>NW_004524782.1:173328-196567 GCF_000260255.1 Octodon degus
AGAGAGAGAGAGAGAGAGAGAGAGAGAGAGAGAGAAGAGAGAGAGAGAGAGGAGATCAGAGAGAATTATCCAGGCAGACAATATCCCTACAGATTGAAAGACACTGTCAGAGACTGTTTATTTAGTTTTCTTCGTTCAACATGCATTCCTGAAGCACCCACTAGGAGTCCAGTGCAGTTCTAGAAACTTAAGATGAACCAGTGAACACCTCTATCAAAGTCTCTTGTCCTCTGTAGCTGAGAGATATAGACAATAGAAAAGAGATCCAATAAAACAGATAAATACTGAAATAAGTGAGATATGCCCCACCATGTGTTCTCAGAGTAGTGCATATTAATACAAATCCCACATTGTAAGTTAACAAGGGACCTCAATATGAGGAATATGGGTGATATTCAAAGGGGGTCAAGTGATGGAAAAACCAGGCAGTGGATACATAAACAGGTCTTTGCAGTCCATGGAATTCTCTTCATGTGGAAAGGGGATGAGGCATGGTACACACACAGGGAGGGTCTGAAGGACAGGGTGTGAAAACTATGTCCTGTAGGACTTCGCTTCCTCGATTTCAAAACTACCAGCATATTTTATCTTTTTTTCTCATTAAAATGAATAGAAAATAAGTAAATAAAAAATTAGAAATAAGAATACATTGCAGAGAAAAAAAACAGCATGGGGCAGAAAACAGGATCAAGTGATTGGAGGGGTCACAGGAGCGTTTGTGCAGGTGATGAAAAGTTCCACATCTTAATGTCTGCTTGTTATATTTGGTTCACAGGTCAGAATTTGCAGAATCGTGACCTTAAAGAGTGAATTTTACTATATGTAAATTACTACTTGTCTTACTTTTCTCTTTTTAATTTTTTATTCATTTTAATGAGAAAATAAAATAGCAATGAAACAGTTTCAAAACAGTTTAGTTGGACAGTTACAATAATTAATACATTACATACTGTTGTCTTCATAGTGATTATTAAGAGGACAAGATGCAGACATGATATCTTGTCTAAACAATATTAGTACAAACATTTCTTCTCACTGAACTAAGAGAAAGTAGCTGTATATCTATCCTAACTATTTGTAAATACATATATATGTTTTTTTTTCACTACAAAAGGATCCTTTCTTTATATCCCCTGTTTTTGTTTTGTTATGTCAGAGATGAGTGTTACATTGCTGTTAGAGAAGCTGTAGTTGTAGACGTCTTCCTTCAATGTTGGGACAAAATGCCTGATATCCAAAGTTAAGGAGGAGAAGGATTGTTTATCTCAGAGTTTGTAGAGGTTGCCATCTATTATCAGCTGGTTCCAAGGCAGGGTGATGTGGCAAAGGGGCAACAGTTCATGACAACAGAAAATATAAAAGCAACAAGAGCAAAATAGTGAGTGAGCCTCTTCTCTGTCCCTTGTATTGTATGCAGGATACCCGCCCTAAGGTTTGGGTAGCACTACACCCACAATGCCAGCACGAGACAATGAGTTAGCTACCACTCTGGATTCAACCACCTCAAAAATGGCTGCCATCAGTGACCTAATTTGGCTTTCAGGGGTCTATCAGACACAAACCATTACACCTCAGAAATTTTTTGAAAGCAAAATGATGTGACCCACGGAGACAGCAGGAAAAAGGAACAGCTAGCTCACAGCCTAAGGCAGGTGTGAAACTTCCTGCTGGGTTCAAGAATTAGGCATCCTGTGTGGCTGTAATCCAGAGGTTTGGATTGCACACCATGTCGGGTGGATCACTAGGAGAGAAAAATACACAATGTGTAGACAGCTCTCTGGAAAACTGAAGTAGGAAGATCTCAAGCTCGAGCCCAGCCTGGGTAACTTGGCAACTTGAAGACTCTGATACCAAACAAAAAATAAAAAGATGGTTTTGTTGGAGCTCCATGAAAAGGCACTAGATGCAATTCCCTGATTATCCTGGTTCCATATTTGTTTGCTTAACTTAATGTAGATATTGTGTACAGGAGTTTCAAGAAGGAGAATCCAAGTCAGAAAGTTGATTACAGAAGGCTAAGGGCAGCAACCAGCAATAGACTGGAGGAAACATCTGAGAGACAGCTCGCAGAGCCAGAGTTCTAGAAACCAGCCGGGGGTGCTCACTTGTTTCAGGGGTTCCCTCTCCCTACCCCTGCTCTATGTTTGCTGATCTGATTAGAAACAGGACAGCTTCAGGGAGTGCATCCAGAGAAATGTTACCTTGAGGCCGTAATGTTTCAGGTAGCCCTAGGGCAGGACAGCCCCCGTTCTGATCCTCATAAGACCCTCGAAGGCTCTGGACATCTAGCAGCCCACAGAGGTCAGCCCACATAGAACAGCTGTATGCTGAGACCCCAGGAGCCAAAGCCAGGTGAACTACCCTGCATTCTCCCTGCCTGTGCCTCTTGCTCTGTGCTTCCTGAACTTTGAGTCCCAGCCTCTTTTCTGCTGTGTGTGTCTCCCTCTTGGTCTTAGATCATTGCTTTGACTCAGTGGACAGCAAGGGTTTGAGATCCTTCTTTCCCAGAGCACTGGGATTGCAGGCAGTGTCACCATGAACAGTTTCAGTGAGATTATAAGAGGACAATATCTAGAGTCCTTTTGCACTTGTTGCTCAGCCTGTCTATCTCTTCTTCTCTGTCAAATGGAGATACTAACAGGACCTGCTTCCTGAACTGGCTGGAGAAGTGAGTCACTGCATGTCCCACGCTCAGTGCAATGCCTGGGCACAGGGCTGGGCCATGAAACTCTGCTGAGAATACTTGTATTTCCATCTCAGTATCCTTCAGCTTCACGACCCTGGGACTTCTGTGTCTGGTCCCCATCTTCCCTGTTCCAGGGTTCAGCCTCAGTCTTGGTGTCTCTATCTCTTGTTCTCACTATCACTCCTTCCTCAGTTTCCCTGCCTTTCTTCCTCCTGACAGGTAGATCTCACACTGTCTTTTCCCAGGACCAGGACAGTGAATGGGGCTTTTGGTTTTCTCCTCTGGGACAGGGGCGGGGATGGAGCAGCTGGAACTGGGTATAACACATACTGCAGGACACAGGGTGTGCCCAGCATAAAGGCTCACACCCAACAGTCAGCAGTGTGCAAGGGGAATGTCTCAAGGTCATCAGGGCATTCTGGGGATGTCCTGGGTCCATGGGTAGATGACGTCAGCAATGCAGAGGGTGAGAATCTCTGACCTATGTTATGGTTCTGTGGCCAGAATCTCAGACAAGGCTGGATGGGTCCCTTCTGGCTGCTCCTGAAAGGGCAGAGGAAGGCCCAGAATCACCTCGTCCCTTCCTCACCAGGTGCTGACAGGACCATGGCACAAACCCTCTGGGTCTGTCTCTTGGGATCCATCATCCACATGACTGCAGGTATCTGAGTCTGGGGGTGAAGGGTAGTCTGTGTGGAATCTTGCCCTATCTCTAGGACACCTGGGTGTCTGCATAACACCAGGCTAGAAAAGTAGGCTGTGGAGAGGCAGGAACAGGATGCAGAACCCATCATTCCTTCTTCTCAGCAGGGAAAATCCCTAATGTTTCTATGCCACAGTTTCCTGATTCCAGCATGGGTCAGTAACTAGATATTAGCTGTAATTAGAACTGGGAAAGCACTGTTTCAGAGCCTTGTCTCTTGGCTCGCAGATAAGCAAAGTATGAAAGCTTCTTCCTTCCCTGCAGATGACACCCCACCTGAGGCCCAAGAGAAGGTGGCTGTGCAGAGGGCTGGGGTCCGGGAAGGGTATTGACTGTGCCCTGTGCCCTGTTTTCCACTCTATATGTCAAGCAAACAGAATCAGGTGGCCTCAGTTCTCTGCTCTACACAGCGGTCCCTTGTGGGTAAGGGCACTAGTGCCATTGCTCTGGGTCAACCCCATGGAATGGTGGAGCACAGTTTAGAAGCCTAATGCTCAAAGGAGGATGTCTGGCCTCGGAATTGTCCTGCTTGGCTCCAGAGGCGGAGCCTCAGACCATGCCCATGCTTGGTCCTCTTGATATAACCTGTGCCTTAGTAACCTTGAACCACCAGACACCTATGGGATCCACTTCCGGATTCCACTGGATCCCACCCACCCAAGGAATGCACTGTGTGCTGAACCTGCCCCTAGGAGCTGTGATTCTCCCTGAAGGAAGTGGCAGAGAGCTCCCAGATCAGCTTCCCCCGGTCAGCGAACTCATCTCTGGTGGCTTTGATTGCTTTCCACACTCGCAGCCCTGGCAGGCAGCACTGTTCTACAACAATGATGGATACTGCTCAGGAGCTCTGGTGCATCCCCAGTGGGTGCTGACAGCTGCGCACTGTTGGAGGCCGTGAGCAAGCAGAGGGAGGGTGATTGAGGGGGTTAGGGGTGGATGGGTAGAGGACTGGACCGGGTGGGGAGTGGCTTCTTTTGGGAGGGACCATGTGGGCGGGGCTTGCAAAGCTGTGAGTTTGAAGGCTTAGGCTGGGGTTCCATCGGAGAGGGTTGGGTCATGGCTGAAGGTGGGTTTCTACTACTGCAGAGAGGCTGGACCAAGGAGTGAACCCCTGCCAAAGAGGCTGGACTGTGCCAGGAATGAGACTTTCAAACCCTAGGCTTGGAGGAAGTTTGGAGTTACAGTTCAAATGGCAGGGACATATGGTGAGGGAGCCACTTCCCCAGACTGGAGGAGAATTTACCTCTCTTTGCTGGGTATGAAGGACAAGCAGAGACTCCAGTGTGAGGGAAGAGAAGCCATGCAGGTCCCTTGGCTTGACCCAAGCATGAAAGTGCAGAGGAGGAGGTGGCTTGATAGAAGCAGGCTTGGATCTCACTGCAGCCTTTAGAAGCCAGGTGGTGTGGACAAGGGACCTCTTGTCACTGGGTGCGCAGAACACAGGACAAGGGGAGAGAGACAGGTGAGGACAGAGCCACTTGGGTGGGGAGTGAGATATGCACATGGCTGCAAGTGAGGTTATAGGGTGAGACAAGGAAAAAGCTCCCTCACTGGGATAAATATCTCAGTGTACTATTTTAAACAAATTAATACTACTGCAAACATCTGTGATGGACAAAATATCCACACTGGAAATAAAGCAGGATCCAGGGACATGTGGGTAGGTCGAGGTGCACCATCAAATCTGTCTTCTATTCAATTTCTGATATTTGTTCATTGTGGAACATTAAATTTGAATGTGAAAAGATTATAAAGACTTATTATTTATCTTGTTTTTTTCTGAGTTAGGGGCCCCCTACGTGTACAACTTAGCCAATGCTTTTCTTGTCCCAACCCTAATAGTTGCAATTTGGGGAGAAGCTGGGTGTGGTGACAGGAATGGGATTTGGGTGCTGTCAAAGTGCATGTGAGGCTGGCACCACGGATGGATCAGGACATGATGGAAACTGGGAGTGGGGGTGGGACTGAGGCCGATGCTGAGGGTGAGTTTGGGGTGAGGGAAAGATTGGAATTGGGCCTGCATGTGGGTTTGAGCTTTTGGACAGAACTTAGCTAACATTGTACTGACTTGCATCGCCCCCAGATCCTACACCATTGGGCTGGGCCTGCATAGACGTGACCCACCATATGAACCAGGCAGTCTGATGTTGGAGGCCAACATATCCGTGCCACACCCAAAATTCTATAGCCATTGGAATGGCAGTGACCTCATGCTCATTAAGTTGAGTAAGCCAGTTGTGGAAACAAGCACCATCCGCATCATCTCCGTCTCCTCCCAATGTCCCAAACCTGGAACCAGGTGCTGGATCTCTGGCTGGGGTCGGCTATTGGATGGTGCGTTTGAGTGTTGTATGTATCTGGACTTACTGATAACGTGGCTGTCTCTGCCCAGGAGTGTGTCTAACCTTATTGCCTTTGTCACAGGCCAACACCCAGATGTTCTTCAGTGTACACTTATTCCAGTGGTGTCAAAGGAATCCTGCATAAAACTGTACCAGGATTCCTACGACCACACTATGTTCTGTGCTGGTGGTGAGAGCATCAAGGATTCTTGCCAGGTAAGAGACGTGGACAGAGAGGTGGGCTTTTACAACTGAGATGGGGGTATACAACACAGAGAGGGCACAAAGCTGTGAAGGAATGAGGGAAGCTTTCAGGTCTTAGAGGACTCTGGGGAGATGCAGATGCAGAGAAAATCAGAAAGAAGAAACTGGGAGGGTGAGAAGGAAACTAGAGACTCAGGGCACAGAGGTCACAGAGGGGTAAGGAGAACACATGAGGAATAATGAGCCAGCAAAGAGACACAAAGCCCTTGTGCTGAGACACAGGAGATGAAGAGAGACCCTGGGAGTGACAGCAGGAGGTTTCTGGGAGACCGAGCACAGCTGTGAGAATAGACTGGTGACTACATTCAGAATCCAGGACCTACTGCCAAGCACAGCTCACCTCAACTCCAGTGACTCCCAGCCCCAAGCCCTCTTCCAGTCTCCACAGCCCACTAGACCTCAGCCAGGACTGGAAAAGTAGATGCAGGCAGGGGTGGAGCTCCTTAGGGGGCCTTTCCAAGGCCTGGGAGAGAGCTGTCTTTTGAGAGGCAGGGTTTGGTCTGCCTGCCTACAATGCTATGGTTTGATGGCTTGGGTTTTAGGGGTATCACCCTCCAGTTGGGCCCTCTAGTCTTTGTGCCTTCACTGTCTTGGGGCATCACCAGGGAACCAGTTTATCTCCCCATCTCCTATGGTTGCTGCACCCCATGTGTCTCTGAGGCCTGCTGGTCTGTCTCCCTTGCTTCTGTCTCAGGCTCACAGACAGTAAGCCTGGGTGCATTTCTGCCCTGCTCTCTCCCTCTTTCCTTTGCCTCTGTGCTTCTGACTTTTGTGTGTGTCTCCAGCATTTATCCTCTCCACCATCCCTAAATCTCTTCCTTCAACAGGGAGACTCTGGAAGTCCCTTGGTCTGCCGTGGGTTTCTGCAGGGCCTTGTGTCCTGGGGACTCCCTCCCTGTGGGCGACCTGGATTTACAGGCATCTACACGAACCTCTGCAAATTCAAATGGTGGATAGAAAAAACTATCCAGAGCAGGTAGCCATGGGTGATCTTGGAGCCAAGAATCCAGCACCACCTTCGAAGCCTACTCCCAGGCTCCAGCCTCCAGTCCCTCACGGCTTCAGTCTCAGGGTCCATCCTCAGGCCCCACGTTCCAGGTCCCAGCAGCAGCTCAGAGCCACCAACAGCCTTCTCTTCAGAACTGAAATCCAGTGGTTCTGGAAGCTGATGCCTCACAAAGACCATAGTACAAAAGATTGGTTTTCAGTCTCCTTTTCTCTCTCTCCCAAAGCCAGCCCAGAAATAAAGGCTGTTATAAAAAGCATTAAGGATTCACTGGTTTGTCTGCTTGGCTCACACTCTACTCTAAGGCTTCCAGCAGATCCTCCAAAGAGCAGAGGTCCCGTGCCACCTAGCTTACATATTAGAGTGCAGAGCTGTAACTGGTCGGATGAACATTAACAGAGTGTAATTCCCAGTTTTGTATGCTCTACAGTAGGTAAGTGCTCTGTGAGGGCATGTTCAGTTCCAATCCCACAAAACAGATAAAGCTGCAGGAATCCTGTCCCCAGATTTGTTCTAATAATGTTTGTAGACAGGATATCATGTCTGCATCTTGTACAATGAATAACCACTAAGACAACAATATGCAATGTATTAAGTATTGAAACTGTCCTACTAATTGGTTTTCAAACTGTCTCATTGCTATTTGTTTCTCAATGAAATTATTAAAAAAATGAACAACAGCGTTTGTGTGACCTCTGACCTCTCCAAGCTGTCCCTTGTTCCTCATGACTGTGCTTTTGGGACAGTTTCAGAGCTGAGGAAATTCACAGAAGAGAGGTCGCTTCCTCAGGGTCCTAATGTTGCAAGGGAGAAAGGATCAGGCCCAGGCAGGGACTGGGAGGACAGCTCAGCACGGAAAGCTCAGCACTCTCCTATTGTATGTATTGCACCCGTGGCCTTCCAAGGAAAAGACAACACTGCATCCAGGTTCCCAGTGTCTCACCAGCTGCTCTCTGGAGTGAGGCCCATACCCCACACACAGGACCTCTGGGCTCTCTTGGGCAGCTCCCATCTTCAAGGTCCACTTCCTTCCCTTAGATATTTTGCCCAGCAGAGTCAGGATCCCTCACCGCGGCCTGACCCCAATCTGAGAAAAGACTCAGGTTCTTCTTGAACTTTTTTCCTAAAATGCTGAGGCTGATGTGGGAGGATGAAATCTATTCAGTCTCAGCAAACTCACCCTCTCATGTTCATTCTGGGCTTGCAGATGTGCCCGCTATCAGACAGCAAATTCCCACAGGCATAAGTGATTTCTGGGCTCTGCTTATCCACCGATTTACTTAATGGCTTTATGGCCATTAGGATATATGTGTAATATGTCAGGATCTCATGAGATGGTTCTGCCTACCTTGCCTTTCTTCAATACTGCAAGGAATAATTCAGTTTGTGGTGATTGTCATTTTAATATTCATTACAGTAACCCACACTCTGCCATGAAACTTCATCATAGTTCACCCCCTCGCTCTGAGTGTACTTGGGCTGCTGTGCTCGCTGCTTTCTGAAGCAGCTCTGGAAGTCCTTTTCTGTGTCTTCATGAGAGGTGGTAAACACAGGGTGAGGAGCCTGCAGAGGGCCATCTGAGGGCAGCTTAGGCTCATGAGAACATTCCAGTGTCCTTGTCATCTTATTTACTTGGTCTGGGACTGAGTGACTCTGGCTCGTCCCTAAAGTTAAAATAATGATGAGATGTAAATTCCTGAATGGATCCAGGACATGGAGCCAGCTGTGACAGCACAGCTAAAAAAGGCACTCACACAGGAGCACTGCTAGGACAGTTTCAAAGGGACTCCAGATCAATGGGCTAAGTGTGTTTGAAGCAGACGAGAGTATTTTGAAGGAAATTGTTATGATTGGTGTCTTGATGTCATTCCAAAGCCCCACACAGTCATGGTGAGGGGCTTCTAGAGTTTATGATTGATTAATGGTCCAGTGTTGGGTTTATGGGTATGAGTGCTACACCTGCCCTGGGAGCAGAACTGACAGAAATGTAGAACAAGTAAGGTAAATGACTCCTTGTTGTGTGCCACAAATTATAAACTCAGATTTGGGACTCTCCAAGGCCATCCTTGTCCTACCCTATAGGCTGGATTGGAACTCACAAACACCCACTTTCTCCCACCTACAGCTGAAGCTTCTATGGTTGGTGACATTGTGGTGTTCACAGGGCAGGATAAGACATGCTGTGGATGAGGAAGATCTTTAGAAAAATGCAATAGCAATAACAAAAGTTTCACCTGGGGAAAAAGGTGAAAGGCTTACCCTTATTAAGCCTGTTCTCATCCTTGCAAGAACGCTTTGTCAGTTTCACCAGCCCACAGCAATCACCACTGGTGTTCCCGGGGCTACTCACTAGCCCTTTAAGGATGTGTATATACTTAATAAATATAGGCAAGCTTGGAGAGTCGTTGTCTTTGCCCATTCTCGGGACTGACCACCTAGCCCAATATCATGCAGTCTTAAAACTGCCTGTGGCTTTTATTTCATCCTTTACTGTACCCCCATACAGGCAGTGGGGGAACTTGCCTAGGTCCCAGTAAAAACCTTGCTCACAGAAATGTGACAAGCAATTAGCAACAGAAACAGACATACAGTGAACCATTCTGGGGTAGTGAAGATAAAAATATTCCTCTAAATCTTATTTTTAAAAAAGATTGCTCTGAGTAAATACAGAAAGGATAGCAGCAAAACAGAAACATGTGGTATGATAATGAAGGAGAGGTGATATTTCTCCAGGGATTTCAGTCTTTCTATCTCTCTCATCTCTGCCTCTGTCTGTCTGTCTCTCTGTCTGTCTCCCCCTTCCCACGTCTTTCTTTCTTTGACCCTCTCTGTATTCTCATGTCTCCTCATCTATCTTTTCTGCTGCTGCTCATTTATGCCTACAGCCGTGCTGGTTATAGCCACTGCTGGCTGGTTGCACTAAATGCTAGTGAGCTCTGCTGGTTAACAATCTCTGTCACACAGTCTCTGTCATTGCTCTTCTTTGGCTGCTGGTCTCTGAAGCTCTTATGCTGATAGACCCAAGGATTTATAAGTTGTTTTTTAAAGAAAGCACTCTGTCCACATTTCTTGGGGTAAGAATCCTGAGTAGATTTACAGGATGGCCAGGGCAAGCTTTATGTGAAGAAGACCTATGCTGCAAAAACAATTGGTCCAGTGTATGAAATAGAACACTCTAAATGAACCTCAAAAGTGAGAGCCCAGTGTTACTGAAATATTTATAGCAGGACTGTGATTGGTTCAAATATGAGCCTGCTGATTTGTTGAAAGTGAGATTTATGATTAGCCTAGATTTGAATGAACTAATTGGTGTGAGTTCAAGCTGCCAATCTGTCCACATTTAGTCTGTCATTAGTACAAATCCAGGCCTATTGATTGGTCCAAATTGGTCCATATTCAAGACTCAGATCTGAGAACACTAATTAGTCCCAATTCAGTTTAGCCTCTGTGTGTCAACTCAAGCCAAATTGGTCAGTGTAGATATCTCCTGGACTGGTGTAGTCCATCCACAGTCATTACAGCTGACCTGGTGGCAGTTCAAGGTTAGCTCATGGGGAGACACTTATGCTGGATTTACAGCTGCCATGGCTTCACAAAAATGGCCCTGCCAATGCTGTATAACATGCCAGAGGTCTAGCTGTGACTTATCCAGGAGTAGGGAGGATGGCCTGAGCTCTCCCTGACCCCTTGCACACTACAGGTGGCTTCCTGGCCACCTTTTCAGAGATGGCCACAGCATCTGGAGAGGTGGGAATGGGATAGTGGTCCTGTGGGTGACAAACAAACTTCCCTACCTCTCAGGGTGGCCCAGGATGTAGCTATGATGTAAGCTAGTTTAGAGAGTGGGACTCAGAGGCAGGCTGTTTTGGTCCACCCTCGGGGGACCAGGAAGGAGCAAAGGGAAGCAAGGAGGAGTGGGAAGATAGCTGTTGGACACCTCATTCTCTGGCCATCACAGAAGAAAGGGAGTCAGGGACTTCTCCTTTCTCTGACTGTTCTCTGCTCAAGCACTGGCCACCTAAAGAAGCCCCACTGTCAATGGTCACTGCAGAGTGACTGGACAGAAACCTGCTGAACTAGACTACTTTGCCACTGTCTCCTCTGTTACCTCTGTGGGAAAGCCAGACTTGACATTACTAATGATGCCAAGATCCCCCAGGTGGCAAGGTCTGTGACTCCTCATGCCCTGTGTGTCCCTTGCTGGCCTGAGGTCACCGCCTTCCTCCCTTAGCTCTGCCTCACTCCTGACTCTCCCTGCCTTGGTTGCTTGTCCTCTCCTTCTTTATTGGCCACTTGCATCCTCTGTGCAGGGCCTCTACATGTCTGTCCATGCCTCTTGTCGGTCTCTCTCAGTCTTCCTCCCATAGTGCCTGGGATTTTCCCCATTCCTTCCTTGCTCTCTCTTCTGAAATGTAGCAGGCATGTTCCTCTTTCCTCCCTCTCCAATGTGCTCCTGATGTTTTTTTGGCTCCATGTCTCTTTCTCTACAGGCCCAAGAATGAGCATTCTCTTACATGGTTCATTCTGATCAGTGGTGTGTTAGGGAGCAAGGAGAAGAGAAAGGAAAGTATGGGCATTGTTTGAGTCAGACTCTCCATGGATTATGGAGAATCATGAAGAATCACCAATGGATTATCTTTGCTTACTCAGCACAAGGCCACCATGAAGTCCGCAGCTGCACTTCCTATGCCCAAGCACTTGAACTCTGCTGGTTGGCATTGCAGTAGAGTACACGTGTGTGTGCACATGTACATGCATGGAAGTGTGGGCATCTGTGAGTGCGTGCTATGCTACCGTTTACTTGAGTTAGGTGATCCAACACTTATTTTGAGTTGTTTTAAGTCTTTCACTTCTCAATCATGCTTCCAGCTCACTAATTTCTTATTGGTACATGTTTGCAATAGAAATCATTATATTTTATTTGTTTTGTGGAATGGGGATCTCTCTCTCTCTCTCTCTCTCTCTCTCTCTCTCTCTCTCTCTCTCTCTCAATTTTCACCTTGTCTACCTTTGTCTCCCCTTACCCATCTGCCATGGTCACTGAAGCATCACTGTAGCCATTCTGAGCTCCACAATTTCAGCCACTGAACCTGTCTCTGTGAAGCTGTTTTGTAGGGTAATTAGGGACAAGTACATTGGTATCCCTACCATGTATCAGGTGTCTCCAGAACACAAGGATGTCAAAACATCTTAAAATCAGTAAGTGTTTGATGCTTGAAAGCTCTGCTTTCAATCTTAATTGAACTAAATAAGCAAGGCATTAACAATCTCTAATATACTAGTAAAAAAGTTTCAATAAATTCCAATAAACATTTAGGATACATGGAGCCAAAGGACAGATTAGGAAGGTGGGGTTGGATTCTTTATCCTGAAATTATCCATGTTTATCTAGTCTGTGTAACTTTCCTTATCCACTCGTTGAATAAGTAGAGGTTGGTGTAGATGCCTGGAAACCCAGCTTGCCCACAGGGAGGGAATCCCCAGGACACAAGGCCCTGCAGAACTCCATTGCAGACCAAGGGGCCTCCAGAATCTGCCTGTTGAGGGAAAAGAAGAGCAAGTTAGGGATGGTAGAGAGGAGGAGGGAGGGAGCCACACAGAGAGCCAGAAGCACAAAGAGACAAAAGCAGAGAGAGGGAACAGGGCAGAAGTACACAGTGCAGGAGCAGAAGGGCAGCAGGGCAAGTCCAAGACAGAAGCAGAGGAGACAGACCCAGAAGGCCCCAGAGACACATGGGGGTGCAGGAGGCAGAGTGATGGGGAGACAAACTGAGACCCTGGTGATTGCCCAGGACAGTGAAGGTACAGAGACTCGAGGGCCCAACTGGAGAGCTGCATCCTTAAGACCAAGCCATCAAATCACAGCACTATAGAAAGGCAGGGAAAGTCCTGCCTCTCAAACACCAGCTTTCCCTCCCTCCCAGACTTGGAGAAGTCCTGTAAGGAGCTCTCCCCCTTCCTGCCCTCCTTTTCCTGTCTTGGCTGAGGTCCCTTGAAGGGGTCTGGGAGAGGGCCTAGTGCTGGGGGCCCACTGGAGTTGAACATGAAGCTGTGCTTGACAGTAGGGCTTGGATCCTGAATGTAGTCACCAGTCTGTTCTTGAAGGTGTGCTCCATCTCCCTGGAGCCTCCTTCTATCACTCCTGGGGTTTTCTCTCCATCTCCTATCATTTAACAGCATGGCTCTGCCTGGCTGTACCAGCTGCTTGTTCTGTCTGGCTCTCCTTGCCTTCTCTGTGGCCTCTGTTCTGTGTGTCGTCAGTTTCCTCCTCACCCTCCAAGTGTCTTCTCTCTGTTTCTCTTTGCACCCACATTTTCTTATGGAACTACATCATAGCCCCAAAAGGCTCGATAGATTCCTTTGTTCCTTCATGACCTTGTCTCCTCTGTGGGTTTTATACCCCTATCTCCTTTCTGACCACCTGCCCGCCTGTTATAGTCTCTTACACGACAAGTGTCCTTCTGGTGCTCGCCGCCAGCACAGAACATACTGGAATGATACAAGTTCCGGTACAGTGCTCTGCAGGACTCCTCTGATACCACAGGAAGATAAACACACTGCAAATCAGCAGGGTACTGGCCTGTAAGAAATGATGCATGATCAGGTACACTATTGGGCAGATATAGCCATGGCTGTCAAAAAATCCATAGACAACACCAAAACTCACCATCCGATAGCTGACCCCAGCCGGAGACCATGCACCTGGTTTTAGAGTTCGGACTCTGGGTGGCAATGTGGATGGTCCGGATGGTGTTTGATTCCACAACTGGTTTGCTCAACTTAATGAGCATGAGGTCATAGGCTTTCCAAGGTGTGTCATAGTTTGGGTGCTTAACGGAGAAATTGGCCTCAATCATCTGACTTCCTGCTTCATATGGAGGGTAAATTCTTTGCAGTCCCAGCCCAATGGTGTAGGATCTGAGGGCGGTTGGACAGTCAGTACTGTAGAAACTATACCCCAATTCTTGCTTCATCCCCCACTCATTCTCAGCACCATACTCTTCCCCATCCCCTTCCAGTCTCCCCCATGCTTAGACCCATACTGGAGTCTCTGCTTATCCTTTAAACCCAGCAAAGAAAGGTGAATGTTGTAGTATAAAAACAAAATATAAGAATTAAAGCCATGCTGTTATTTGAGCTGTACGGGACTCAGGTCAACAATTTCTGACATTGCCAGTTAAGCAGAAGGCCCAATACTATTATGGTCTCCTGGACTCATTTAGAATATTTTGCTGAGTTTACACACCCATAATATTCAAATAATGGAACTTAACAAAAAAGGGGGATAAAGATGAATGTCCATTTTGTATCTGTGTATTCAAAGTGGTTAGGATAGATATGTAATTACAGTCTCTTAATAAATAGAATGATTTGTTCTAATGGTGTTTGCAAATACGATATCAAGTCTGCATCTTGTACAGCAATTAACCACTAAGAAGAATGTGTGCAGTGTTTTAATTATTGAAACTGTCCTACCGATTTGATTTGAAACTGTCTCATTGCTATTTGTTTATCAATAAAATTATGGCAAAAAAACCGGTGAATATTGTTCTAACCTGGGAAGTGGCTCTCCCAGCCATGCCTCCCCTCTGACTGTAGCTCCACCTTTGTTACAGGCCTAGAGTTTCAAAATCTCATCACTGACCAAGCCGCCTTAGTCCCTGGCCTAGTCCCTCTGTCGTGATAGAACCTAATCCTTGGTAAAGACCCCACCTTCTCTGCTCAAATCGCAGCAGCCTGGACCTTGACCTTCCCAGTTTTGCAAGCCCCTCCCACAAGCCTCCCCACCCCCAGAAGCCATACTGCACCCAGTCCAGAGCTCAGGCTATACTCCCTAAAACACCCACGTCACCCCTCCCGCAGCCACCCTCCCTTGTGCTTGCTCACGGCCTCCAGCAGTGCGCAGCTGTCAGCACCCACTGGGGATGCACCAGAGCCCCTGAGCAGTATCCATCATTGTTGTAGAACAGTGCTGCCTGCCAGGGCTGCGCATGTGGAGTGCAAACCAAGCCACCAGAAATGTGTTCGCTGGCTGGGAGTAGCTCATCTGGCTCCTGACTGCTGGTTTCTCCCGAGTGAATCACGGCTCCTGGGGGCAAGATCAAGGAACAGTGGATTCGGTGGGTGGGTAGAATCTGGCAGAAGCAGGAAGTGGATCTGTTAGCGGTTGGGAGGCTCAGGCTTACTAAGGCATGGGTTATATCAGGAAGGTGAAGCATGGGCACGGTAGGAGGTTCTGCCTCTGTGGCTCAAGCATAACAGTTCCAAGGCTAGACCTGTTCTCTAAGTTCAAGGCTTCACACCTGTGCTCCACCACCGCGGTGGCTTGACCCAGAGCCACCACACATGCTCCCTTCCTCATGAGAGGCAGCTATGCTGAACAGAAGACTGAGGCCACCACACCTTAGATTCTGTCTGCTGGACACACAGAGTAGACAGAAGGGCCCAGGGAACAGTCATTTGGGGGGACAAGTCCTACCCTGCCTGGACCACAGCCCTCTACACAGCCACCTTCTCTGGGGGCTCAGGTGCAGGGATTTCCGCAGGGAGAAAGTGGATGCTACATTTATTTGCCAGCTGGGGCAGAAGGCCCAGGAATAGTGCTGTCCTGGTGCTAATAATAGCTAACATTGGGGCACTGGCCCATGCTGGAGCCAGGGGATGTGCATTTAGAATGTTATCTAAGCTGCTTTCAGACTACCCTTCCAGGTGGGGAAACCATGGCACAGAGACATTGGGACTCTGCCCACTGAGAAGGAGCACTGGGTTCTTTGTCCAGTTACTGCCTCTCCACAGCCTGCTTTTCTAGCCTGGTGTCATGCAGACACCCAGGTAGCCTATGTGCAGGACAATATTTCACACTGTGGATACACACAGGCTAGCCCACACCCCCAGACTCAGATACCTGCAGCTATGTGGATGATGGATCCCAGGAGACAGATCCAGAGGATTCGTGCTGTGGTACCCATGTCAGCACCTGGTGAGGAAGAGATGAGGTGACTCTGGGGAGCTCCACCACTTTTCCAGGAGCGGCCAGAAAAGACCCATACTGACTGGACTCTGAGACCTTGGCCATAAAACCCTAACATAGGTCAGAGGTTCTTACCCTGTGCATTTCTGACATCTACCTGTGTGTGGTTGGGCATGGACCCAGAACATCCCCTGAATCTCCCAATGACCGTGAGCCATTCCTCTGCCCATTGCTGACTGTTGGGTAGTGAGCCTTTATGCTGGACTCTGTGCTGTATACCGCTATGTATGTTACACCCCACACCAGCTGTTTCTTACCCACCCCTGCCTGGGACAGACATTGAAAAGGATCATTCACTGTCCTGGTCCTGGGAGAAGACAGTGTGAGATCTACCTAAGAGCAGACAGAAAGGTAGGAAGACTGAAGATGGAGCGACAGTGAGGGACAGAGACAGAGACACCAAGGCTATGGTCGAACCTTGCAGCACAAGGTCTCGGGGTCATGAAGCTGGAGGATACTGAGATGGAAATGCAGGTATTCTCAGCAAAGAGTTTCATGGTTCAGCCCTGTGCCCAGGCATTACACTGAGCATGGGACACCCAGTGACTCACTTTCAACAACTGTATCAGGTGGCAGGTCCTGTGAGTATCCCTATAGAGATCCAGACAGTCTGAGTAATAAGTGGAGAAGGACACTAGAGTCTGTGCTCTTAAAACATCACTGAAACTGTTCATGTTGGCACCACCTGCAATTCCAGAAGTAAGGGGAAAGGAGGATCTCAAACTCCTAGCTGTCCACTGATGCAAAACAATGGTCTAAGGCCAAGAGGGAAACACACACAGCAGAACACAGACAAGAAAGCAGCTAGGGCTCTTACAGCAGGAAGCACAGGGAGAGGCTGGTGTTTCACCTGGCTTTGGCTCCTGCGGGTTTCAGGGCTGGCTGTCCTTTGTGGTGCTGTTTTCTGTGAGCTTCTTCCTGTCTAGAGCTTTTGAGGATCTTATAAGGATTGGCAATTGGGGCTGGCCTGCCCTGGGGTACCAGAAGAAGTAGAGATGGAAAGCTGAAACAGAGCCTGAAGGCTGAAACATTAGAGATCAACATAGCACCCGTCTAGACAAACCGCCTGCGGCTGTTCTGCTTCTAATCATATCAGGGGAGGGGAGCCCAAGTATCTGGAATCAAGATAATCTGTGTCTGCATGCCCTGGGGACAGAATTCAGAGTCTTCTCACTGAACCCATCTAAGGACATCTTTTTCTCTTGAGTCAAAATCTCATTAGATTTCCAGGTTGAACATGCTGGGTTCAAACTTTAGATCCTCTTGGCTCAGGTTCGCAGAGAACTAGGCTTATGGGCATACAGTGCCACACACAGTGTATTTTTTTTGCCTAGAGATCTACCAGGTCTGGTGTGCACCTGACAGGTACTCTGATTCCAGCTACAATGGACACCTAATTCTTGCAATCCTCAGGTAGGTTCACACCTGCCTTAGTCTATGACTTAGCTGCTCCTTTCACCTGATGAGTCTCTGGGTCATCTGATTTTGCCTCTAAGTAAATTTGAGGTATGATTTACATATAGTAAAGTCTGATCTTTTAGGTCATGGCTCTGCAAATTCTGACCCATCTATCACATAGAATACACACATGGCCCTCAAGATATAATGCTGTCCATCAACTGCCCAGGCTCTCCTGTGCCCCCTCCAATCACTTGGTCCTCACAACTGCTGACCTGTTTTATGTCCTCACCATTGGGAGTTTTGAGAATTGTGGAAATAGAATCCTATATCACACAGTCTAGGTATGCTGCCTTTGAGACCCTCCCAGTGTGTGTACCATTCCTCATCCCCTTTCCACATGAAGAGGACTCCACAATATGCACAGATTTATTTATTTATACACCCCCAGTGTTTGTATCACTCCACCCCTTTTGAACACTGCATTTTCCACACTGAGGGGCCCCTTGTTAACTTGCGATGTGTGATTTGTATTAATATGACGTATTATAAGAACACATAGTGGTGCATATATGGTTTATCACACAATTTATGTTTCATTGGATCTGATTTCTACTGTCTATCCCTCAGCTACGAAGAGGACAAGAGACTTTGCCGGCACTGTTCACTGAGTTATCCCAAGTCCCTAGCACCACAGTGAACTCCTAGTAAGTGCTTCATTAATACATGTTGTGTGATGAAAGTTGAACAGTCTTGACAGTGTCTTTCAATCTGTATGGACATTCTCTCTCTCTCTCTCTCTCTCTCTCTCTCTCTCTCTCTCTCTCTCTCTCTCTCTGGTTTGATTTTTGTTCATGAACTGTCTGCCTACTCCTATGCCTTTAAGATTTCCACCTAGTTTCTCTCCCAAGAGGTTTAGTTTTATTTTTAATGTTTAGATATTTAATCCATTTACTTTGTTGATGATTTCTTTTGACATACAGAAACTTCTCAAAGATAAGATTGTAGTTGTTGATTATTTGAAGTATTTCTCATGCAGTTTGGCTTTTGTTCATGAACTGTCTGCCTACTCTTATATCTGTAAGATTTCCACCTAGTTTCTCTCCCAAGAGGTTTAGTGTTTATTTTTAATGTTTAGATATTTAATCTAGTTTGACTTTAGTTTAGCATACGGTGATAGGCCTGGGTCTAGTTTTAGTTTTTGACATGTAAGGAGCCGGTTTTTCCAGCACCATTTGTTAAAGAGGTTATCTTTCTTCTAAAGAAAATATATGGCCACTTTATCAAAGATAAGATGCCTAATTGTGTTTGTAGTTGCTTTTGCTTCTTCTAATCTGTTCTGTTGATCTTGTTTCTTTGAAAGTACCCTGCTGATTCTATCACAGTAGCTTTGTAGTATAATTTCAAGTGTGGGATTGTAATGCCTCTTGTCTTGCATTTGTTGCCTAAGATTGCCTTTAATATTCTAGGTCTTTTCTGGGTCCAAATAAATTTCAAGAATGTTTTCTCTAGATCTGTGAGGTATGGAGATGGTATTTTGATAAGGATTGCATTAAATCTGTACAACAATCTTGGGAGTATGGATATTTTCACTATGTTGGTTCTTCCTATCCAGGAGCAAGGAATATCTCTCCATTTTCTGAAATCCTCTTCAATCTCTCTTTTTTTTGGTAGAGGGTTGTAATTTTCTTTGTATAGATCTTTTACCTCCTTTCCTAGAATAATTCCTAAGTATTTCATTTTTATGAATGCTTCTGTGGTGTATTTTTCTGTAACTTCTCTCTCAGTGAATTTGTTATCTATGTAGAGAAATGCTATTGATTTTTGAGTGTTGATTTTGTAACCTGCTATGCTACTGGATTTTTTTTAATTCTTAAGAGCTTCTTGTGGAGTTTCTTGGATCTTCTAATAGAGTATCACGTCATCTGCAAATAATGGTAGTTTAACTTCTTCTTTACCTATTCTTATTTCTTTTATTTCTCTCTCTTTTCTCTAGCTAAAGATTCCAGAACTATTCTGAATAGGCGTGATGATAGAGGACATCCTTGTGTTGCATCAGATTTGAAAGTAAAATCTTGGAGTTTTTCTCCATTTAGTATTATGCTGACTGTTGGTTAGTCATAGATGGCTCTTATCTGTAGATCTTTGATCATGAATAAATGTTGGACTTTGTCAAAAGCCTTTTTCTGCGCCTACTGAGATGATCATGCTGTTTAAAGTTTTGACTTATTGATTTTTTTTTTCATAATTTTATTGATAAACAGATAGCAATGAGACAGTTTCAAATCAAATCGGTAGTTGACTTATTGATATTGATATAGTGTATTACATTTATAGTTTTGAGGATATTGAACCATACTTGCATGCCTGGGGTGAATTCTATCTAGTCATTGTGTATAATCTTTTTGATGATTTTCTATATTCTATTTGTTAGTATTTTAGTGAGGATTTTTGCATTTGTATTCTTGAAGGAGTTTGGCCTATGGTTCTCTTTTTTGATTGGATCTTTACACTGTCTTGCAATCAGTATATTTGCCTCCAAGGGTGATTTTTGGAGTATTGTTTACTTTTAAGTTTTATTGAAGAATTTGAGGAGACTTGAACTTTTCTTTGTTGGTCTTTGTTGGTATGTTTTTTAAGTTACATTTTTCAGTTTCATTGGCTGATATTGGGCTATTCAGAGTTTTTAAATCTTTTTTATTCAATTTTGGAAATTTGTACCTATCTAGGAATTTATCTATTTCTTCTGTATTTTCGATCCTGTGAGAGTAAACATGTTCAAAATAGCTACTGATGATGTTCTGAATTTCCACAGGATCTGTAGTAATTTCTCCCTGTACATTCCTTATTTGTCAAATTTGAGTTTTTTCTTTCCTCTTTTTGATTATGTTAGGGGTTTATTAATTTTTTTGACCTTTCAAATCACCAGCCGTTGGATTTATCAAATCTTTTTCTTGTTTCCTTTGTCTCAATTACATTAATTTTCACTTCCACTTTTATAATTTCCTTCTATCTTTGGGCTTTGGGTTTGGTTTGCTCTATTTTTTCTAGAAGATATAGAGAGAGCATTAGGATATGCATTTTTTCTCGCTCTGTTTTTCTAATGTGTGAATTGCCATTACAAATTTCCCTCTGAAAGATGCTTTCATTGCATGCCACAAATCCTAGTAAGTTGGGTTTGAATTTTTGTTGGATTGTAGATATTGTTTAATTAATTCTTTAACCCATTGGTTGTTGAGGAGGGTGTTAGTTAATTTCATTTTATTTATTTTTTTGTGTTTTCTTCTGTAATTAATTTCCAATTTTATTGCACAGTGGTCAGATAATAAGCATGGGATAATTTCTAATTTCTTGAATATACTTAAGCATGCTCTATGGACTAGTGTGTGGTCCATTTTAGAAAATGTCCCATGTGCAGCTGAAAATAATGTGTATTCAGATGTTATTGTGTAGAATATTCTGTATATGTCCATTAAATTCATTTGTTCATCTTTTAGAATATTTTGCTGAGTTTACACACCTATAATATTCAACAACGGAACTTAAAAAAAATTGGGGTATAACTATGAATGTCCATTGTGTATCTGTGTATTCAAAGTGGTCGGGATAGATATATAGTTGCATTCTCTTAATGAATAGAATGATTTTTTCTAATGGTGTTTGTAAGTAGGATCACAAGTCTGCATCTTGTACAGCAATTAACCACTAAGAAGAATATATGCAGTGTTGAAACTGTACTTTCAATTTGATTTGAAACTGTTTCATTGCTATATGTTTTTCAATAAAACTTTGAAAAGAAAAAAATAAATAAATTCATTTGTTCAAAGTTTAATTTTGTTCTGCTAACCCTTTGCTATTTTTTTGGCTGCTTGACCTTTCTCTTTAAGATAAGTGGTTGTTAATTTCCTCTGTTAATATTGTGTTATTGGTCAGTATATTTTTCATGTTTACTAAAATTTTTCTTATATAGTTTGGTGTTTGCATATTTGGTGCATATATACTTATGACCATTATCTCTTCCTCTTGATTTTTTCCCCTAACAAGTATGTAGTGAATGATCTATTTTAGTCTCATTTAATCATTCTTGGCTTTAAGTTCATATTGTCTGCAGACAGAATAGCTAACCCTGTTTTTCTGAGGTCCTGGAGCATGTAGTATTGTTTTCCATCCTTTAACTTCCAGCTAATGAATGTCTTAAAGGGTCAAGTGTGCTTTTTGTATGCAGAATATTGTTGGGTTTTGGTCCCTAATCCACTCTACCAGTCTATTTCTTTTAATTGTTGAATTGAGGTTATTGGTTATAATTGATATGTATTAAAGCTTTCCAAGGCTTTAAATTTGTCATGTTAATTTTGTGCTGTTGGTTCCCTACTTTTCTCCTGTATTTAGTAGTTCACCATGTTTGATGGGTTATTTCTGTTGTCATTCTTGGAACTGTGGGCATTTTGATCCTTTTCTAGAATATCTTTCAGTACTCTGTGTAGGGTTGGTTTGATCATCATGAATTTCTTTAGTTGTTCTTTGTGATGGAAGGATTTCACATCTTCATTAAACTTGAAATAGAGTTTTGCAGATTACCAGTCTGGGTTGGAATTTGTTTTCTTATAGGACATGAAGTACTTAGCTCTATATTCTTCTTGACTTGATAGTTTGTGTGGAGAAATCTGCTATTATTCTGATGGGTTTTCCTTTAAATGTTCTTTGTTTCTTTTCCCCATTGGCTTTTAGGATGTTGCCCTTGTGCTGAATTTCTCAGACCTTGATTATTACATGTCTGGGTATAGTTTTAATTGGGTTGATATTATTTGAAGTTCTATATGCCTCAGTTATGTGAATGTCATATTGCTTCCCCATATTTGGAAAGCTTTCTGCTATTGCTTCTCCCCATACTCTTTGTATGCCATTTCTGGTGCCTCCTTCCTTCTCACTGATGCCGACCAGTCTTATGTTGTTCACCTTTGTATTATTTTGCAGATGTTGAATTTTTATTATTTCCAGGATCCCAGTTGTTTTGAGGAGATCTTTTCTTACCTTTTCACTAGCTGAAATGGTGTCTTCAAGGTCTGAAAGTCTATCTTCACTTTCATTCAAACAGTTTGCCAACTTTAATGGCGTTCTGAATTTCTTGTATATCACTTTTAATCTGCTTCTGCCTTTTTTTTCTATACTTCAGTTGCTATTATTTCAGAGATTTCAGGTGTGTGGATTACAATTTCTTCTATACTGATATCTCCTGGTTTTGTTCTGGATGGGGTTGGGGCCTGCGAATGCATTTTGCTCCTTCTTTTTGTTATATTCTATTTCAGAGAGAACTTTTTATTTTGATTTCTGTGATACCTTTCTGTGAATGCTTGACAGTGGATAGCTGTATCACTGTAATCAGAGCCTCTCTGCAAAGACTTTTTTTTAGGTATCGCTTTTGTGTCAGAGATTCTTGTTTTGTGTGTGACCCAATATTTTGCCTTCTCTATTGATTGAAAGTGAGATATTCGCTTCCATTTGGCATGATACCCTGTCCTTCAGTGAGTTCAATTCCCAGTACTATAAAGAAAAAAAGAAGGACAAACAAAAATCAGCTTTTCCCAATAAATGGAATCCTTATGTTCTGAAAAGAAGTACTAATAACAACAAAATGCACCTACAGTACTTAAATGGCAATGGAATACTCATCTCTGACAAACTAAAAAAAAGGGGGGGGGAGAATATAAATGAAAGACCATGTTATATCTGTATATACAAAATAGGATAGATATACAGTTATTTTCTCTTAATTCAATGAGAAGAAAGATTTGTACTAATCATGTTTGGA
>NW_004524782.1:197502-206012 GCF_000260255.1 Octodon degus
ACAGCAATTAACCACTAAGAAGAATATATGCAGTGTATTATTTGTTGAAACTGTCCTTCTGATTTGATTTGAAACTGTCTCATTGCTATTTGTGTGTCAATAAAACTTTGAAAAAAAATAAAAATAAATAAATAAATAAATAAAACTTTCAAATAAAAAAAATAAAAATAATAAAAAAAACAAAACACAAGTTCAAACTGATATGTCATATAATATATAAAACCTTTCTCTGTTCTCTTCTGCTGTCAATACGCAGCTCTCCTGTGACTAAATGTGCTAATATGCAGAGTTCCAGCATCAGCCAGGTTTCCTATCCCAGCTACATCCCCTCATCAAGACCATTCAGGTCAACTCCCATTCAGTGCAGAGTATCAAGCAGTCAGAGTTGTAAAAGATGTAACCCAGATCCCACAGGCTGAGGGCTCAGTCCATCATCACGAGCCCAGCCAGCAGCCTGATCATACCCCCCATTGTCATCTGTCCTTTTGACCCATTAGCCAGTCTGGTTCACAGAACTTTGGAAGACCCTGACACTTTCTAGTTTATCATTTAATAAAGGACAGGCGACAAAGTACAGCTGGGAGGCCAGGGTGAGACCAGGAGGGTCCTGAATAGGCTTGGGTTGCTGTGCCCACAGACCACTGTGCTAAAACATCACACCACTGGAAACCCTGTGTATTTATGAGGTTTGTGCGGATGATTGGCTACTTCATCTGCAGTTCCGTTCCTCTGCCGAAGATAGGAAGAGACTAGGGTCCAAGTCACGGGCCCTGAGAGTCTCCTCATCAGGATAAATATGCTCTAGTTGCTGCTGCCTAGTGTGGTGGATGGCTTTAGAGATAACAGAAATTAAAACTCCATGAACAGAATGAAATTACAGACACTAACCTTGACAGAAGCTGTGAGGACAAAAGGAATTTTCTACTTTTCTTTTTAATATGTTCACTTTGTTTTAAATATTTCATGGGCTATTATATGTGTAGTTGAGAATCTGTTTTATTATCTCACTCAGCATTCATTAGGTTAGCTTCAGTGATATTTTCCTGGATTTAAGAACCATTTTCCTCTCTCCACTCTATACTCCATATAGCTGTTCACTCCACCACCAGGCAACTGCTGGTGTGGATTCTTGCTTTCTTCATAATAGCAATAGAACTAAAGCAATAATATGAGTCTATAGGCAAGAGCTGTAGTTATAAGTAAGGGAAGTTGGTCAGGAATTCAAGTTGAGTGAGTGACAGCAATCAGGTGACTCCTCTGACAATGGAAAGAAGGAAGAGCCAAGGAAGGAGCTTCCCCTATAGAAATGCAAGCAGCTGGGAGTGTGAAGAGCTGTATCAGACTGGCACATGGGGGTAAGAAGGCTGGGGTCTACCTGATCATTATCTCAGTCTTGGCTACTTCCATTAGGTTCTAGGCTCCTGATATGACAGTTCAGTTTTCATAGGATGACTGTCTTTGCTTGGGGTGGGCTCAGTGAGGGGAGGCTGTTAACCAAGGATGCCTTAACTTTAGGGCCCTAGAGATTTTTTTTTGGCATAGTTGATATCATCACAAGTCTCCTTTCCTCGTGCCTTAGGCCATCAAGTTCTATGAGCTAAGCTGGGTAAATCGGGGTCTCAGAAACCATGTTTTGTCAACTTTTAGACAGATTTGCCCTAACTGAGGCACGTTCCTCTGTGCACAGGTGAGAAGGATATGACTCAGAATTTCCTGAAGCAAAGCTCAAGCTTTGTCTTACTTTTAGGTACCCATTGCACTTCTGGAGTTCTGAGTGAGGAGTCATTGATTTTAGTATAAGCTACTTTGAAGTCCTTGAATGTCACAGGATAAAACACAAGTCATTCTTTCAATGAACAGATTAAATGCTGAGAGGCTTGTTAGTCTCCTGTACCTGGTGTCTCCATGTCACTGTCTTTTCGCTTCCTTTTTTTCTCCACAGATCCCCTGTAGTATCTACTTTCTTCTCTATGTGTTTGTGTGAGTAACTTCTTTTGGAATATTTTGCATTTACCAATATTCTCTTCACCTTTGTGCAATGTATCTTTAACTTTGTGAGACCTTAAAATATTTTCACAAGGATATTTTTGAATTTAAAAGCAAAAAAAAAAAAAGTTAGGAGCCGGAGAGTTGGCTCAGTAGAATAAGCACTTCCCTGCCAAGGGCAAGGGCCTGAGTTCAATCCCTGGTTCCACCAAAATAAATAAATAAATAAATTGATTAAATAATTGATTAGTTAAAATAAATAAAAGACATGTTTTCTTGGTTCATTTTGATTTTCTAGTATTCCTATGAGCATCTTGTGAATTCAAGTTCAAATTTTTTCACACTTCTCTAGTTCTTTCTCTTGTTCTCTGACTTTGATTACACAAAGCACAATGCACACAAAGCCAAGCAACTGCTTATGTGTGATGTATTCCTTATATTCCTTTTCTGCCTTTAACAATTGCCCACCTTAGCTGTTCTCTGTTCTAAACAAAACAGTTCCATTCCTGGCTACTTCTAAAGTTCTCAATTTGCCAGTTATTCTTACATGCAGCCCTGATGGTTTTCCTGCTCCTGAGTCCACTAATTCCTGAATTTCTGGGGAGTGGCAAGATTTATATCAGGATTGTGAATGATGTACTCCAAAAGATATGCATTTTTCCTTTTACCAGAAACCAAGGCTTCCCCTGCCCTGGGGCACACTCAGCCAACTCAGTGCAAGTATCCCAGAATGTCCTGTGATGCCTTCAGCAGGCCCAAGACTCTTTTTCCTGTTGACAGCACCAACTGATTGGACAGATAATCCTTCCTGGTTAATCTCACCTCCTGACCTGAGCTGATTTTTTATTATTAATTTTACTGAGAAACAAATAGCAATGAATGTTTCAAAACAGATTAGTAAGACAGTTTCAATAATTAATACATTGCATATTGTTGTCTTTGTTGTGGTTATTTTGTAGTACAAGATATACACATGATATACTGTCCAAACACTATTAGTAACAATCTTTCTTCTCATTGAATTAAGAGACAGTACATATATATCTATTCTAACTATTTTGTACATACAGATACAAAAGAGTTCTTCATAATAGTCCACAATAGTAGTGGGTTATCCATAGGACTGGCAATGTCAGAAGTTGTTAACTTGAACCTTTTGCAGCTCAGCATATTTATATAGCTTTACTTTTTATGCCACCTTTTTATACTTTTCTGCAGGATGGTTAAGACCAAGATAAAGTGAGACATATATAAGAAGAAATATAACTTCTGTATCTGACAAGGTCAGGGAAATCCCCTCAGGATTTGCCCTGAGATCCTGTACCTCAGATTGTAGATCTTTTGTCAGTATCAGCCACGTGGATGAGTCAGGGCCTGTGCTTGACCAATTTGCTCTCTGTGAAAACCTGAGAAAATATTTTCTCTCCATGTGACTATCCTTAGGCACACTATACATTGTCGATCACTTTCCTCTGTGGCTCCATAATCTCCTTGATCACAAAATTTGAGACACCACTGAGTTACTGGATGTTACAGTACAGGTTCACTTATGTCTTGAGTCCTCACTGATCTTGAATGGCTAGGGTGAAAATTTTGGTTTTCCTTGCAGCCCTTCTTTTTACTAATTTTTGGTTTGCAAACTTAGGTTGTTAGTCCTCCAGAGGAGAAGCTTAATGATATTATTACACTATAAGTTAGGCAGTTGAGCTTAACCTTACTATCTGTCTGAATATCAAACATCTTAGAAGTAACATGGGACAGGTATTTTCCATCAAGTATTGATATGTTAAAGTTTAAATCCTTACATAATGTGTAGAAAAAATTAAAAATTAAAAAGTATTTTAAAAATAGAAATACACAATTACATATTTTTGCAAAGAAATTTAGAAATCTAACCATATACAGCATCGTAGTAGGACAATCCTGTGACATTTTTTTCTCATCTCATTTTCATTTATTACCCTTTTATATGCACAAGATGGTAAAGGCAATGATCCTGAGAATCTTCAGCAAGTTTTTGAAACTAGCAGTTTATTCGTAGGATTCTCACCCTGACTAAGTATATATGCTGATACCTGTGAACTAAGCAACTGCACTGAAGATAGCAATGTGTAATACTACGGCCGTGCTTGGAATGCCTGTTGTTCTGGTCTTCTGAATACGTACTGCTTCTAATGTCATATCAATTACTGCTATACTGTCTGTCAAGTAAATGTTTGTTCAGGCTGAGATTTTGAGTTTCACACTTTTTGCAAATTTCCCTGCCTTTTGCCATACCCACTGTAGGTGTCTCTTTTGGATATCTGATTATATGATCTAGAATCTGCACTTCAAGTTCTCCACTCAGGTTCCTCACTGCAGACTAAAGGTTTTGTGAGTTAGCCTCCAGACTTGCTGCCTCACTCTTAGGACCTCAGATTTTAGGCTCTTGATGTCCAAGTGTTGGGTCCAGGATGCAGCCTCAAAAAATCCAGCCCATAGTCTGCATGCTGTAAGGTACATCTGAAAAAGCTAACACTAAGCAAGAGATAGAGGGAGGCTCACAGGATGCTCAGAGATTAGGTCAGAACACCATCAGATAGATAGTAAATATCTTTGCATGCCTTCCTGTTCATGTCATGACCTGTCAAGAGATTTGGACACTTATCTATGATAGAGCGTATCCGTATTGGTTGGTTTTAGCTTTACATGTATAAAATTTATAGCCACCATTAGTATTCATTTTATGAGAGTTGAATCATACCGCAAGGGTACCTCAATTAGAGCAGTAGCCACACCATATTCTTTTCTCCTCCTGGAGATCACCAATCTGCTGTATCCATGATGTATGCATGAATTTGCCTATTCTAGATATTCTATGCCATTAGAATCTACCAGTATGGTTATTCATGGCTAAATTCTTTGATTGGGAATCATATTTTCCTTTAGCATGCATGTTCAATATTTCACTCCTAAATTGAATGTTCTTGAATATTCTATTATATGAAAAAGTCATAATTATTTATCTAATTCCAGGTTTGGGTTTTTGGGTTGTTTCAGTGTTACTATGAAAAAGACTTCCATGAACACTACATGTATATAATTTATGTAGCCTAAGTCATAAAGCACTACATCAAATAGATTGCAAATAACATAGTTCATTTTCATATTTTCTTGAGTGATATTTTTGGGCAAAGGAGACCCATATCTTCATTATTCCTATCTGAGATCTTGGAATACTCACTATACATTACATTACATGTTGAATGTCTTCACTTTTTGCCTCTAATACTTATTTCTTTTATACACTTGATTTCTGTGGGTAGTATAAGGCAGGCATCTACCTGTCCTATGTCATGTAGGAGTGATACATTGGAATATGACAGTTATTTGCCATGCAAGGAAGTGTTAGTGAGGCTCATACCATGGGCAGTAAAAAAATTTACCAAAACCAGGGAGTGTGGGAAATTGAAGAATTTATTGTGATATTGTAAAACAGCAATGGACAAGTCAAAGTGAGGAGAGTACCACTGTGGTCTGAGAACTGGAGGAGGTACAGGGTGGTCATAGAGAGTGTTCCAGGCAGACTTTCTTTCTTTTATATTTTATTAATTTTATTGAGAAACAAATAGCAATGAGACAGTTTCAAAACAGATTAGTAGGACAGTTTCAATCATTAATACATTGCATATTGTTGTATTAGTGGTTATTAATAGTACAAGATGCAGACATGTTATCCTGTCCACAAACACTATTAGTACAAATCTTTCTTCTCTTTGAATTAAGAGAAAGGAGCTGTATATCTATCCTATTTTATATATATAGATACAAAATGATCCTTCATTTGTATCCCCTTTTTTGCTTAGTTTTGTCAGAGATGGGTATTCCATTAGGCTTTCTTTAGTCTGCATGCACTCTGTCTATCCTACAGGAGTAGCTGTATTATAGTTTTATATTACCTGAGGCAATTTGACATGATATGCTACTGTGGCCCCAATTTAAAGCCCTGAAGGCTCCAATTAAGGATATATAAAATATCATCTGTGACACAAAGGTCACAGACCACCAGGATAAAATACATGTGTTCCACATCAGGAGTCCTTTTCTTCTATGTGGGGTTTCACCTGTACAGATTGTACAGTTGCTCATTAGGTGACTGTTCCTGGAAGCTTGATGTGGCAAGAGACTGGGCTCACTGTGACTCTACTGTAATTGTAGATTCATTAACTTCCTGTCTGGCCTTCCTCCACAACACTGAAAATACTATTTCCCCACTGCCCCTCAGGGCCTATTGTCTCAAATGACAAGTGTGTAAGTGCACATGTTCTGTTTCTGGCACTGTTCTGTTCTTTTGGATTATTTGAATTATCTTGGCTAATAGCATTTTGTCAAAGTAAGGTACTAGAAAAACAAGTCTGCCCGTATTAGTTTCCTTTAAATATTTTGGCTAAAGATACTTGGTTCTTCTATGTACATATTAGGCACAGTTTTTCAGGTTCTGTAAAAGTAGTGTGGGATTTTGGTCTGGGTTCTAGTGAACTCATTGATGAAGTCTGATTCAAAGGGCATCCATTTTCTTACACATGACTGGAGTTTATCTTTCTTTATGGAAGAATAGTACTGCAATTGCGACAGCACCACATTTTCTTCATCTATTCACCTATTGGTAGACATTTGGCCCACTTTCAAGGCTTAGTTATTATAATTTGCACTGCTGTAAATATGAGCATTTATGAATCACTGTACTATGATGTCTGTAACTTTTTCACAAAGACAGCTAGAAATGTAATGTATGCCCCTTAAGACTATAATGTTAAGTGAGAGAAATCAGACACAGAAGGTTAAATATGACATGATTTCTTTCATATGAGAAAGCCACAACATAATTAAATTGTATAACACAATAAAATATGACAGGAAATGTGATAATAAGGAAGGGAACCAAAGATATGGGAGTGGAAGGAAGAACAGCAAAAGAGAAAAATGTATAAAGACGTGCAATGTTGATGTATCAGTTCTGATGAGGAGTGCAATCATTATGAATGGCAAGCATCTACTAGTAAGATGAAATAGAAACATAAAATGTGGATAAATGTAAAGGTATTTGCGATGATATATATTGCGCCACCCATACCCCAAATTGAATAAGGGATAGTTGGCCTCTTTAGAACAGTACAATCTTACCTGTACATAGGACACATTTTGTCTCTTATTTTGATCTTTTCTAATATCTTTTCACTGTTACCCTCATGGTGTCTCACATATTTCTCAAGTTGTATTTTGGGGCCTTGAATACCTGTACATGATCATCAAGAAATCTACTACTGAGATGCATACCCAATCCCAGCATTCAACTGATTTTTATTCTGAGTCGCATGACAGTCATTTGGAAGTGCAACTAATTTTTGCTTTTAACAGTTCTGCAAAATTCTATTGTTAAATCTGTAAGTATAATGAGAACATTTGGGTTTTCTGCATTTACAGTCTTCTAAAACTAAGCATAGTGCCTCTTCTCTTTTTCAACACTTCTGTATTTTTTTTTTTGCCTTACCTATTGACTAGGGTATTCCACAAAATGGTGTACTGAAGCAATAATAGCTGATTGATTTCTCTCATTGACAGTGTTGGTAACAAAGTTTCAAATTTTCCTCTGTAAAGTATTTTATGTTTGTGTTGGGTATCAATCATAGTGAAGAAGTCACTAAAGATTCTTCCTTTACTATACTTTTGGATAAATATGTTCCAAATTTTATTTACTACGTTTTCACACCTCTCTATTTAGTCCTCCTTGAATGTTTTGGTAGTGTATTCAGTTGCCTTGTTGATGGTCTCATGCTGATATTTCCTGTAGGCCCTGTATGAACTCTAGCTCCATGACACTGTATCTGCATTTGTCTATTTCTGCATACAGATTTCATTTAAAACATTTGGATCTCAATGAGTGTGGTGGTGCTTGTAACCCCAGCACTGGGAAGCCTGAGACAGGAGGAATACTATGAGTACAATCTGTGTAGTGAAATTCTGGATCAAATAAATAAAAGATTAAGAAGAATAAATAAGCAAAACACTTGAATCTCCATTTAAGATATATGATAACTCATAATTTTTAATTCTCAGCTGATTCTGTTGGACTTGGCAATGCTGGATACTTATGATAGAGTGGGAGGTTCATCCCACTTTTTTGTGCTAAAATTTATTTATTTTTCTCCCATAATTTTATTGATAAACAAACAACAATGAGACAGTTTCAAATCAAATTGGTAGGACAGTTTCCATAATTAACACATTGCACACATTCTTCCTCGTGGTTAATTGCTGTACAAGATGGGTACATGGTATCCTATTTACAAACACAATTAGAACAAATTACTCTATTTATAAAGAGAATGTAAATATATATCTATCCTAACCACTTTGAATACACAAATAAAAAATGGACATTCATCTGTATCCCCCTTTTTTGTTAAGTTCCATTATTTGAATATTATAGGTGTGTAAACTCAGCAAAATATTCTAAAAGAGTCCAGTAGCCCATAATAGTATTG
>NW_004524782.1:207207-208200 GCF_000260255.1 Octodon degus
TATTTCTTCTTTTGAGTTCTTATACTAGGGAAACTATATGATATTTACACATGTGTGTCTGGTTTATTTCACTTATGAATATATGTTCAAGTGGCATCCACTTAAATAAAAAGATTTCGAGTTTATCATTCTTAATACTTGAATCATACTCCATTGTGTAAAAATATCACAACTTTTTCAACCATTCCTCAGCAGATGGGCATCTTGGTTGTTTCCAAGACTTGGCTATCACAAATTGTGCTGCTATAAACATAGGCACACATATATCACCATGATATGATGTTTTCATATCTTCTGGGAAAATTTCCAGTAGAGGAATAGCTAGTTGAAACGGGATTTCCAGTCCAACTTTTCTAAGGAGTCTCCACACTGATTTCCATAAAGGTTGCACCAGCCTACATTCCCACCAGCAGTGGATAAGGGTTCCTTTCCCCCCTCAGCCTCTCCAATATTTGTAGTTGCGTGATTTCGTTGTGATAACCATTCTTTCTGAGCTGAGATGATACCTCAGTGTGGTTTTAATTTGCATTTCGCGGATGGCTAGTGATGTGGAGCACTTTTTCACATATTTTTTCCCTTCTTTAATTTCTTCCTTTGAGAAGCGTGTGTTAATCTCGGATCCCCATTTCTGGATGGGGTCTTTAAATTTGGAGGCCCTAGTGTTTTTTAGTTCTTTATAAATTCTACAGAGCAGACCTTGGTCTGAGTAATTATTTATCATGATTTTTAAAAAATTTGTGGGTTGCCTTGTCACTTTGTTGGTAATTTCCTTTGAGGTGCAAAAACTTCTCAGTAAGAGCAGCTCCCAGTTGTTAATTCTTTCAAATGTTTCCCGTGTGACTTTATTTCTGTTCATGAAGTCTTTGCCTACCCCTATGTCTTCAAGAGTTCCGCCCACTTTATCTTCCAGGAGATTTAGTGTCTCTGCTTTAACGTTTAGATCATTAATCCATTTTGACTATAGTTTAGTGCACTGGGTCAAGTTTGAGTTTT
>NW_004524782.1:223280-226814 GCF_000260255.1 Octodon degus
CTTTGTCTCTGCTTCATGCGATGTATTTTTTTTTCCTGTATTCTCATTCAAGGCATCCGTCATTTTTCAAATTTCCTTTTTTTTTTTATCAATGTCTTCTTTAGAAGCAGTTATAATTTTTTTTACTGCAGTGTTTTTTTTCAAATTGGGTTGCCTTCCTATGTTTCTGTAGTTTCTTCTTTACTTCAGATGGTATAAGTTCTGAGAATTCTTTTTTTTATGTCAGAAAAGAATTGCACTCTGAGTTCCTCTATGACTTTCTGATGTTGCTTATTTTCTATTGACGCTATTATTTCATTGTTTTGAGCCGAGTTCTTGTCCTCTGCACTTGTTCTTTGTGGGCATTGGGTTTCCTCCATATGTTTCTTCATTTGAATCTTATTGCAGATGTTATTAATTCAGGGATTTCTTTTTTTATTTCCAATCTGAGTTCCTGTATACCTTTCTGCAACTGTTTCTTTATTTCAGAAGACATTGGTTCATTGCTTTCTGCTGTGTGATTCCCAATTTCTTCTGTGTTAGTGTCCTTTGCACTTGTTAACGGTGGACTTGGGTTCAGAGGTTGCATTTTGTTCCTTCTCATCATTTTGTTTAGCACTGTCTTCTGACCTTTGTTGTAGATCTTCATTGTAGTTATAACCTTCGCACCTACTCAAGTTCAGGTGCAGATCTACAAAGTTTGAATTTATCCAACTGTGCTTGGCTTGGGTCTGGCTCCTGTGCTCAGCTCCTTCCTGCTGCTGTCCTTGGGGGTGAACCTGTTGTGCCCCTCTGACAAGGTTTTCTGCTTCTGGACTAGCTGGGTGGTTCAATGCTCTGCACTCTCTGCAGGGATTGCAGCTGCAGTGTTTCACCCCAGGTCTGTATGCCAGCCTTAGCTGAGCATGGACGGGACAAGTTGGAGTAGTGGGGAGAGTCAGCTCTACCATACACTCACCCAGCCTTGGCTAGGACTGGGTCTGGGTGTTCCCAGAACGTGGCAGGAATTCCTACTGGCAGGTGGGGTGCAGCATGTGCTGCGGAGTGGTGGGGGCTGTCCCAAGGTGTGGAAGAGGGTCTTATCCACAGTGCACCTGGGCTGGGACCAATATTAGGTCCTGCCTCTTCATGGTAGCCAGAAGCTCTCCCACACACTCACTGGGTGTGGGCTAGGACTGGGTCTGTGGTTTCCATGAACACGGCCCCTCTTTTTGATTAATGTTTAGAAGTTTTGGAAAGCTGTGTGATTTTTTATTCTATTATGAGTGTCTGATTGAGCATTCTGGGGAAATGACCTGTGCTTATGGATATATTGTGTGTGATCATTTGCTATCCTGTGTACACTGAATGTCCCTGTGATGGCTAGGGTTTCCTTGTCTCCTCTGCCAAGTCTCATTTGTTTACATGTCAAGCTTTTTATTGGATGGTTGGATGTAGAGTGTATGATGCTGGTTTTGATTCAGAGTGCAATGCTAGGCTCAAGAGCACTTGGCTAAAGAGTAATAAGGCTATCCACCCTAAGTAGTGTTGATAACATATAAGGGTAGAAAAATCTGTGGTTATCTCTTGTTTCTTTACTATTTTCTATCCACACTGAGCTATTCCTAGTCTGCAGTACCTGTCTGTTTTAGACCCTGCCTTGGAGCCAGCAGAATATGGCCTCAAAACTCTACAAAATGTGAGCTAAATTAACCTTTGCTTTCTTCACTTGTACATGTTGGGTATTTTGTCTCAGTCACAAGAGAAGTAAGTAGGACAGAATTTGGTAGCAGAGAAGTAGGGTTATTGCTGCAACAATATCTTGCCATGGGGCACAAGAGTTTTTAAAACTGGCTTAAGGGAAAAGGACAGTTAGGGAAGATTCAGAGATAGTTACTGGAAAAACAAATAGAACAGGAACACCTTAGGCTGTACTTGATTGGAAATTCTGATCAGCGCTCAGGAAACAGAAGGCTGACCAAAATTTTTCTGGTAAAAACCAGGCTCAGGTGCTTTATGCTGGGAAAAGGGAATGTATTGGCTGTTGGGCTCCAGAGGATGTATGTTGTGGTTTTACAAAAATGTTCTTCTGTCTTTTGCATGTGTCCAACCTTTTGCCTGAGATTTAAGACAGCAGAATAATTATTCTGTGGAAGAAACTTCAAGGCAGTGTTATATTCAGGTGGTGATCTGCCTATGATTAGGGACTTTTTGTACAGAACAGCACAAAATACTGGAGACCCCTCCAGTGGGCTCAAATCTCCATATTTTTACAGTGCAGGGTGGAAAATGAAAAAAAAAAAGATCAAGAGATAAAAATACCAGACTCTTGGTGTTTATTCATTACATCTGAATCATGGACAATGAGTGAAGGGCAGTGGGTGTTTCTGGGAACAGGAATCATGACTACATTGGCCAATAAGATCAATATATTCTTTCAAAAATAACTATAGGGACAAGGAAAAGGAAAATGATGGGACAGGGATAATAAGGAAATTAGTTTTCTCAGGGCCCTTATCTTCATTTAAAGGTCTTATCTTGCCCTGTGAAATCCACAGCAGTCATTAGCCCTAGGGCTTCCTCCTTTGGACCAGAAAGTGTGGGGAGGGAGTTTCTGGATTCCAATCTGGTCATAAGGGTAGGACAAGGGCAAGCTTGAATGTTCCCTCTGACTCAATTTATAATATATGGTCCTCAATAAAGGAGCTCAGGAAATTGATGAAAAATATTTTGAGTTTGGGCAGAAAGGGAGCTTCGGTAAAGGTGTGGATTACAGAGATAGAGTAGAGGAAGGATTGATTGCTGAGAAGGTAAAAGTAAATGGAAAAGATGGCCTGATGGCCTCACAAGAAGGACTCCACCCTCTGAAGCCTCAAATTTGCAAAAGTGAAATAATTTGTTTTCAGAAGAGTGTCCCAGATCCCCATGGCCCAGAATACCAGAGGCCTAGTGAAGTTGTTCCTCAGGATTTGAATCATAAGCACTGCATTCCTATAACCCAGAGAGAGAAAAGCCTGACACTGTTCTAGCTGGCCATAGATCTTAGTGTGATTCTCCTGGCACTGATTTTGTGCCCATGCAGAATCCAAGAGTTGTGGAGTCAAGATGAAATCCATCCCAATTTCAGAAGATATTCTGGGAATCTAGGTAGTGTGCCCCTGAGAGGATGATGCATAAAGCTGTAAGTGTTAAGTTGAAGGTGTTTTGGTGAGCCCAGACATTTGTTTTTTTTTTTCCACAATCTTATTGACAGACAGCAATGAGACAGTTTCAAATCAAATTGGTAGGACAGTTTCAATAATTAATACACTGCATGCTGTCTTCCTAGTGGTTATTTGCTGTACAAGATGCAGACATGATATCCTATTTACAAACACTATTACTACAAATCCCTCTATTCATTAAGAGAATGTAACTATATATCTATTCTAACCATTCTGAATACACAGATACAAAATGGACAATCATCTATATATCCCTTTTTTGTTTAGTTCTGTCATTTGAATATTATAGGTGTGTTAGCTCAACAAAATACTATAAAAGAGTCCAGTAATCCATAATAATATTGGGTGTTCT
>NW_004524782.1:227254-229214 GCF_000260255.1 Octodon degus
TCCTGAGTCTTAATTGACCTTGGAAGGATAGGGCCAAAATGTTGGCTTTCCTTGCGGCCCTCCTTTTTCTCTAATTTTGGTTTGCAAACATAGGTTGTTAACTCTCCAGAAGAGAAGCTTATTGTTATCACCATACAACCTAGGCTGTTAAGCTTAACCTCACCATGTGTCTGAATATCAAACATCTTAAAGCCCAGAAATTTGAAAAAGCTGGGAGTGCGTATCTTCCCAATGAAACGTGTAACAGGGTGTTGTGAAAAAGAAAGAAGCAATGGGAGGTAGAACCACCAGAAGTGCCATAAGGGAGAGACAGCCCAGTGCACTGAAGTTCTCACCTTGCCACAGATTGCCAGGGAAGCTGGCAATGGAACTGTGAGAATTTATATTTTCTTTCCTAGATTTTGGTCTGAGTTTTGTCGCTTTCTATGTTATCCCCAAGTATTAAACTTCTGCAATGGAAAATTCGATCTGATGCCATTCATTGTTGGATGGGCTTTACTTTGTTTTTTTATTTTATTTTTTAAATTTTTATTTATTAGTGATCAAACTCAGGACCTTGTGCTTGCCAGGCAGGTGCTCATGCTGATCACCTATCTCCCTGCCCCATGTTTTATTTTCTTACGATGTATATAGGGGTGTGTTAGTTGATACATTGTGCCAACTTGGCTGAATCAGCTCTGGCAGTGTGGGGGCCTCGCCCTGCAGGTAGGCAGGGCCCAGAAATTGAGGGAGGCTTCCTGCGGCCCTGCCCATCTTCCTACCTTCCTGCTGCCTCACCCCCTTCCATGGAGAAGTCCCAGTCTTCGGAGGAGCTTGATCTTGGCGGTCGCGCCACTTTGGAGGAGTTCCGAACTTTACTGTGGAGCGCTGATCTTCGTAGTCAGCGCAGAAGGAAGAGAAAGGCTTGATGGACGCCACTGCAGCTGCTGCTCCTCCTCTGCTCTTCATTGTTTTCTGCTGCATGAACTGCTGTTGTTTGCCTTGGAGCCAGCGGAATATGGACTGAACCCTCCAGTAACTGTGAGCTAAATAAACCTTTCCTTCCTTCATTTTGTGTGTCAGGTATTTGTCCCAGCAATGAATAAAAAATAACTAAGACAGAATTTGGTACCAGAGGAGTGGGGTCATTGCTGTGGCTATACCTGACAATGTGGATTACAGGCTTTTGGGAATGGCTTATGGGAAGAGATAGGAAAGGTTCAGAGATGTCACCTACACACGGGAGATTCTGGTCAGAGCTCAGAAGACCAGAAGGCTGATAGGGAGCCTGCCTGTGAAGACCAGGCTGGGGAGGTTTCTGCTAGGAAGAAGGACTGCATTGGTTGTTGGACTCCAGATCATTTGTGTTTTGACTTGGCAGAAAAGTTGTCTACATTTTGCTCGAGACTTTGCCTGAGACTGAGTTTAAGCACGGCAGACTGATAAATCTGGCAAAAGGTATTTCAAAGCAGCCAAATATTGGAGCTGTGGCATGGTTGCTGTTGGAGACTTTTAGCCAGATTTATGTTAAGAATGAAGAGCAAAAAACCCAAAAGGATGACTTAAAATGTTGTGAGTTTGGCCAGAAAGGAAGCGCCAGGAAGGCTGTAGACTGTGAAGACAGAGTTGAGAAGATCTCCATTGCTGAGAAGGAACAGGAGAGTAGAAAAGATGTCCAGAGGACATCACAGGAGGTGGCAGGTTCTTGCTCTTTTCAGCCTCAGAATCACAAAGGTGAAGAACTTTGCTTTGAGGAGAAAGCTGCAGAGCCACATGTTCCAGAATGGAGGCAGCGGCCACACCAGATTCCAGAATGGAGGCGGTGGCCACATCAGATTAAAGAATGACCCCCGCATAGAGTATGTTTCTCATAACCAGTCAGAATGCTCAGCAATCCAGGCACTCAACCCCTACAGCCAAGAGAGAGGAAACCCTGGCTTCTGCTCCATCTGGCAGCAGCCCTTGGCATCATCCACGTGGC
>NW_004524782.1:233320-234148 GCF_000260255.1 Octodon degus
GCAGAAGTGCCATAGGGGTAGAGCCACATAAGGCTTTTGGAGTTCACTACTCATTACAGGGTGCTTTGGATGGTCCACAGGGAAGTACAGGACTTAACGTTTGTCCTTCTGGACCTTGGACTTGTTTTGGTCCCAGTTGTTTGTATCCTGCTGTGTATCCCTTTTGGAATGGAAATGCTTATCTTATGCCTGGGAATGTTAGAAGTGTTTAACTTTTTATTTGTAGAGGGGTGCACAGCTAAGAGTTTGCCTTAAATCTTGGAAGCTTGGGACTTGTAGTTTTCAGTGTCGCTGAAACTGGTAGGACTTTGGCAACTCAGAGATGGACTAAAATGTTTTTTGCATAAACGGTTGTGCATGAGTCTTTGGGGTAGCATGTCATGGTTCTAATGTAATGCAATGCTTAATTTATAAAATGTTTAAGCATGTCTGTGTACCTGGAAATTGGCTTAAAAAAGCGTATGTCTAGTTACTAAGTTGACAAGGGGTGGATTGTGTTAGTTGATACATTGTGTCAACTTGGCTGAATCAGCCCCAGCAGCGTGGGGGCCTCACCCTGCAGGTGGGCAGGGCCCAGGAATTGAGGAAGGCTTCCTGCAGCCCTGCCCAACTTCCTACTTTCCTGTTGCCCCGCCCCACTTCCGTGGAGAAGTCCCAGTCTTTGGAGGAGCTTGATCTTGGCAGTTGCACCACTTTAGAGGAGCTCCAAACTTCACTGTGGAGCACTGATCTTCGTAGTCAGCGCAGAAGGAAGAGAGAGGCCTGATGGATGCCGCTGCAGGTGCTGCTCCTCCTCTGCTCTTCATTGTTTTCTGCTGCATGAACTGC
>NW_004524782.1:234248-240879 GCF_000260255.1 Octodon degus
ATGGACTGAACCCTCCAGTAACTGTGAGCTAAATAAACCTTTCCTTCCTTCATTTTGTGTGTCAGGTATTTGTCCCAGCAATGAATAAAAAGTAACTAAGACGAGGGGCTTGGCAATAATAATTTGCATTACATTTCAGAGAAAACCTTGGGTTTGAACTTTTCAGCAATGCTGAAATTGATAGCATTTGGTCTAAGAGGACTAAATATTTGCATAAAGGGATGTGCAAGAACCATTGTGGGGAAAGAGGTAGAATGTTATGGCTTGTGTATGGATATTTCCTCAAACTTATTGCTAGAATATATCAGGAGTTTTCAGAGGTGGCTGGATTGTCATGTGTGATGCTAGATTGATTCATGCTGCAATGCTAAGATCAAGGCCACAAGGATGAAGGGTGTGAATGCTCCCTTCTCTCTGTAGTCTGGACAAGATATAAAAAGCTATGGCCATCCCTTACTTCTTTCTTACCCTCTGGCCACCGTGGATTTTCTCTCCTGTGTAATACCTGTCTGAAGTGGCAACATGCTTTGGATTCAGCAAATTATGGACTGAAACTTTCACAAACTGTGAATTAAATAAACCTTTCCTCCTTTAACTTGGGGTGTAAGGTGTTTTGTCTCAGCCATGTGTATTTAAGTGACAATGGAATGTCCTTCTCTGACAAAACTAACAGAAAAAGTGGGATAGAAATGAATGACCTTTTTGTATCGATATACTTAAAATAGTGTAGATACACAGCTCCATTCTCTTAATGCAATGAATAGAGAGGTTTGTTCTAATAGTGTTTGAGACAGAATATCATGTCTGCATCTCATACAATGAATAACCACTAAGACAGCAATATGCAATGTATTAATTATTGAAAATGTGCTAATAATCATTTTTGAAACTGTGTCATTGATATTTGTTTCTCAATAAAATTGTTTAAAAACAAAAAGTAAGACTGCCCCCAAAGGAATCTGAGTGAAGGTCTTGGTCTCCAGGTGGTGCTATTGTGCTGTGATAGCATAGGGCTTCAGGTCCTGGGGCTGCACCTGATAGAGACAGGGAAATCCACCCTTTGCTTCCTGCCACTGCCATCCAACATGCTTGCCTAAGGCTCAGGGCAGTAGTTTGGCTACTCTTAGATTGCAACCTCCAAAACTGTGGACAAAATAAGCCTTTCTATTTTAAAAAATATTTATTTATTAATTTATTTATTACAGGGACTCACTATGCAGTTCAGACTTGTAGCAATCCTCCTGACTCAGCCTCCCTAGAGATGAAATTACAGGCATGCAACAGCATGGCCAGTATTTGGAACAACACAGCATGCCTGGGATTCTGGGGCTGGTGTGGCATGTAGTACCAGTGACTGAACGCAGGTTCTTGTGCTTGCCAGGTAGGCACTTAGATTGCTGAGCTATTTCTTCCTCTTACCTTTCCACCTTATAAGCTAACACTCTCAAGAACAAGGTAACACTGATGAAGCTAACACACAGGTGAAGTGCTGGGGATTGTCAGATATGATTACTCAGATTTTTTTACTTCCTGAGTCAGTTTCGCTCATTTATATTTTTCAAACACATTGTACAATTCCTCTAAATTTTTAAAATGTGTTGACATATTGTACAATACATTAGAAGATTGCCATGAATTCAAGGTCACTCAGAACAGAATAGTGAAATCTGTCTCCAAATCAAAAATACCAACACAAACAAAAATAATAAAATGGAAACCCAAGGCATCCAGGAACTGTCCTCGTGCAAGCACCATTAAATAGAGCTTTTTCTGAAGTTATCAGGACAAGCAGAACAAAGAAGTCATCAAAAGGGGTGGGAATAGAGATTTGGTGACACTTGTTTGCTGTGATCTTGTTCAGCACAATGTTGGGCTGGATGGCCTAGAAGGTATCACCAGTGTTTATCACTGTGCCTAGCCTGTCTTATCTTGGCCTTTGCTGGCCTAAGATACCTCCTTCTAGGGCCTGGAGTGGCCCTAGCTGCCTGGTCTGCCCGTTGCAGCATAGTCAACTTCCCAAGGTCCAGAGCTGTTTCTGGAAGCTTTTGAAGAATTTTCTGTAACTAAACTACAGCATTACTGGTTCTCCATGTTTCCCTTTTTTTCCTCTTTATCCTTCTCACTTATTGTTGTTGGGGGCTCCCAAACTTGGTAATCTACTAGAGAACAAACTTTTGACAATATTCTGTAATGCATGCCTGTTTTCTCCACAATTAATTTTTTCTTTAACAGTTTGTTACTTCTTTTAGAGTTTATCTTGGTATTATTCTTACATCTAGAGTTGATTTAACCATTCTCAAATTCTCTGCTTTTCTTCTTTGCTAATATATAAGCTGATGGTCCTGTGTTTCTCTTCAAACTCTATAGAGAAAATATATGATAAATACATGCTGTGTTGTCTTTAATATTTGCTTCAAAGTATTTTCTAATTTCAATTCTATTTCTTGGTTGATATGTGGATGCTTTAAAAGTGTTTCTTTAAAATCAAAGCACACAGCTATAATATTCTTATTTCCATTTTACTATGTTTTGTTTCTTAATTGCATTGTGCTCAGATAACCTGCTCTCTCTACCATAGCTTTGAAGTTCGTTGTTATTTGCTTCATACCAAGTCTTATTGTGAGGCTAATTTTTATAAATTCCATGTGTGTTTCTCAAACTGAGGTATAATTTTTGCTGAGAAGTACACAGTATGAGTTTCAACAGTACAGTTCAACATGTTTGAGCCATACCAGCATTCTTGTAACGTTCTAGACCATCCCAATCATCCCAGGAATTTCCCTCATACCTCTTTCCAGCTGTTTCCATGACCCTATCCTGGCAACTAGGCAATGTTTGTTTGTTTTTTCTATTCTAAAATTTTATACAGTGCAAATGGAATCATAGAGTGCACAATAGTTTGTGTTTGATTTCTTCCTCAGCATATGAAGGGCTTCAGCTGTCTGACTTTGCTGTCTGTTCTAATGATATACTTTTTTCATTGCTGGGTGGTTTCTATGCTGTGGATATTATTTCCTTATCCACTCACCAAGGGAGTGGACACTTGCTTTGCTTCCAACGTCACTATCATGAATAAAGCCACTGTGAACATTCTTACCTAATTCTTCTGGTTTTATTTTATGGCTCTCACATAAATACACATGAGTGAAATTTTTGATCATGAGGACGACATAGTCTGCCACACTTTTCTGAAATCAATGTACCATTTTCATGTCCTCCAGAAATGCACAAAAATTACAGCTGTTCTACATATGAGGTGTAATCAAACATACATTAAATGCTTAAATTTGAAAATTTGTCTTGTAGTGAAAGACAATGTTGTTAATTGCCCTCCAAAATACTCCCACTTTCTTTGCTTAGTTGCCCTTTTGTGGCTGCCTCAATGTCCTAAATTGCTCCACAACACTTAACTTCATGGTTCCTCTTAAAGTCAAAAGGTGCATAGTGCCAGATTTGGTGAATTGGGTGGATGAGAATAACATGGTGCCTTTATTTGACAGAAATTGCTGTATACTTTGAGGCAGTCATAACTGCTTTAAAAGAGAGCAATATAGGTGGAATAAATAGTTTCAAAGTGAGGATAAATCTTTTGAAAAGAAGTAGTGGCAATATTTTAAGATATTTAATTGAAACAAACTGTCTTTTCATCACATTCTTCAACCAGTAGTAGCTTCTGTCACTCTTCTTATTTTCATCCATCCTCATCATTTTTTTGTATATTTTAGGCAGGTTCTATATTGTACAGGTATAATTCCATTGATACAACTAAGTAGAGGATGTTAAGAATTCCCACGTCATCAGTGTCTTCATTGATCTTTCCTTCCTCCTCCTTTCCTCTCTTTGATCGTTGGAATGGATCTCGGGTCTCCTGCCTACAGGAGACTGGTATACCACAGATATATCCTGACTACTTTCATATATGTTTATCTTATATGTTCTATTGTTTTTCTACAGGTCAATGTAATGACTTCTGCTTCTATCAGTCTGAATTTGTTGATTTTATTTTTAGGCGTTTTATGTCTGCATATACTTGAGGATCTCTTAAAACATGCATAAAAACTGTATCTCTTCTTATACACAGATTCACAAATACTAAGCTTACAAATATATTCTCGTGTATGAATTCTCATGGGCACATTCTTCACTTGTGAAGAGTCCAATAGCAGTTCCTGCTATTCTTGGACACTTGGTCTCCATTCCCTCTGAGTCTGGTCCCTCTTCTCCTTCATGACCCTGTCTATAACTATCTTCACTGTCCACCCACAGCACCAGAGTCCTGAGTCAGATAGAGACTGAACATTCTAAAAGTTGAATCAATAGGACAAAAGTGAAAATAGCTCACCCTGAGCTCAAGAGTTAATCTCAGGGCAAAGATCCTGTGAATTCAGGACTTCCTGACTTGACTTTTAATGGATAGTATGCACAGAAATAGATTGTTTTGGCCTATCAGGAAAGGACAGCTCCGTCTACAAACTGTAGCCTTCTGAAGGAAACTTCCATTATTCACAAGGGAAAACCAAGTCCTAAGAGGAAGAGTTATTTTCCAGGGTACCATGAATAAGAGGGAAAACAAGGATGGCACTCTGAACAGAGGCTTTGCTTTTCTTATACTTTATTTGTGTATCTTGGACAAGAGGACAAAGGACTGAAAGGAATGATTATAGCACTAGAAGGTACAGTGTACAGGAAGAGATTAGTGTGAATGGACTCTTGGTTTTGTTGGAGGAGGTAAGTTGCACCCCTGGGTCTGAGAGAGGAGAGAAGGGTCATGTATCTCTGTGCTTGAGGGACAAATGCCCTGAGGAACCAAAGAGAAAACCATTATCACCCCCTAAATCCCAAGCTAGAGCCTGAACTGCCCTATACTACTCTCCTGATCTCTTACAGCCATGACATCATTTACATTTGCATTTTGTGTAAGTCTGTGTGTTCTTTGACTCTGAGTATTCAAGGTGATCAAAAACTTGGTGAATGCTGCTATTGAGAAAGGCAGACCACTAAAACATGACAGTGTGTCCTTATCCACCCCATTCCCCTGGGAGCATTCTGAAGAAGATTAATGACAATGCGACTTTTACTGTTATAATATTTAGATATTTGACTATTCCTTCTGTTTTGACCACATCTGGCATTTCTCCCAGGGATCTCATTCTCTTGGTCTCTTTGTCTCCCTATATTTCTGTCTCTGTGTCTCTGTCTTTGACTATGCATCTGACTGACTGTCTCTCCCACTGACTTTATTTCCCTTGTATCCTTGTCTGTCTTCTATCTCTCTGTTCTGCTTCTCACTCTGTCCCTTTTATCCCTTTTCCTTTCCTCTATGTCCTGACTCATGTGGCAGTATTCTTTGCAGTTTGGTGTTCTGCCTGCAGAAAACATGCCCCCTGGTGCCCACTTGTGGATTAGACTGTTGGGTGCCTGTTATGGAATGACCTGCAGCTGATACCTCCATTGACTTGTGTTGTTTCCTGACTTCCCCCTGGCCAGAATGCCAGTCACTGTCCTCTTTTGGGATCCTTGCCTGCCTTCACAACATGGGCTTTTGAGTCCCTAAGTGATAGAACTGGGCTTGTATGCATAACCCATTCCCATGGGCCTTTCTTAGTCTGTGTCATTCTTGGGTAACTGTGGGGTTAACTGGTCTACAGTGACATCCTCAAAGGACTTGTAACGTGGCAGCACCTCTCTTGTGGCCTGTAAATTGCACCTGCAATCTTCACTAAACTGATGCCTACATGAATTGTGTCAGGGACACAATGACAGCCAAGCCCTGGATTCTGTGCAATGCTTGCTGCCAACATTAAAATTGAGTAGATGCAAATTCTAGTGCCATCATTCTAAACTGATGGTAGTACACAAGAAAGGTTATCACACCCTTGATGCATTTTAGAGATCCTAGCCCCTTGACTTGAACTCTGAAGTTTAGGTCAGGGTAGAGAGCAGCAGGCACAGGGATAGACCAGTGCTTCTCCACTTTGAGGGGAGGTGTCCTCTGTGGGAAGTTCAGGTAATACAGAGACATCCAGTTGTGCTTGCACCCAGTCCCACATCTGAGAACTGAGCCTAATGGTGGGTTGCTGTGGATTCTTGCTGAGGTCCTGGGGATTTCTACCCCATAGGCCACCAATGCGAAGGAATGATGGGTGAGCTACTGCCTGGTCCCACTGTCTGAGAACTGAAATGGATTCTGGGTTTCTGCAGGATCCTGGGGAGGTTTTGGGGAGCTCTTTCCCATAGGTCAAAAACACAGAGGTGGAGTAATTTTTCTGGTGCCCTGTCCCATCATCTGAGAACAGAAGCAGATACCAGGAAGCTTCAGCTTCCTGGTTAGTCTGGCCCATACCACTTTGTATAGCTTTTCTGGGCATAGGCCAGTCCCTCCTACCAGTAGTGAGAGCCTTGGTGATTGATACCTTGCACCTTCCACTGTACTGTGAACATTACGTTCTTGCCCCTCAACACTATCCTACTACTGCTGAATCTGGGAGATCATTTGGAGTTTCAAAACTGCCAAAATGAAGGATCAAAAACCAATCTCAGGGTCAGTCAAATAGCTCAGTGGATTAAAGCACTTGCAAGCAGGAGCAGGGGTTGGGGATTTGATTACCAGGCCTGCCGTGCTGGTCCCACC
>NW_004524782.1:241439-246907 GCF_000260255.1 Octodon degus
GTGTAGCTAATGAATACAAAATGAAAGAACTCTGAAAACTAATAAGGAATAAGGATATAACAATTCAGCAGCCATAAGATGATGCAAAGAAAAACAATGTAATACTAATAGATGTCAATGAAATAGCAGGAATCATCACAAATCACATAAAATACTATTTTCTGAAATATTAGCTGGAAATTTCCCAAGCATGAGAAAAGAGTCTGACACAGGTAAGTGTAGCATGTGGAAATCCATATAGCCAAAATCAAAATAAATCTACACCTAAACACATAATAATTAAGATCCAAGAGTTCAGCAAAGGAAGAGAATATTAAGTTGTGAGAGAAAAAAAATCACCTAAAAAGGAAAGCGAAGCAGAATACAGCAGATTTCCCAACACAAAATATCAAATCAAAATATGCATTGAGTGAGATATTTCAGGAACCAAAAGAGAAGAATTTCCAACACAGATTGACCTATCTGAGAAACTATCTATCAAATTCAATAGTGAGATAAGTTTCTTCCATGACAAAGAAAAACTGAAGAAATTCATGACCACCAAATGAACCCTACAAAGAGTATTGACAGATATTCTAGAAAGAGGCAGAACCAACCACAACTTTAAGAACAATAATAGCAAAGAACCATGAAACTGAGCAAGTAATGAAAAACAGGGTAAAAAATGATAGCATGAAAATAACATGACAGAAGTTCAGCTGAGCGGACCAGGGAGGGAGTATTTTGGCCAGGTCCTACAGGTCGAGTTCAGTGAAGTGGAAGTGGGAGGATGATTCCACTCCCCAGGCCCTGCCAATTGAGTTCAGCTGAGTGAAACTGGGAGCAGGAGCCCTGTGGCCAGGCTCTCCACATAGAGTTTGGCTGAGCACAACTGGGAGCAGCCAAGCCCTGTGCTCAGGACTAATGTGGAGTTTAACAGAGCAGATCAAGAAGGAGGGAGTGAGCTGAGGCATACTGCAAGGCCCAGCAGGGTTCAGACTACATCGCAGACCTGTGAGATGATCCTCGAGGCACTGAGAAGGCAGAAGGTAATTTAGGTGAACTAGTCTGCCTGGAAGATTCCAGATATATGAAGAGGAGGTATCCAGATAGAACTCAGGGGAACAAGTTTACATGCAAATTTCCAATTTACGATCTGCTTTGATATACAGCAATAGTATTTGAGTCTATGGCATAAAATGTAAAAGCATTAGTTACAAAAAATTGTCAATTACTAAGTTTCACTTGTTATTGTTAGTATTGCTAATTGTACTACTGTAAATAAAGTACTATATCTGCCTTAACCACATGTTCTCCCTTGGGTAATAATATGGTGAGTCTCAACAAAGCCATATATCAAAGGATGGAGGACAGTGCCAAACAGAAACAAATACCTTCCTCTTAAGCAATAGAGAAGACAAAATATTGGGACACACACAAAACCTCTGACATAGAAGAGATCCCTAAAAAATAGACACTTTACAGAGAAGTTCTGATTGCAGTGATACTGTTCAACTTTCACAGAAAAATATCCCAGAAATCAAAATAAAGAGTTTTCTCTGAAATAGAAAACGACAAAATGAAGGAGCAAAATGCAATCTCAGGCCCCAAGCTGGGCAGAATAAATCCAAACTACATCAGCATAGAAGAAATTGGAAGCTAGTCACATGAAATCTCTAAAATAATAGGAACTGAAGGAAAGAAACAACAGCAAAAAGTGTACAGAGGAAATCAAATCAGAAATAATCTCCCACATAAAACAATATGGGATAACTTTAATGAAAGAATTATTTTTTTCTAAAGAAGGCATTGATAAAAAAACAGGGAATAGAAAAATGAAGGAAACTGTGAATGATCAATGCAGAAAAAAATAAAATTCAAGAAATAGATTCAGAGATATGCAGGAAATATAAAACTCCATTAAAAGTTGGAAAAAACAGTTTGAATGAACGTGAAATTTGACTTTCAGATCTTGAAGCCACTGTTGTGGCTAGTAAACAGGTAAGGAAAGATCTCCTTAACAATAACAGGGACCAGGGAGATGGCTTAGTGGAATAAATGCTTCCCTGGCAAGCGCAAGGGCCTGAGTTCAATCCCTGTTCCACCAAAATAAATAAATAAAACAATAAGGTTTCAGAAAATAATAATCCAACAGCTGTAAGACTATGCAAAGATGATCAACATAAGACTAATAAGCATCAGTGAAAAAGAAGGAACCAATGCAAAGTATGTAAAAAGAATATTGGTAAAAGGAATAGCAGGAAACTTCCTAAATATGGGGAAATAATCAGACGTTCAGAGCTGAAGTATATAAAACTCCAAATAGCATCAGCCAAAATAAATCTACATCCAAGTATACAACAATTAGGAGAGCAGAAATGTAGCACAAAAACAACATTTTCAAAGAACCATAGAAAATAAACAGATCACATTTAAAGGAAAACCAATCAGAATAACAGCAGATATCTCAGCACAAGACATCAAGTCAAAGAGATCATGGAGTGAAGTATCTCAAGTCCTACAAGAACACAAATTCCAACTCAGACTGATGTACCCTACAGAATTCTCTTTGAAAATTGAAGTAAAATGTTTTCAGGACAAAGAACAAACGTAGAAATTAATGACAACCAAGTCAACCCTACAAAAAGTACTAAGAGATATTTTAGAAAGGGATCAAAATGACCACAAGTCCAAGAACAACAACAGAAAGATCGCAAAACACAGGGCAAACAATGAAATATGTCAGAAAAGTAGGGAACCAACAGCATGAAATAACATGGCAAGTATAAGCCAATACATATCCGTTATAACCACAAATGTAAATGGACTCTTGCCACCAATTAAAATAAATAGATTGGAGAGTAAATTTAGGAAGAAAATTGAACCATATGCTGTATGCAGGAAACACATTTAACCCTAAAAGGAAATCATAGACTGAACATCAAAGGATGAAAAACAATACTACATGCTCCAGGACCTCAGAAAAAAACAGGGTTAGCTATTCCGTCTGCAGACAAACTGAACTTTAAACTAAGAATGATTAAATGAGACAAACAAGGTCAATCACTACATATTTGTCAGGGGAAAACTTTAAGAGGAAGAGATAACAGTCATAAATATGTATGCACCAAATATGCAAACACCAAACTATGTAAGACAAATTTTAGTAGCATAAAAAGTCGAATGATAGATAACAGTATTAGCAGCGGAACTGAACAACCCCTTATCTTAAAAAGATAGATCAAGTAGACAAAAAATTAGCAAAAAAGTAGCAGAACAAACCAAATTCTGAGCGAATGGACTTAGTGGACATATAGAGTGTTCTACACAACATCTGAATACACATTCTTTTCATGTGCACGTGGGATATTTTCTAAAATAGACCACATACTAACTAGTTCATAGATCATGCTTAAGTGAATACAGGAATACAGAAATTACCCAATACATATTGTCTCACCACAGTGCAATGAAACAGGAAATTAAAGACAAAAGGAACCACAGAAATCTCATAAAGAAAATGAAATTAACTAACACCTTCCTCAGCAACAAATGGGTTACAGATGAAGTTAAACAATATCTACAATCCAATGAAAATTCAAGCACAATTAACCAGAATCTGAGAGATGCAATGAAAGCAGTTCTCAGAGTGACACTTATAGCAGTGAACTCAGACGCTATGAAAACAGAGAGAGCTCAAGTGTACACCTTAATGCTGCACCTCAAGCTTCTAGAAAAAGAAAGCAAAGAAAGGCCAAAGCCAAAAGAAGGTAGTAAAGTATAAAGATTAGAGGAGAAATTAGTGCGATTGGATTGAAGAAAGCAAAACAAAGAATTAATGATTCAAAAAGCTTGTTCTTTGAAAGATTAAATAAAACTGATAAAACTCTATCCAAACTCGTGAAGGAGATGAAAGAAAAAAAAACCTCAAACTCAAGCAATAAGGAATGAAAAGAGAGAAATTATTACAGATCCCATGGAAATACAAATGATCACAATAGGTGCTTTGAAAATCTTACTGTCACACAATGGAAAACTCAGAAGAAATGAACAGATTCCTAGGTAGGAACAAATTATCAAAACTGAATCAAAAAGATACAAAAACTGAATAACCAAATACTAGCCAATGAAATAGAAAATGTAATAAAATCTTAGCAACAAAGGAAATCTCAGGTTCTGATGGATTCACAGATTAATTTTAACAAGAAATTTAGGGAAGAATTAACCCCAATACTCTCTTCAATGAAATTGAAAAGGAAGTAAAATTCCCAAAAATCATTCCTGGGGGTAAGTATTATACTGATACCAAAACCAGTGAAAAACTCAACCAAAAATGAAATTTATAGACTGAAATTTTCCATCAACATATATGCAAAAATTCTCAATAAAATACTAGCAGATAGAATCATCAGGAAGATTACACAATACAACCAGATAGGATTCATGCCAGGGATGCAAGGATGGTTCAATATCCACAAAATTATAAATGTAACACATTATATCAATAGAGACACAACCACATGATTGTCTCAATAGGTGCAGAAAAGGCTTTTGATAAACTCTAACAATCATTCATGATCAAAGCCCTACAAAGAAAAAAAAGGCCACCCAACTAGTTCAGCAGATTAAAGTGCTTGCAAGCAGGTGTAGAGGCTGGAGGTTCAATCCCTGGGGTGAGCTGAGACAGCAATTGAGACTGGGCGTGGTGGTACAAATCTATAATCACAGCTCTTGGGAGGTTGTAAACAGGCAGATGACTGTAAGTCCAATCTAGTAGTGAGACCCTGAACACCCTGTAGATACTTCCCTAAAGTAAGAAAAAAAAAGCCTTACAGAACATTTGCCTATACCAATGGTATCATGGCCGATACCTCAACCTGATAAAAAGCCATCTATGACCAAAAAAACTGCCAAACAGCCAACATAATCCTAAAGGAAGAAAAACTGAAAGCTTTTACTCTCAAATCAGGTACAAGACAAGCATTTCCACTATCACCACTCCTACTTAATACAGCTTTGGAAATGTTAGCCAGATTCGTTAGGAAAGAGAGAGAAGTAAAAGGAATGTGAATAGGTAAAGAAGAAGTGAAAATATTATTTGCAGTCAACATACTACTCTAAATGGAAGACCTAAAGAACTACATCAATCATCTGGAATTAATAAACAAATTCAGTAGTATAGCAGAATACAAAGTCAACATCCAAAAATCAATAGCATTCCTCCACACAGTCAACAAGCTCATTGAGAGAGAAATTAGAGAAACAGTACCCTTTACAATAGCATGTAAAAAAGAAACACTTAGGAATGTAATATCAGAAATGAAATGAAAGATCTATACAGTGAAAATTACAATTATCTGAAAAAGAGATTGAAGAGTATTTCAGAAAATGGAAAGATATTCCTTGCTCCAGGATAAGAAGAGCCAGCATTGTGAAATGGCCATACTCCTAAAATTGTTACACAGATTTAGTGCAATCTTTATCAAAAT
>NW_004524782.1:248632-250373 GCF_000260255.1 Octodon degus
TTTATAAAATAAGAAGTTTTGAATTCATACTCTCCTAAGACATCACAGATGTTTAAGCATTAATGTACAAAAGACAATGAAGGAAAGGAAGGAGATTTGCATTTGTTGAAGCATAAATATTAGTCAGCACTGACATACAGCATTTCACTTTCTCTTTCCAACAATATTGAGAGGAGTCAGAAATATGGAGAGAAGTTATTTCGATAAAGCCATGGTTTTAGAAAATTCCTGATGTGTAAATCATTACTTTTCAAAAAAGAGATAAATGAAAGTAGGGGAAACATTAAACATGGGTCCTTGCACTTGCCTGGATTTAGACTGCTGACATATCTCCCAGCCCCAGGAAACTGTGATTGATTCAGATACATTGCATGCTATATGTCCGCTCCCCTAGGCGACGCACAGGCACAGAGCCATGCCATTGCTGACTCCTCACCAGCAACCTTTTTGTTTATGTAAAAAACAGAACTTGAAAGAATCTGATCCTTGCTATGATAGGGAAATGGGATAAGGAAAGGCAGGATACTGCAGTGCCCAGAGCAAGAGTAATGACAAGAATCTGAAAAGCCTTACAAGATAAGGACAAGGAATGTGACAGACAAAGCTCATACTTTTCTTCTACCCCTAGAGCCACCATTGTCTTTTTAGTCCTAAATTCAAATGATAATTTCACAATAATCTCTTCTATATTTATGACTGGAGAAGATTAAAGGTTCTAGAAATGTGGGAAGAAAGCCTCAAGTAAACACCTCACAACTCTTTGGGATCAATTGAATTTTGTATTGCTGGTCCTGAGGACCTGAAAAGTAAATTAGAAGATCCAATATTTTATAGGGTTCTTCATTGCTGTGCTGGTTTTTAAAGGTTGAGGAAGAAAGAAGACCCACTCCTGACTAATTAAAGTGAGTGCAAAGACAAGGCTCTGCTGTGTTGGAGGAGCCTTCGCAGATTGTTAACGCGTGGAGTGAAGTCATTGCAGACTTGTGTTCTCACAGATGTTTCAGGACTGAGCAGTTACCCACCTCCAGCCCTACTCCTGATCTCCAGTTCTAAAATGATGGCTGAAAAGGCAGTTATTTAATTTATCTATAAAATCAATCTGAGGGAAAACGTCAGAATGTAAAAGAAAGAATTTTGGAGAGACACTGAATTTTTTCAATAAGTAAAAGTATAGAGCAGGATGATGAATATAAAATAAGACAGGGGAAAAGCCAACAGAGGATCAGAGACAAGGCCCATTGAAGCTGGGCTCTGCCCACCTCTCTGGTCTGATTTATGGAATACACCATCCACTTCACTCATCTCCCACGATTTTCCAAGCCAGTGAGAGCATTTATAAAGCACTGCCTCTACACATAACATTCCAATGGAATGTACAGATTTTGCTTTCTCCAGTTGATCTACTCCAGTTTGCACTTCTATCTTGCCCTCAAGAAGCCTCAAGCTCCATAAACCATGATAACAGCTTCTTTGTCCTATTTCATGTTAGTGCAGATAAAGGGCTCCACTTCCTTCACCTCTTTGCTCCGACTTTATACAATATCACCGTTCTCATCAGAAGCCCACTCAATAATATCTCTCAGGCATCATGACAAGTCATTCCAGTGCATGTGACTTAGCCTCCACCCTTTCTGAGGACATGGTACATTCAAGGTCCCTCTCATGTACTTCCTCTGTCCACCAGTGTTCACTTCATATCCTCCTTTACTGCAGCACTCAGGTACAGGCTCCGTCCCATCAA
>NW_004524782.1:251367-252649 GCF_000260255.1 Octodon degus
TTATGTTGGAGACATAGCATTGAAGAGGTTATTAAATTAATGTGAATTCTTTAGGGTGATTACTAATTCAATATGACTGGTGTTCTTAAAAGAAGTGGAGATGATAACACAATCAGATGCAGTGGAAAGACACACGTAGACAACAGCTATGTATAAACCAAGGAGCAAGAACTCACAATGGACCAACCCTACTCGACACCTTTATCTCAAATTTTAGCCTCCAGACTTGTGAAAATAAATTCTGCTACTTAAACCATAAAAATAACTAACCTACAATTAGACCCTGAAAATTTAAATGCCCAATCAAACAATGGCATTTGAAATGAATAGACACTTCTCAGAGAAAGAAATACAAATTAAATGAAAATATATTTTAAAAAAATGTTCAACGTTATTGGTCTTTCAAGAAATACAAATTAAAACAGAACTGATATACCATCTCAGCCCAGAAAAAAGTAGTCTTAAGACATAAACTAATAACAAATGGTGGGGAGAGTATAGAGAAGAAGCAACACTTTTCCACTGTTGGTGGGAATTTAGACTGGTACTTACTATGGAAATCACTATGGAAATCAGTGTGGAGATTTCTCAAAAACCTAGGATTGGAAGTCTCATTCAACCCAGCTATTCTGCTTTGGGCATTTTTCCAGAAGAACTGAAAACATAATACCACAGTGATATATGTGCAACCATGTTTGTAGCAGCACAATTTGACATAGCTAAAAGTTGGAAACAACACAAATACCTATCAACAGAGGAATGGATAAAAACACATAGTATTTTTATATAATGGAGTATTACTACGCTATAAAGACAAACAAACTTGAGGCCCTTATAGGTAAATTGATGCAATTAGAGGCTATACTCATCGGTGAAATAAATCAGACCCACATGTGTAAATATCATATTATCTCTCCAGTGTAAGAAGCTGAAATAGGGCCAGGGAGGGAGATAGTTCAGTGGAATAAGTGCTTGCTTGGCAAGTGCAAGGGGCTGAGTTCAATTCCTGGTTCTGCAAGGAGAGGGAGAGAGAGAGAGAGAGAGAGAGAGAGAGAGAGAGAACCTGAAATAATAAAAAAGCTTTGAAAGGAATAATAGATATGGTAAAATACAAAGAAACTGAACACAAAGAATAAAATAGTTAATGTTTCAATTTGTTTCATCTCCTTTTTTCAATTGTTTATCCTTTTTGCATTCTTAATTTCTTATACATTTCTTTCTTTTTTTCTTTCTTCCAAGTTTATAGGAATATATCTAGTAATATGAATAACTGGCTGGAAGA
>NW_004524782.1:253364-254520 GCF_000260255.1 Octodon degus
GCGCGCCTGTAATCCCATCACTTGCGAGGCTGTAAACAGGAGGATCACTATGAGTCCAATCTAGTAGTGAGACCCTGAACATCCTATAGACCCTTCCCTAAAAATACAAAAAAAAAAAGAAAAAGAAAAGAAAGAAAGAAAACAATTCTGTATCATATATATTGTTGCTTCTACTCTGTTTATTTCTGATATGTATTTTTACTTTTTAAAATAAAATGAAAAGGAAGAAGAACAATACTATTATAATGGGAGACTTTAACAAACCACTGTCACAAGGAAATAAATCAATTAGGCAAAAACTCAGCAAGAAAATAGCAAAACTAAATGAAACTTGTGAAGAAATGGACTTAGTAGAACTCTATACAATGTTTCTTCCAGAAACATCAAAATACACATTCTTCTTAGTTGCACATGGGATGTCCTACAAAATACAACATATATAGAGTATGCTTAAAGAAATGTAAAACAATTGTAATTATCCTATACATACTATCTAACCACCGTGAAATGAAGTAAGAAATTATTTAGAAAAAATCCACACAAACATCATGAACACATGAAAATTAAATAACAACCTCCTGAACACCCATTAGGTAACAGATTAAATCAAATAAGAAATTAAGCAAAATTTACAACTGAACGAAAATTCAGATACCACTTACAGGAATCTATGGGACAAAATGAAAGCCATGTTGAGAAGTAAATATATGGCAGTGAATTTGCACATTAAGAAAACAGAACGAGCCCAAATAAATGATCTTATACTGCACCTCAAACTCCTAGAAAAAGACAAGCAAGTCAAGCCCAAAGCCCAAAGAAGTCAGGAAACTATAAAGATTGGAGCAGAAATTAATATAATGACCACATAGAAAACAACACAAGGAATTAATGAATCATAAACTTGGTTATGTGAAAGAATAAATAAAATTGTTAAAGCCTTAGCCAACATAACCAAAGAAAGGAAAGGAAAAAGCTCCAATTCATGCAATAAGAAATGAAAAGAGCAAAATCATGATAGAACATATAGAAATTTAGAAGATCAACAATACCTACATCCAAAAACTTTCCTCTCACAGGATGCAAAACACATAGGAAATGGACAGTTTCCTAGAGATGTATTGCTATGGTTTGTGTCTAATTGTCCTCCCAAAGCCTC
>NW_004524782.1:254885-255621 GCF_000260255.1 Octodon degus
TGGATAGCCTGAATGTAACGTAAGTGAGACAGAGAGACAGACTTCCTCTCTGTTGCCCTTGTTGCTGTTACTCCTCCCTTGGCTCCTCTTACTCTTCGCTTCTGCCATGAACTGATGCCTTCTTCCCTGTGCCACTGTGCCTTGGAGCCAGCCAAGTATGGACTGAAACCTCCAGTAACTGTGAGCTAAATAAAAATTTCCTTCCTTCATTTCACGTGTTTGGTATTTGTCTTAGCAACAAGAGAAGAATAACTGAGACATGTATTAATTACAAAAGTTGAGTCAAGAAGATATAGAAACTCAAAACATTAGTCCTGGGGAAATAGCTTAGTAGAATAAGTGCTTGCCTGGCAAGCGCAAGGGCCTGAGTTCAATCCCTGGTTTCCCAAATAAAACAAACAAACAAACAAACAAACAACCTCAAACTACCTCAGAATAACTCAACAACAAGAAATGAAATTGAAAATATAATTTAAAATCTACCAACAAAGTAAAGCCCAGGTCCTGATGAGTTCACTGCTGACTTCTACAAGAAATTTAGTGAAGATTTAATAGCAGTTTTTGTAAAATTTTTCAATGAAATTAAAAGGGAAGCAATTGTCAAACTCATTTTTGGAGGCAAGCATTACTCTGATACCAAAAACCAGAGAAATACTGAACTAAAAAAGAGAACTACTAACAAGTCTTTCTCATGGACATAGATGTAAGAATCCTCAATAAAGTACTGGCAAACAGA
>NW_004524782.1:257091-258037 GCF_000260255.1 Octodon degus
ACTAAAACCAAATGACACAGAAAATATTTCAAAGAATCAACAACTGGGGTGTCATCTTTTTGAAAACTATCTGCATGTCAAAAGAAATCACCAACAGAGTAAAGAAAACACATGTGCTGGGAAAATATTATAGCCAACTGATCATCTGACAAAAGCCCCCCCCCCTCTTCCTCTCTCCTTATTTGGTACAGATTGTCACTATGCAGCTTGGATTCACAGTGATACTCTTGTTTTGAACCTCTCAAGTGCTGAGATTACAAGCATGTGCCACCATTCCCAGTCTCAGTGTGCCTGGGAATGGGGCCAGTGCAGGATGCGGTGCTGGGGTTTGAACCCTGGGTCCTGAACTTGATTAAGCAGGAGCTAAGCCCTCTAAGCTATCTCACTGACTCTATTTTTACTTTTTAAATAGAGTACAAGCTAGTATTAGGACAGAAAAATTTTAAGTTTCACAGAATTTCACTTAAAATAATATGAAATTCACAATATTTGTTGTAATGCATAATGTCTTCTACCTAGTTGTTTATATTACCAGATATGTGCATGCAAAATTGAGAGAAGAAAAAGAAAATATATAAGAAATTAAGAAGAGAAACGACATACAATGGAAAAAAGAGACAGAAGAAATGAAGCATTAACTGGCCCTTTGTATATAGATCAAGAGAAATCCACAGTAGTCCAAACCATCCTGATTACATATGCAGATATAGCTCTTTCCTCACTCCCTCTCCTGTCCTTCTTGTCAGTTCAGCAATTCCTTTCTTTTGAATAGGTTCATTTGCTATTCCCAGAATCTGTTGTACCTTCAGATTTTATTTTCTCTTTCAGATACTCACATTAAGGAGACAATATGGTGTTTGCACATGAGGGTCTGATTTACACCACGTCTCTAGTTGCATGAATTTACTGATAAAATCCCCAGATTTATCCTGTTTTACGGCTGAAT
>NW_004524782.1:260557-263720 GCF_000260255.1 Octodon degus
CATTTTGGAAATCAATATGGAGATTATTTAAAAAGCTAGGATCGGAGGTCCAATTCAACTCAGCTATTCCCCTCCAGGGCATCTTTCTAGAAGAACTGAAAACATCAAAAACAATGATTTGTGTGACCCATGTTTACAGTAGGTTTGTCATAGCTAAATCGTGAAAGCAACACAAATGCCCTTCTACTGAGGAATGCAAGAAAATGTTATTTTTATACAAATAGCATTATTCAGCCATAAAAATGGGCAAGTATTGTGTTTTATCTGTAAATGGATGAAACTAGTGACCATAATATTTTTTAATGTATTTGGTACAGGGTCTCTGTACACAGATCAGCCTCTTAGCGATTCTCATGTTTTCAGCCTCCCCAGTGCTGGGATTCTGGGCAGGGCCACCACGCCCAATTTTCTTCCATGGCTCATTGGGCCTGGCGTGCGGGGCCAGCGTGGCATGTAGTGCCGGGATCCCTGGTCCTTGTGCTCACCTAAGCAGATATTCAGTCCACCGAGCTATTTCTCTGGCCCTTGGTGACCATATTCTTAAATGAGATAAATCAAAACCACATATGCAGATGTCATTTTATGTTTTTACTGTAAGAACCTGAAAGAATAAATAAAATCTGAAGGATAGAATAGATACTATGAAAGGGGAATGAATCTATTGAACTGGAAAGAATTACTTAGAAGAGAAGGACAAGAGAAAGAGTGCAGGAAAGATATATCTGTGTATGGAAGCAACATAGTTAGAATAATTATACTGTAGATTTCTGCTGGTCTAGAGAAGGAACAGTTGATGCTTAATGTTGTTGGTTTTCTTGTGTTCTTTTTTCATTTTTTTGGTCATTTTTTCTCATTAATTTCTTGTAACTTTTTATTTTTTTTCTTTTTTTTGCCAATTTTGCATACATATCATAATCTCAGCAACTAATTCAAAGACAACATTACACAATACAACAAACACTGGCAAATTCATATTATTTTGTTTGTGAAATTCAGTATCATTTACAATTTTTCTTTTATATTATTATTCTCTATTATCTTTGCTGTTTTTCTTTCAGTTTTATGTATTTCATACAGGGTCTTACTACATAGATCAGACTCATAGTGATCCTCCTGTTTTCAGCTTCCCCAGCACTGGGATTACAGGTGTGCATCATTATGCTCAGACTCAGTCACCAGCTCAGTGCTATTGAGGGTGGGGCCATCACGGCATATGGTACTGGGGATGGGGCCAGCACAGCATGTGGTATGGTCCCTATGCTTGCCTAAGAAGGTGCTTAGTCCACTGAGCTATCTTGCTGGCCCTCTACCATCTTAAAAATATTTTTTTAAAAAAGAAACTAAAACAAAAGAGACATTTCTCCTTTAGGTTCTATGATGAGGCAAAGAAGGATGGAATTGGCTGCAGAATGTGTAGTAAAGCTATGCAGCTAGAATGGGCCCATGAGACCGTGGAGAATTCCTAGTGGTAGATGCTATCCAAGAAGCACGAAGCAAGAGCTGAAAGCTCAGATATTTGAGATACCCAACAGTTGTGGCCCCTACACCAAACCATTGAGAGAAGTGTGTACACGGAATGAAGCAAACAATACTGTGTTCTGTGCATTGGAGTAAGTCACTGAGAGACTGGAAAACACCCAGAGACAGCCTGTGACAGGGAAGATTTATTCAGGAAATGAAAGAAAAGGAAAGGAGGGGATTTACTTGCAAATTTCTATGGTTCACAAGTAGGAGGCTTGTGCCCAACTGCTTTTGTCTTGGTTACTTTTCTCTCATTGCTGAGACAAAATACCTCACACCCAGAGTTAAGTAAGGAAAGGTTCATTTAGCTCCTAGTTTGTGGAGGTTTCAGTCCACATCTGGCTGGTTCCAGGGCAGAGTAGCACAAGGCAGAAGGCAGCAATTCATCACAAGGGCAGACAGCAAAATTAGAAAGAGAAAATGGAGGAGAAGCCAGAAGCAAGCCTCTTTTTTGCTGTTACATGAAATGCAGAATACCTGCCATAGGTGCCTGGAACACTCACACCCATAATCCCAGCATAGGTCCGTGAATTAATCATAAATCTTAGAGGCCTGCTCATGACCACATGTGGAATTTGTGGAAATCTACACACTAGCCATAATAGATTGTTTGGTAAAATCCTGATAGGTGCATACTCCAACACAGTATCAAATGGCCAAATCCCACAGCCCTGATCAAGAACTGCCAGGCAATTCCCACATAGGTGAGCATCACCCAGTAATGCCACTTGAAAGGTCCACTAGGGACATGAGCAACAGCACTGTTGACCAACCCACAGGAAGAATGCAGTCCCATGGAGGTGGGTGCTCTACTCAGAAAGACCCTGAATGAATGATGCAAACTCTGTGACATTATCGCTCAGTGAGTTTATGACTTGATGTTTTATCACAGTGTCCCCTATTTAACTTTCACCTGGAAATTCTATTATCTGCTTCAGTATTTTGACCTAGAAAGTGTCAGAAATCCAAAAGGGCCATTTGAGGAAGGGATGTGGTGCCCAGTGCCCCGAGTTTCCTCAGATAGATACAGATTGTCCAAAACTAAATGCATGCCAATACTAATTGAGGAAGCATATGGTCCAGAAAAGTGTGGCTGTTCAACCTACTGCAGAGTTTGTCTTTGGCCTTCCGGAAAAATGCAGATTATAGCGAGAGAAGGAAATAAATTAGTTATTGAATTTAAATGCACTGCTGACGGGACTGTCATAGGCTGCAGATGCGAGCTTCACAAAGGAGGACAGTCCACTCCATTCTCTGCCCAGGAAGGTCAGAGAGAAAATGAAAGTCTGACCCAGGTCATCACACAGAAATACCCAGCAGACATACAATGAGAACACAACAGAATGGATAGTTCAAGGAAGCCGTTGCTGCAGGCAAGGATCTTAGAAAGGCAGAGGGAGCTCTCAAGAAGGAGTCCAGGGCCTGGGCTGCTTTGTCTTCTTTGAGTCCTCACCTCACTAATCAGTTGGGAACATTTTCACTCAATTTGCACAGAAATTGCATTGGTAAAGTGCAGCTCTTGTAAAGGTGCCATTGTGAGCACCCAGATCTACATTCCAAACCAGAGGCAGCTGATTGCTGCTGCTGCTGCTGCTATTATCTGCTTAAGTATTTTGATTTAACAAGTGTCAGAAATCCAAAA
>NW_004524782.1:263820-266224 GCF_000260255.1 Octodon degus
AACATTTTCACTCAATTTGCACAGAAATTGCATTGGTAAAGTGCAGCTCTTGTAAAGGTGCCATTGTGAGCACCCAGATCTACATTCCAAACCAGAGGCAGCTGATTGCTGCTGCTGCTGCTGCTGCTGCTGCTGCTATTATCTGCTTAAGTATTTTGATTTAACAAATGCTCGAAATCCAAAAGGGTTACTTGAGAAAGAGATGTGGTGCCCAGAGCCTCAGGTTTCTACTAGCTCTTCTGGGCTAGTAGACCCAAGAGGTTTTGTTTTGTTTTGTTGGCAGAACTGGGAATTGAACTAAGGCCCTTGTGCTTGCCAGGAAAGCACTTATTCCATAAGCCATCTCCCCGGCCCCTAGACCCAAGAGGTTATAGATTTCTAAAAGCAAGTACTCTGTCCATAGTTCTTGGGGTAATGATGATCAATAGATATACAGCTTGGCCAGAGCAATTTTTATGTTAAGACCTGTGCTGCAGTGCAATGGGTTCAGTGCACAAAAATGAATCCTCTGAATGAACCTCAGAAGTGAGAGGCCAGTACTACTAAAATAGCTGCAATAGGCCTGTGATTGATCCAAGTTTGAGCCTGTTTATTGGTTGAAATGGAGGTCTATGATTAGTCCAAATTTGATACAGCTAACTGGTAGGAAGTCAAGCTGCCTCTTTGTCCACATACCACTTCTTATTAGTCCAAATTCTGACCTGCTGATTGTTCCAAGCTGGTCTATACTTATGACCCTGGCCTAAGAACAATTGGTCCCATTTCAGTTTTGCTGATAAAGTTAAATTCAAGACTAATGTGGTTGGGGGCTGGGGAAATAGCTCAGTAGAGTAAGTGCTTGCCTGGCAAAAGCAAGGGCCTGAATTCAATCCCCAGTTCTGAAAAAAAAGACTAATGTGGTCAGATTAGATGTCTCCTTGACTGTGCAGGGCATCCACAGTCATTACAACTGTCGCAGTGGCATGTCAAGGTTATATCATGGGAAGATGCCAATGCTGCATTAACAGCTGCCCTGTCTTCACAAGAATGGCCCGGGCAATGCTAAGCAACATGCAGGAGAGCTAGCTGTGTTCTGTTTATTGAGGACTGGGGAAAATGGGAATATGCCCTCCTTGATCACATCCACACTACAAATGTTTTCTCGACTACATCTTTGGAAGTGGGGTTTTGGGAAGGGGAGAGTGGCATTGTGGTGACAACCAAACTGCCCCTCCTTTCAGAGTGGTCCAGAGTGCAGCTATGGAGTAAGCTTAGAGTTTCCAGTGGGCCACCAAGGCAGGCTATTCCTGTTGAACCTCAGAGTACCAGGATGGAGCAAAGGGAAACACGGGAGAGTGGAAGGATGGTGTTGGCCAACCCTTTCTCTGGCCATTACAGGAGGAAGAGGACAGTCAGTGGCATGTTTTTTTCCTCTGACTTCTTTCTGATCCAGGACAGGTTACCTTAAGAAGCATCACTGTTCATGGCTACTCCAGGGAGTCTGGATGTCAATCTGCTGAGTAATATTACCCTGCCACTGTGTCTTCGGGCCCCAGTGTTGAAAGCCATGATAGACATATTGCCAGGGATGTTCAAGTCCCTCAGGGATCAAGGTCTGTAATTCCCATGCCCTTTGGGACCCACCCTGGCCTGCAGTCTCAGCCTCCTTCCTTTAGCTCTGCCTCACTCTTGACTCTCCCTGAATTGATTGCTTGTCCTCTCTCTTCCCCTTTCCTGACCTCTCCTATCCTCTGTGCAGGACCTCTACATGTCTGTCCATGCCACTTGCTGTCTTTTTCAGTCTTCCTCACCAGTGCCTGGGATTTTCCCACTCCTTCTTTGCTCTCTCTTTTGAAACGTAGCAGGCATATTCCTCCTGTCTCCCTCTCCAATGTGCTCCCTAACTTACTTTTTGTCCCCTTGTCTCTTTCCCCACAGGTCCAATAACGATCATTTGCTCACATGGCTCATTCTGCTCAGAGGTGTCATGGGGAGCAAAGAAGAGAAAGTAAGGACTCAGAGTCTCGAAATGGATGTTTCCTTACTCAGCACAACACCACCCTGAAGTCCACAGCTCAACTTCCCACAGCCAAGCACTTGTACTCCGCTGGTTGGTGTCTCTGAAGTGTATGCATGTGTGTACATGCGTGGGCATGGATGCATGGACATCTCTGAATCTGCGCCACTGTAATATGTATTCATTGTTGATTAGAGATCCTCCACATTTTTACTTTGAATTTTTTAAGCATTCATTTCTGTATCTTTCTCAACCACATCTCCAGCTCATGAAACTCTTATTGCTACATGGTTTATTTTTTAGCTCTTAATTATTTTCTTTCTTTCTTTCTTTCTTTCTTTCTTTCTTTCTTTCTTTCTTTCTTTCTTTCTTTCTTTTTTCTTTCTTTCTTTCTTTCTTTCTTTCTTT
>NW_004524782.1:266490-267398 GCF_000260255.1 Octodon degus
TACAAAATGGATATTCTTCTGTATCCCCTTTTTTGTTAAGTTCCGTTATTTGAATATTATGGCTGTGTTAACTCAGGAAAATATTCTAAAAGAGTCCAGTAGACCATAATAATATTGGGTCTTCCTCTTCACTGACAATGTCAGAAATTGCTGATCTGAGTCCCCTACAGCTCAACATAACACCATGGCTATACTTCTACATGGTGCCACAGCCAGTCGCTTAAACACACACTGTATTTTTTTTTTCGGAACCAGGGATTGAACTCAGGCCCTCACGCTTGCCAGGGAAGCGCTTATTCCCCTGAGCCATCATCTCCCCTTGGCTATACTTCTTATACTTCATTTTTATACTTTTCTGCTGGATGGTTAAGAACAAGGTAAAGCAGGACCTATGCCACAAGAGTTGTAGCTTTTGGGTCTGATAAGGTCAGTGAAATCTCCTCAGGATTTATCCTGAGATCCCGTAGCTCAGGTTGTAGAACATTTGTCAGTGTCAGAAATATGGATGAGTCACGGCCATTGCTTGGCCAATGTGCTCTCTGTAAAAGCCTGAGACAATGTTTTCTCTCCATGTGACTCTCCTTAGGAAATTCTACATCATGGATCACTTTCCTCTTTGGCCCCATAATCTCCTTGATCAGAAAATGTGGGACATTACTGAGTTACATGACGTTACAGTACAAGTTCTCATATGTCCTGAGTCTTAATTGACCTTGGAAGACTGGGGCCAAAATTTTGGCTTTCTTTGTGGCCCTCTTTTTTCCCTAATTTTGATCTGCAAACTTAGGTTGTTAACCCTCGAGAAGAGAAGTTTATTGTTCTTGCCATAAGACCAAGGCTGTTAAGCTTAACCTCACTATCTGTCTGAATATAAAACATCTTAGGCATAACATGGAACAGGTATTTTT
>NW_004524782.1:274416-275857 GCF_000260255.1 Octodon degus
CTGCTCCTGTACTATCTGGTTGGTTCTGTCCCTTACACTCTCTGCGGGGATTGCAGCTATAGAGTTTCATCCCAGGCCTGTATGCTAGGCCTGAGCTGAGTCTGGAGGGGACAAGTTGGAGTAGAGAGGAGAGGAAACTCTCCCACACACTCACTGGGCCTGGTGTGTGTGTATGTGTGCATGCACATGATCTTTTAACTTTTTGTTCAAATCTCTCCCTTTATTCTACTTCAACATCTCTGTTCTCTACCATTTCTTATTTATTATCAGCCTACTCTTTTGTGTTTTACCTGTATCTTTTATGTTTTTAATTCATTGTAGATTTTATTTTTCATCTCACTCTATTTTTTAAGGTAGGAAAGGAAAGGCAGCTTTTAATTCCATCCTTTGTACAACTTTTATTTGAGATACTCATGATACATTGTTAAATTTCAATAACACCTTCTTCTACAACACTGAATTTATTAAATAAAAGTTTTAGTGCCTGGGCAGATGGCTCGGGGCTGGGGAGATGGCTCAGTAGCAATGACATGCACAAGGGCCTGGGTTCAATCCCCAGTACTTAAAAAAAAAGAACTATTTTTATGTTCTGCATCTTGAATGGTTCATATTGCATACTGCATGCTCCTGCTGTTCTTACTTGCCTAACACACCTTTGGGAGGACAGTTATTTTTCTTTATAGATTTCAGCTCTACTTTCCCATCAGTTCTGCTCCCTGTAGCACAACTTGTCCCATCTGTCCTTTGCTTCTTGTCTGCATTCCTCAGATCTGAACTCATACAGGTCATGTGTAGTTATGTACTATCTTCAACTGCCTTAACCACTGTAATGAGCTGAGAATGGTTAGACCCTTGATTTCCACTAGCTCAAGTGAGTGTTGGAGGTGAGAAGCCTATGTTCCATCTGCCAGTCCCTGAGGCTTCATCCACTAGACCTATCACTGGGTAGCAGTTTTCCAAGGTAATTAGCAAAAAGTACATTAGTATTCTCATCATATAGCAGATGTGCCAAGAAAACACGAATGTTGCAACTTCTTCAAAATCAGCAATATCTTCACACAATTGAAAATTTGTTTTCTATCTTATTAAAACTAAATGAGGTAGGCTTATATCATATCCATATATTGGAAAAGACAATTAAAAATAATCCTGTATAAGTTGGTGATAGATGGAGCCTAAGGATAGATTTTGAATGTGGTGTTGGACTCTTGGTCTCACTATCATCCAGGTCTAACTGCTTCGAATAATTTTCTCTATCTACCCTTTGAATTTGCAAAGGTTGGTGTAGAGTGCAGGAAGTTCAGTTCGTCCACAGGGAAATATTCCCCAGGACACAAGGCCATGCAGAATTCCATGGCAGACCCACGGGCCTCCAGAGTCTCCCTGTTGAGGGAAGAGAAGAGCAAGTTAGGAATGGCGGAGAGGAGGAGGGAGGGAGATA
>NW_004524782.1:276442-279193 GCF_000260255.1 Octodon degus
TGTGTGTGTACACTTCCAGTCTCTCAACACCATCACTCTAACAGCTCCTTTCTTCTCTGTGGCTCTCCTTGCCTTCTTTGTGGCTGCTGTAACTTGTATCTCTAGTTTCCTTCTTATCTTCTCAGTTTCTTCTGTTTCTCTTTGCACCTAAATCTTCTTATGGAACCATCTCCTCGTGGTACTTAGAGGCTTGAGAGTTTCCCTTTTTCCTTTGTGGACTTGTGTTCTCTGCGGGTTTTACACCTCATTCTCCACCCCTGTCCCATTCTCTTACTTTGCAAGTGTCCTTGTTGCCATCACCTCCAGCACAGAACATACTGTGGTGATATAAGTTCTGAAACAGTTTTCTGCAGGTTTTCTAAGACCACACTCGAAGAAGTACACATTGCAGATCGTTAAGACATTTACCTGCAGGAGAGGACACCAGGTCAGAAACACTTCTGTGCCAAGACAGTCATGGGTATCAGTCAGAACAGAGACAGGAGCTCCAAAATTCACCATGCAGTAACTGACCCAGCCTGATGCCAGCACAGAGACCCAGTTTTTGCACATTTGGTGGCAATGGGGATGGTCCGGATGGTGTCTGATTGCACAAGTAGTTTGCTCAACTTGATGAGCATGATGTCACTACCATTCCAAAGTGTGCTGTATTTTGGGTGTTGTGCAGAAAAATTAGCCTCAGTTATCTGTGCTCCTGGTTCATAAGGTGGGGAAGTCCGTGCAGACCCAGTCCAATAGTGTAGGACCTGAGGATGATGTGACAGTCAGTACCATTGTAAGCCATGTGTGGAAGCGCAAACACGCATACAGACCAGTTCAAACCCTAACCTTATCCCCCACTCATCCTCAACATTTGTCTCATCTCAATCCTCTTTCCCAATCTCCACCATGCACAGACGCTGTGTATCCTCTTGGACAGCATCCAAATCTCATTCCAATCCGCACTCCCAGCTTCGGCCCAAAACCCTACTAAGGATGGAATAAGAGAAGCATTGTCAAGCTGTAAATACAGGGAGTCACTAATGCAAGATGAACAACATGAGTAGTACTTCAGTATAATATCTGGCAAATTCAAAATCAATGCAAGAAAATCCACTACGAATAAAATATTGGAAATTGAAGGAAAGACAGCATTTGATGCTGCACTTCACTTTAACACCACATCCTTGGATCCTGTCTTATATTCAATGTGTATATTTTGTTCGTCATGGATGTTAACATTAGTATTAGTTTGTTTAAAATAGTACTTGAAAATATTTTTCCCAATGAGTCAGCTTTTGCCATGTCTCACCCTATATCTTCCTTACAGCCATGTGCACACATCAGTCCCCATCCATCTGCCTCTGTCCTCACCTGTCTCTCTCCCTTTGTCCCATGTCCACTGCACCCTGGCGACAAGAGATCCCTTGTCTGTACCTCCTGGTTCCTGTGGCTAAACTGATTCAAACTCACTTCTCTCAAGCCATCTCCTCCTCTGCACTTTCATTCTGGTTAACCCCAGGGACCTGCATGGATTCTCTTCCCACATACTGGAATCTATTTTTCCTTTATTCCCAGCCAAGACAAGTGAATATTCACCCAGCATGGGGAAGTAGCTCTCCCCTTATTGGCCTGAAAGCCTCATCCACATGGCCCTGCCCAAGAGATGCTCTGCCAAGTCCAACCATCTGCCCATTGCACCTTGTTTTCATTCTCCCCTGTGCTTTTACCTGCTGTGGCAGTGTGCAGCTGTCACCACCCACTGAGGATGCACTGGAGCACCGGAGCAATCCACCGTGTTGTTGAAGAATGTTACTGCCTGCCAGGGTTGCGAGTATGAAGAGCAAGTAACACCACCAGTGATGAATTCTCTGAATGGAGAGCTCTTCTGGGGCCTCGCTGCTATTTCCTTTGGGGAGAATCAGTGCCTGGGGGCAAGATCAGCACACATGGAACTGGTGGGTGGGTGGGATCCATTTGGTAGCTGCAAGTGGATCCCACAGAGGTCCTGTGGCTCAGTGTTACTAAGATGCAGGTTATATCAGGAAGGCCAAGCGTGGGCACGGTTTGAGTCTAAGCCTGTCGGACTCAAGCAGGACAGCTCCAAGGACTGACTCATCCTCTGAGCTTTAGGTTTCACAGCTGTGTTCTAAAACTCCAGAGCTTTGACACAGAGCCATCACACAGTCACTCTTCTCCATGTGGGGCTGCTGTGACTATAGAAGACAGAGGTTATTGCACCTCTGATTCTGTCTTCTTGGACCCAAGACCTCTGCACAGCCACCTTCTCCAGGGGCTCAGGTGCAGTCATTTCCACAGAGCAGGAAACATCTGCCACATCAAACTGACAGGTGGTGCCCAAAGCCCAGATACAGTGCTGTCTCATTGCTAATTAGAGCTAACATCCAGGCATTGGCCCATGCTGGACTCTGGGAGGATGTGCGTTTAGAATGTACTATCTAAGGTATTTCCAGATTATCTTTGAGATGGAGAAACCAAAGCACAGAGACATCAGAAACTTTTCACAGTTAAGAAGAAAGAGCTCTGAGCTCTACATACTGTCCCTATCTCTCCACAGCCTGTGTTTCTATCCTGGTGCTATGCAGACCCCCAGGTGGCCTACAGGCTGGACAGGATTCCATACTGTGGATGCACACAGGCTACCTCCCACTTCCACATTCAGATACTTGCTGCTGTGTGGATCATGTATCCCTGGAGGTAGATCCAGAAGATTTGTGCTGTGGTCCTCATGTCAGCACCTGGTGGGGAGGG
>NW_004524782.1:279918-281398 GCF_000260255.1 Octodon degus
ATTTGACAGAGAAGAGACACAAAAAGGCTACATAACAGTGGAGAGGACCCTGGAGTCTGTGCTCCTAAAACCTCTCCAAAACTTTTCATGGTGGAGCAGCCTGGATTCCCAGTGCTATGTGGAAAGCAGAATCTCAAACCCCTGTCTGTCCACTGAGTCAAACCAATGGTTTTATGTAGAGTGAGAGACACACACAATGGGACAGAGACAAGAAAAAGGCTGAAACTCAAAAGGAAGGAAGCATAGATCAAGGCTTGGGATGGGAGAACATGGGTCCTTCACCTGGCTTTGGCTTCCGACATCTCAGGGCACAGCTGTTCCACTTGTGGCTGTCTTCTGTGGGCTTCTGCCCATCCAGAACCTCCACGAGTTTTATGAGGATTGGAAATGGGGGGCTGGCTTGCCCTGCAGCTGCCTGAAACACCAGAGCCTGAAGGCATCACTTCTGTGGACACAGCTTCTGTGGACATCCTCGTTCTAATGAGGTCAAGGCACAGAGAGTAGGAGTCTAGGCCCTGAGCAGGGCTTGTGGGTTGATCCCCAAAGGAACTAACTACCTGTGGGTGCTCCCATGACCTCTCTAGTGGCTCTGTCTCTCCTTTCCCTTTTACTTTTTGTTACACAGACATCTTGTCTCATAGAGTTTATACTTTGGATTCCTTGCCTTTGTAGCTCTGTTGTGTATATTAATTCTACATTAAATTAAGCAAATGTATACGACATCAAGATAATCAGTGTGTGTGTGCATGTGTGTGTGAAGATTCACTATAGCACGTTGTCTGTGAGTTCATGGCAAAGCATCTTTTTATTTTATATTGAGTCGGAGTCAGATTAGCTTGCCACGTTCCATAGGTTGTGCTCAAATTTGAGATTCTTCAAGTTGAATTTCAAAGATAGTTGAGATTACAGTCATGAAACACCATAGGCAATATACTTTTGTCTCCTGCAGACCCGCCTGCTGTGCTCCCCACACCCCCAGATTGTAGCCACACCAGATGCCTAATTCTTGAAATGCCAAGGCAGGTCCACACCTGCCTTTGCCTGTGAGGTAGCTATTCCTTTTGCCTGATGTCACTCTGGGCCACCTGATGTTTCCTCTAAAAACAAGGTATGATTGACCTCATACCTCAAAATGGCTCAAAATCTTCTCCTTTAGGTCATGACTCTGTAAATTCTGAGCTATGTACCATGTATACCACACACAGGGCCATCAAGGTATGGAAATGTCAATCACTTGCCCAGGCTCTCCTTTGCTGCCTCCAATCACCTTTTCCTGGCATACTCTCACCTATTTTTCTTCCCCCAACACTAGTCTTTCTGGGAATCATGGTAATGGAGTCCTACAGCTCACAGTGTAGGCATCCTGCCCTTGAGACCCTCCCTGAGTTCATACTGTGCCTTGTCCCCTTTCTACATGAAGAGAACTCCGTGTTATGCATGGAAATGTTCTCTTACCTACTGCCTAGATTTTGCATTATTC
>NW_004524782.1:282143-283209 GCF_000260255.1 Octodon degus
TTCCACAGGCAATTATGGGAAATTATGTTGGGCTTGTGGGCCCAACACTGCTACACTTACTCATTACTGCTGCCCCTGCATGAAGAGTATACTCAGTTACATGAAGTGCAGCATTGCGTGGCAAGTGCACCCGGGTGAGTTCAATTGCCAGGACCAAAATAATACAAGCAAAACAACAAAGACAGGTAAGCATACAATGATTTACAGAGAGCACTTGAAGCAAGCCTGTGTCATCAGATACATAGATCGAAATGTAAGTATCACCATCTAGTCCAGGAACAGATGGCTGATTCCACAGCAGATTGCACTAGTTGCAGCTCATGTCTATTCACTTTATCTCACCACCAATGAGAATCAATTCCTCTTCATGTGTAGTCTCCTTGTAACTTAATGTAATTAACTTTGTATCATGCAATCTCACTCTTAGAAATTGCATCCACAGCAAAAAGAAGTCAGCTCAGATGCAGAGGCTTCTGTGCCTAAAATTCACTTTTCTTGAATTTATGAGTCTGATGATGAAATGCTTTTGAGACCACTGTCCCCTATTCCTGCAGAAAGCTCAGGTTTTTAAAATATTTTTTAATTTTTAAAATAATTTTAATGAGAAACAAATAGCAATGAGACAGTTTCAAAACCAATTATTGGACAGTTTTAATAATTAATGCATTACATATTGTTGTCTTCTTAGTGGTTATTCAGAGCACAAGATACAGACATGATATTCTATGCACAAACACTATTAGAACAAATCTTCCTATTCATTTAATTAAGAGAAAGTATCTATATAGCTATCCTAACTATTTTGTATATACAAATACAAAGTGGTCCTCCATTTGTATAGCCTTCTTTGCTTAGTTTTGTCAGAGAAAGGTATTCCATTGTCATTTGAATATTGTAGGTGCATGAATTCAGCAAAATATTCCAATATAGTCCAGTAGTCCATAATAGTTGTGGACGGGCAATGTCAGAAGTTCTTCACCTTCCAGTAGAAAAGTATTAAGATGAAATATAGGAAGGAAAGTCATGCTGTTATGTTGAGCTGTGGGGGGACTCAGGTCAACAATTT
>NW_004524782.1:285014-292862 GCF_000260255.1 Octodon degus
CAAAATAGTCCAGTAGTCCCTAACAGTATTGCGTTTTCCACATGACTGGCAATGTCAGAAGTTGTTGACTTGAGTCCTCTACAGCTCAGCATAATAATATGGCTTTACTTCTTATACTTCGTTTTTATACTTTTCTGCTTGATGGTTAAGTCCAAGATAAAGCAAGAACTATGTAACAAGAATTGTAGCTTTTGTGTCTGATAAGGTCAGTAAAATCCCCTCAGGATTTATCCTGAGACCTTGTACTGCATTTTTTAGATCATGCGTCAGTATCAGCCATGTGGATGAGTTACAGCTGTTGTTTGACCAATTTGCTCTCTGTGAAAGCCTGAGAAAATGATTTCTCTCCATGTGACTCTCCCTAGGCACACTCTATATCATCAATCACATTCTTCTGTGTCCTCATAATCTCCTTGATCATAAAATTTGGGATACGATTGAGTTACAGGATATTACAATTAAGGTTCTCCTATGTTCTGAGTCTTAATTGACCTTGGAAGGCTAGGGCCAAAATGTTGGCTGCCCTTGCGGCTCTCCTTTTTCTCTAATTTTTGGTCTGTAAACTTAGGTTTTTAAACCTCCAGAAGAGAAGCTTATTGTTATTACCATGCAACCTAGGCTGTTAAGCTTAACCTCACTATCTGTCTTCATATCAAACATCTGAGGCATAACATGGAACAGGTATTTTTCATCAAGTATTGATATGTTAAACTTTTTTCCCTAGAGAAAATGATGAAAAAATTTAAAAAATTAAAATATGTTTTAAAAATAAGAACAATTATATATGTTTACACATAAGTTTAGAATTCTAACGGTATACAACATTGTTGCAGGACAGTCCCACAACACTCCTTTTACTCTCTCCTGCTTCCATCCACCATCCCCTTTCTTTTTAAACAAACATCTACCTAAGAGACAGCATGGCAGTAACCAGTGTGTCATGACACGTAGCACATATTCAGAAGACCAGAATTACAGGCACTACAAGCATGAACCTACTATTACAAATTGCCATCTTCAGAGCAGTTGTTTAGTTCACAGGTATCAGCATATATGGTTAGTCAGGGTGAGAATCTTTCCAATTAGCTGAATTCAAGAACCTATAGTATTTCAATGCCAATAGAATACCCATCTCTGACAGAACTGAACAAAGGGCGGGGGAACAAAAAAGGACCATTTTGTTTTTGTATATGCAAAATATTTAAGAAAGATATATGGATACTTTCCCTTAATTCAATGAGAGGAAAGATTTGTTGCAATGGTGTCTGGATAGGCTAACCTGTCTGCTTCTTGTACTATGGATAACCATGAAGAAGAAAACAATGTACAAGGTATGAATTATTGAAAAATGTCCTATTAATCAGCTTTGAAACTGTCTCATTGATATTTGTTTCCTCAATAAAATAAAATAATATAAAAAAAACCAAAAATCTTCTGAAGATTCTCAGGATCATTGCCTTACCCATATTGTAAATATAACTGTATGGCTTTGCCTGTGCCATGTTTCCTAGCTCTTCTTCTTGCTCCATCTTCATTGGCTACTCCTCAAGTTCTTGCTTTCCACTTAATTGTGTTATACCTTTCTATTTCTATTTATTCTTTTGATAACTTATACTAGGGAAGCTATACGATATTTACACATGTGTATCTGGTTAATTTCACTTATAAGTATATCTTCAAGAGACATCCACATAAATATGAAGGCTTTGAGTTCATCATTCTTTATGGCTGAGTAATACTCCATTGTATAAAAATACCACATTTTTTTTCCATTCCTTATATGATGGGCATCTTGGTTGTTTCCAAGATTTGGCTATCACCAATTGTGATGCTGTAAACATAAGCACACATATATTATTATGATATGACGTTTTCCATTTCTCTGGGAAGATTCCAAGTAGGGGAATAGCAGGTTTGAATGGGATTTCCAATCCTACTTTTTTAAGGAGTCTCCATACTGATTTCCATAAGAGTTGCACCAGTCTACATTCCCACCAGCAGTGGAGAAGGGTTCCTTTTTCCCCACATCCCCTCCAACATTTGTTGTTGGGTGATTTCTTTATGATAGTCATTCTTTCTGGGGTGAGATGATATCTCAATGTTGTTTTAATTTGCATTTCACGGATGGCTAGTGATGTGGAGCTTTTTTTCATGTATTTATTTGCTTCTTTAATTTCATCCTCTGAGAAGTGTGTGTTCATCTGGGATGCCCATTTCTGTACTGGGTCATTAAATTTTGGGGCCATAATGTTTTTTTTTTAGTTCTTTATAAATTCTAGACAACAGGTCTTTGTCTGAGTACTTATTTTTCAGGATTTTTTTTCCAAATTTTGGGTTGTCTTTTCACTTTGTTGGTAATTTCTTTTGATGTGCAAAAACTTCTCAAAATAGGAGGTCCCAGTTGTTAATTGTTTCAAGTGTTACCCTTGTGATTTGATTTTTGTTCATGAACTCTTTGCCTACCTGTCCTCAAGAGTTCCTCCTACTTTCTCTTCCAGGAGATTTATTGTTTCTGTTTTAATGTTTAGGTCTTTAATCCATTTTGACTTTACCTTAGTTCATGGTGATAGACCTGGGTCAAGTTTTAGTTTTTGGCATGTAGAGAGCCAGTTTTTCCAGCACCATTTGTTAAAGAAGCTATCTTTCTTCCAGTGACTATGTTTAACCCCTTTTTCAAAGATAAGGTGGCTCTGTGTGTTCGTAGAGGCTTCAGAGTCTTCTAATCTATTCCATTAATTCTCAGGTCTATTTTGATGTCAGTACCAAGGTAATTTTATCATAGTAGCCTTGTAGTATATTTACAAACCAAGAATTGTAATGCCTCCTGACTTGTCCTTGTTGTCCAGGATTGCCTTTTCTATTCTAGGTGTTTTCTGGTTCCAAATAAATTTTAGGAATGATTTCTCTAGCTCTGTGAGTTATGTTGCGGTAGTTTGATAAGGATTGCATTAAATCTGTGCAACAGTTTTGGGAGTATGACAATTTTCACAATGTCTGTTCTTCCTATCCAGAATCAAGGAATATCTTTCCATTTTCTGAAATCCTCTATGATCTGTTCATTAAGAGTACTGTAATTTTCCTTGAAAAGATCTTTGACTTCTTTAGTTAGATGAATTCTAAGGTATTTCACTTTTCTTGATGCTATTGTAAACGGTATTGTTTCTATAATTTCCCTCTCAGTGGTTTGTCATCTTTATAGAGGTATGCTATTGACTTTTATGTGTTGACTTTGTATATTGATATGCTACTGAATTTGTGTATTAATTAATTCTAGTAACTTCTTTGTGGAATTTTTTGGATCTTCCAAGTAAAGTATCATGTCATCTGCAAATAATATTAATTTAACTTCTTGTTTACCTATTCTTATCCCTTTTATTTCTCTCTTTTGTCTAATGGCTCTAGCTAATGATTCCAGAACTATATTGAGTAGGAGTAGTGATAGAGTACATCCTTGTCTTTTATCAGATGTGAGAGTTAAAGATTTCAGTTTTTCCGCATTTAGGATTATGTTAGCTGTTGGGTTTTCATAAATGCCTTTTACCAGATTGAAGTAGAGGCTATCTATTCCAATTTCCTGCAGGACTTTGAACATGAATGTGTGTTGGGCTTTGTCAAAAGCCTTTTCTGTATCAATGGAGATGATCATGTGGTTTTTTTCTAGCTTTTCTTTTTGCTCTTTGTTGCCTAATCCGTAAGTTCTCGCTTTACTTTTAATTGTGTTATAACTCTATTTTTATTTTTTTCTTTTGAGATCTTACACTAGGGAGAGTATATGATATTTACACATGTTGGTCTGATTTGTTTCACTTATGAGTTTATTTTCAATTGACATCCACTTAAATATAAAGGCTTCGAGTGTATCACTTTCATAACTGAATAATTATATTCAGTTATATCATTTTATAAAAATACCACATCTTTTTCAACCTTTCCTCATGTGACGGGTATCTTGGTTGTTTCCAAGATTTGGCTGTCACAAATTGTTCTGCTATAAACATAGGTACATATATATTACTAGGATATGACGTTTTCATTTCCTCTGGGAAAATTCCCTGTTGTGAGGAAGCTAATGTTATAAAGTCTCCAGTTAATAATAACATTGTCACTCATGACAGTAATATAACATTTCTTTACTTGTCTCTTTTAAATGATAACTCTACGCAAGAAAATTCAAGAGTAAAGCAAATATTTCCAGCTCTTCAGCCCATTTTCTCTGATTCTGAGTAATTTTCCGATGCCCAAGAAGACCAATTAGGGAACAAAACAGAGGATACTCATGAGCTATGGTGCTATGTGGAACATTTGACACAATTGGTAGCTAAATTGGTTGAGTGATTGAGTGTTTTAACTCCACCTTGAATGTTTGCTAAATTTTAACCTCTTCCTCCTCCCTCAGTTAATTCCTCTACTCCTCCATGTGAGGATCGGTGACATGTCTCAGCAGTTACAGATAAGAATGAGGTAGCTCATGCTTTACTGCAAAAACTAGAACTAGGAGACTCAGAGGTTTACAAGTACCATTATGAGTTTATCCTGTTGTTGTTCAATACTTTCAGAACTATATGCATTGTGATCACCACCCCTTATCTTTTAAGGTCACCAAGGACTTAAATCAGGCTGTCATGGCCTGTGGTATGTGATCATCCTATGTAACTCGATTAGTGCAATGAGTAGCAGGTGAACATAAATTAATTTCCCATGATTGGGAAGTTTTAGACATACAATTTTGGAGCCAAACCAATATTTTCAGTTTAGGACTTGGTGTAGAGATGAAGCAGATATTCAATAGATGGTTAACAAGTGCAAAAATTCCCTGTAAATGTTTCAGCAGATTAACTCACAGGGTCAGGAGCCTGGCTTGGTATTCAAGCTCAATTGCAATATGATGTTGTGGCTATTGTACAAACTCATATTTCTTACTTGAAGGCATGGGAAAAAGTGGAAAAGCTAGGGGATGCTCAAAATTCATTTGCTAAAGTTTTCCAATCTAATGAGGAGACATATGTAGATGTTCTCCCCCGGTTAAGGGAGGCTATACATAAAAGAGTGAGAGCACCAGATCTCAGGGATTTATTGTTACAGACTTAGTCTTTTGAGAACGTGAATACTGAATGTTAAAAGGCTCTACATCACTTAAAGTGACAGAGTACATTACTTGCAAGAGTACAGTTGTCCTTATTATTCTGTGGTTCAATATTCAAAGACTTACTGCTTCACAGGTTTTCAAAAACTATTATTCTAAATTATTTATCATGGACTTCTCATTATATCAGGGATTTTCTGTCAGTGTACAGTATTTATACATATTTGTATGCATATTCCTTATGGTTTTAATGACTTTTGCCTAAAAAATTTGAAACAAAAAATATATTAAAATGTTAATTCTAACATATTACAATAATATTAAATTGAAGTAAAATACATTGTTTACAGTATGCATTTCTTTAGCAGATGAATACATACAGTGCTGCACAGTATACAAATGTTGTTAAAACTATATAGTTTTATGAGTTTAGAAGATGATGAGGAGCAGTAGAAGTGTTTATAGCGGTTGAGAAAGGTTTCTAAGTATGTGGGAAGGGTTTATAAGACTTTAACATGTATATAAATACTAAAATAACATCACTACTTCACTGATTTTCCCTTATCACAGGGGTGTCTGGATTATAACCTCTGTGAAAAGTGAGGGACCATTGTATATTAAGGCCTGTGATGATGTTGGCTCAGAACCCTAGAAAGCTAGTTTATAGGCAGCTGCCTTATAGTCTTCTTTAAAACAAAACCAGACCAAATGCTTTAACTGTGAAAAAATGGGTCATGTGAGAAAAGATTGCAGAAAAGAACAAAATTGAAAGGAAAAGGGGGATAAGAATAACAAGACTGCTCTTGGCCCTTGTCTGAGATGTGGAAAAGGTAATCATTGGGTAAAACACTGCTCCAAACTTGATAAGAATGTTCAACACAAACTTTGGGAAACTGGAAAGTCTGCTCAACATCCTGAGACCCAGAAATAAATAATATGGGATACCCATGGTTTTACTTGGCCAGCCTGAATTTTAAACAGATCAAAGGATTTGCAGATCTTTTGCATGCAAGCCATGGGAGCACAGCTTTAGATCTGATGGCTACAGAAAATCAGCTTTTCCTTGAGCACTGTGGAGTTTATAAAATTCATACTGGAGTGTTCAGGCCTATTCGAAAAGGTACTGTAAAAGGCGAAAGATTTATACAATTTGAAGAGAAACTGGGGGACTCAGGTCAATAATTTCTGACATTGCCAGTTAAATAGAAGAGCCAATGCTATTATGGGCTACTGGACTCTTTTAGAATATTTTGCTGAGTTTACACACCTATAATATTCAATAACGGAACTTAGAAAAATGGGGTATACAGATGAATGTCCATTTTGTATCTGTGTATTCAAAGTGGTTGGGATAGATATATAGTTACATTCTGTTAATGAATAGAATGATTTGTTCTAATGGTGTTTGTAAATAGGATCACAAGTCCGCATCTTGTACAGCAATTAACCACTAAGAAGAATATATGCAGTGTATTATTCATTGAAAAATAAAAAAAATAAAAAAATAACAAAAAGGTACTGTAGGTCTGATTGTAGGAAAGAGTAGCATTATCAGTCAAGGTGTATTTCTACATTTGGGGATTATTGATAGTGATAATGATGGAGAAATATCTCTCATAATGTCTACTACTAAATCCTTTTAAATTAAAACTCAACTGTGAATCACACACCTATTAATTTTACTATATATAAAAGGGAAATCTATACCAGAAGAAAGAAAATGGGGGCTGGAAGTACAGATTCTTCCATATGGTGTTAAACTCTTAGGTCATCGCTCCCAAATGTCTATAAAAGTTCAGGGTATTAGTTTTAATGGGCTTTTAGGTACTGGAGAAGATGTGTCCATTATTTGGACAAAAGATGGGCCTACTCATTGGCCTATAGAACCAATTTAAGTAACCTTTTCTGGTATTGGCACAATGTCTAATGTCCAACAGAGTCTAAATATGTTAATCTGTATTGGACCAAAAGACAAAAAGGGAATCTTGAGATCCTATGTAGTTGACATTGCTATAAATCTTTGAGTATCTGATTTACTGAGCCAATGTGGTGCCACTTTGACAAATACCCAGTATCATCCAAAGTATGGAAAAGTTTTTACAACATCCAAATTTATAGTACATGTCACTACTCCCGGCTTAACCCTACCTTTGAAATGGCACATGACACAACTGCTGTGGGTTAAGCAATGGCCTTTAACACAAGAGAACCCATGTGCTTAGAGAATAATGTTCAAAGTCTAGTAAAAGATGATAGAATAGAATCATCCACTAGTCCCTGGAATTCCCATTTTGTTATTAAAATGAAATCAGGAAAATGGCTTATGTTTACAGACCTCAGGAAAGTGGATGCTGTAATTTGGCCCATGGGAACATTACAACCTGGATTGCCCCCACCCTGTATGATACCTACAGAATGGTCTTGAATAATTATAGACCTGAAAGAGGTGCTTTTTTCCTATTTCTTTATAGCCACAAAACAAAGGAAAGTTTGCTTTTACTATGCTCTCCTTAAATAATCAAAAGCCCACTGCTAGATATCAGTGGAAAGTTTAATCTTAAGATAGATTAGAAGACACTGAATCCCTTATGAACACACTCAACCATCTTATCTTTGACAAAGGGGCTAAACATACTCACTGGAAGAAAGATAGCCTCTTTAACAAATGGTGCTGAAAAACTGGCTCTCTACATGCCGAAAACTCAAACTTGACCCCTGTCTATCACCATGTACTAAACTAAAGTCAAAATGGATTAAAGATCTAA
>NW_004524782.1:295132-297479 GCF_000260255.1 Octodon degus
AGAATATATGCAGTGTATTATTTGTTGAAACTGTACTTCCGCTTTGATTTGAAACTGTCTCATTGCTATCTGTTTATCAATAAAACTTTGAAAACAAAAGTTTAACCTTAAGGAGTATTAAATAATCCAACTCTTCATTAGATTTATGTGAACCAAGCTCTAGAAAATTTAAGATGCTCCATTCCCTCAGTTTTAATTATATGTTTTATGGACAATTTATTACTCACCAATAAAGAAAAGAATTAGAAAAACTTTTTGAAAAGGCAAAATTAATACTAAATAGCTATGACCTCATAATTGCCCTAGAAATACTTCAGAAAGACTTCCCATATATGTATCTTAAGTATAAAAGACATTAAGCTGAACTCTGGCCACAATATATTCAATTGAGACAAGAATTGAATTTCAATGATTGTCAAAAATTATTATGAGAAATAAACTGCCTTCTGCCTCCCTAATTATTTCCACTTATGCCCTGTAAAATTTATTTTTGACTTTCCGAGGGGATCTGGCTTTAGACAGACTTCATCATCTGACTCAGCAGAAAAGGAATTAAAATATAAACAACTTTTGTGCACTGCTTATCTTGATTGAATCAATCTTTTGATGCCTATAACATCATCTTTCCATCTTAACATTCTCACACTGGAAATTTTGACAAAATGATACAATATTTGAATTTTATTTTTCTATTTTAGGGAAGAGTCTACATGATGTTCAGGGCCTCACTACTAGATCAGATTCATGGTGATTCTCTTGTTTGCAGTCTCCCAAGTATTTGGACTGCAGGTGCGTGCCACCACACCCAGTCTCAATTGCCATCTTAGGGCACTCCGGAGGCAGGACTAGAATGGAAGGCACAGGGATTGAACTCCTGGATCCTGCGCCTGCTTGCAGGTGCTTTAATTTGCTGAGCTATTTGGCAGGCCCTAGAATGGTTGTTTTTGTCTAATAAAGAAACAAAGAGATTATCCACTTATCTAGAGAAGATTTGCAAATTTATTGCCAAAGGGCATTTGCAGATTTATCATTTGGCCGGTCAAGATTTCAATAATATTATTGTTCCTCTCACTAGCCAAGAAATTCAAGATCAGTTTGAGCTCTCCATTTATTGGCAATTAGCTTCACAAGATTTTTGAGTTGATATTCATACCAATTACCCAAAAAATCAAATGTCTACAATTCTTTAAAAGAACACAGTGGATTATACTTTCTATTATTAAGAGTCCTCCAATCCCTAAAGCAGTCATTTTCTTTAAGGGTGCCAATAAAGGAGATATAGCTATTATACAGGAATACTTCTAAGGTATGCCAAACTTCTTTTTAATCAGTACAAAATTCAGAATTGGCTGCCATTATTATGTTACTCCGAGATTGTTTTAATCTGCTTAACATTGTGACTAACTATCAATATAACAATATGGTTAGGGACAGTGAAACTGCCACCCTAGTCCTTGATAACACAGAATTTATACAATTATTTTCAGCATTGAAAAAGCTTATTCATGAGTGACAGCAACCTCTTTATATGACCCATATCAGAGCTCACAATACCTTACCTGGCCCCTTAACAAAAGGAAATAATAAAATTGATCACCTTTTAATAGGCAGTGTCCAGGCCACTATTCAATTTCAGAAGTATACTCATACCAATAAATAAAACTTTATTAAAATTAATACCACACATAATCAGGCTAGACATATTTTAAATACTGGCCCCCAGTGTAATGCCCTGCTGGCTCACCATTTTTCTGCTGGCATTAACCCAGTAGGACAGGCCTCTAACCAAATTTGAATAATTTATGAGATTCATACAACCAAATTGGGTACACTTAGTTATTTTTGCATATCAATTAACACCTATTCTGCTTTAAAATGGGCCTCATGTTTAGTGGGATAAAAGGGTGGTTCTGTCATTCAACATCTTTGGAGGGATTTGATATCATGGGGATTCCACTTCAGATAAAAACATAATGCCCCTGCTTTTATCCAAATCAAGCATTAAAACCATTCCTTCGGCACCAGAATGTTAAACACATTACTGGAATTCCTTACAATATACAAGTTCCAGCTATAGTTGAAAGAGATCACCATGATTTAAAACATATGATCATTATCCTATTGTTAAAATATAATCTAATTTTTAAATGTTCTTTATCATATTATGTAGGGACTTAAGGTTCAACAAATCAATACTTGATGAAAAATACCTGTTCCTTATTATGCCTTAGATGTTTGAAATGCAGTGAGATAGTGAGGTTAAGCTTGATATCTTAAATCGTTTGATAATAACAATAAGCTTGTCTTCTGGATGGTTAACAACCTAAGTTTGCAGACCAAAATTAGA
>NW_004524782.1:298309-299468 GCF_000260255.1 Octodon degus
TATATGTTTATCAATAAAACTTTGAAAAGAAAAAAAGAATAAAAAAAAACAAAGTGGATTTCCAGACCACCTTTTCTAAGGAGTCTCCATAGTGATTTCCATCATGGTTGCACCAGTCTACACTCCCACCAGCAGTGGAGAGGTGTTCCTTTTTCCCCACAGCCTCTCCAACATTTGTTGTTGGGTGATTTCTTTATGATAGCCATTCTTTCTGGAGTGAAATGGAGATGATATCTCAATGTGGATTTAATTTGCATTTCACGAATGACTAGCGATGTGGAACATTTTTTCATATATTTATTCGCTTGTATAATTTCTTACTCTGAGAAATGTGTGTTCATCTCCGATGCCCATTTCTGAATTGGGTCTTTAAATATTGGGGCCCTAGCGTTTTTTTGTTCTTTGTAGATTCTAGAGAGCAGACCTTTGTCTGAGCACTTATTTTCGTGATTTTTTCCAAATTTGTAGGTTGCCTTTTCACTTTGTTGGTAATTTCCTTTGACGTGAAAAAACTTCTCAGTAAGAGCAGGTCCCAGTTGTTAAGTCTTTCAACTGCTACCCGTGCGATTTGATTTCTGTCCATGTACTCTTTGCCTACCCCTATGCCTTCAAGAGTTCCACCTACTTTCTCTTCCAGGAGATTTAGTGTCTCTGCTTTAATGTTTAGATCTTTAGTCCATTTTGACTTTAGTTTCGCGACTGGTGATAGACCTGGGTGAAGTTTGAGTTTTCAGCATGTAGAGAGCCAGTTTTTCCAGCACCATTTGTTAACGAGTCTATCTTCCTTCCAGTGGGTATGTTTCGCCCCATTGTCAAACATAAGATGGTTGAGTGTGCTCATAGTGGCTTCAGTGTCTTCTAATCTATACCATTGATCCTCAGGTTTATTTTGATGCCAGTAGTATGCTGATTTTATCACAATAGCCTTGTAGTATAATTTCAAGTCAGGAATATTAATGCCACCTGCCATTTCTTTATTGCCCAGAATTGCCTTTGCTATTCTAGGTCTTTTCCGATTCCAGATAAATTTTAGGAATGATTTCTCTATGTCTGTGAGATATGTCGTTGGTAGTCTGATAGGCATTGCATTAAATCTGTACAGCAATTTTGGGAGTATGACCATCTTCACAATGTTGGTTCTTCCTATCCAGGAGCATGG
>NW_004524782.1:309153-309638 GCF_000260255.1 Octodon degus
ATACATATTTATGAGTGTTACCTCTTCCTCTTGAATTTTTCCCCTAACCAGTATATAGTGGCCTTCTTTATTTCTCTTGATCATTGTTGGTTTGACATTGAGACCGTTTGGGAACATAATTGTTACCCCTGCTTTTTTCTGAGGTGCTGGGCCATGTAGTACTGTGTTGCATCTTTTGACTTTCAGCCTATGGATGCCATTATGAGTTAAATGTGTTTCTTGTACACAGCATATTGTTGGATTTTGTTTCCTAACCCACTGTTCCAGTCTATTTCTCTTAATTGGTGAATTGAGTCCATTTACATTAATAGTTAAAATTGAGATTTATTGACTTATGGTTGCCATGTTATTTAGCTGTTATCGTTTACTCCTTTTTCTCCTGTGTTTAATTGCTTACCCTATTTAGTTGGTTTCTTCGGATCTCATTCATGGATTTCTGATTGTTTTGTTCCCTCTCTAGAACATCTTTCAGTATCCTGTGTAAG
>NW_004524782.1:310177-311403 GCF_000260255.1 Octodon degus
GAGAGTTTCATTTCCTCTATATCTCTTTGACTTTGCTTCATGTGATCTATTTCTTTCCTGTATTGTTCATTCAAGGAATCCATCATTTTTCTAATCTCCTGTTTTTTTTTATCAATTTCTTCTTTAGAAGTAGTTAGAAATTCTTTTACTGCAATGTTTTTTTTTCGGATTGGGTTTCCTGCCTAGTTTCTGTAGTTGCTTCTTTACTTCATCTGCTATGAATTCTGAGACTTTTTGCTTTTTCTTGAGTGAGTTTTGCTGGTTTACATTTTCCAAACCCGTTGTACAATTCCTCTAAGTTTTTAAAGTATTTTGTCATAGCATAAACTGTATTGGAAAATTGCCATAAGTTCCATATAAGCCTGAATGACATAGTGAGATATGTCTCCAAATTCAAACCAGAAACAGAAGCAATAATAATAATAATAAAATAGTAAAGTGTGTTTAAGCAGAAAGTGTTCTTCGGTTTTTATAGCTTTTTCCAAAATTATTAAGACATACAAAGCAAAGAAATTCCTCAGAAGGGGAGGGAACGGAGGCTTGGTGGTCCTCGTTTTCTGTGATTTTGTTCAGCACACTCTTGGGCTTAGTGAGCCAGCAGGTCCCACCTGTGTTTAGCGCATGCCCATTTATCAGAACTTCAATAAGTCGCATAGATATTATGCCCCACCTATGTCCCCAGATGAGTTGACTCACTTTATTGAGACCTTAAATTGGATATAATGCCTCCCTCCTGGGTCTAGACTTTCCCTAGTTGCCTGTTCTGTCCACTGCAGGGCAGTTACCACATCAAATCCCAGGGCTCTACCCTGAAGCTTTTGAAAGATATTCAGCACTTAAACCAGAGCATTCCTGATTCTCCATGCGTCCCTTTATTTCTTTTCTATCTTTCTCACTTGATATTATTTTTTCTTGGTCTGAGTCTCTGTGTCTTTTGTATCTGAGTGTCTGTGAGTATTCGAGGTGATCAAAAACTTGGTCAATGCTACTGCTAATTTTCAATCACCAGAAAGGCTGGCTCCTAAATCATGGCAGTATGCACTCGTACACATTGTTTCCCTGATCTGGACATGTGATAATTCTGCCTTTTCTGTGAAATAAAAATGACAATGAAAGTAAATGCTTTGAATCAATTCAGAGCAGCGAAGAAGCCATGACTTTGAAATTTATGACACTCAGGAAAGGGGACTCCAGAACTGCTTCTGAAAGTGATAAGACATTAAGGC
>NW_004524782.1:311503-316554 GCF_000260255.1 Octodon degus
TTCGAGGAAGATTAAAGACAATGTATCTTTTACTTTAATAATTTTTAGATATGTGACTAACTCTTCTGTGTTGACCATATCTGAAATTTCACCCAGGTAGCTTGATCTCTCTGCTTCTCTGTCTTTGTCTCTGTCTCTGTCTGTTTATATGTCTGTCTCTCCTCATGCCTTTCTTTCTTGTGTTTCCTCATCTGTTTTTGTGTCCCTGGTTCAGTTCTCACCATGTCCAGGGTACCCCTTCTGTTCTCCTCCAGGTCCTGACTCATGTGGCAGGAGTCCCTGAAGCTCAATCCTTCATGTGCAAAGAACATGCCCTCCACTGCCCATGTTTGGATCAGACTGTGGGGTGCCTTTAATGGGCTGACCTGCAGCCGATGCTCCAAATGACTTGTGCTAGACCCTGCCATCCCCCTGGGCAGGACACCAGACATCATCCTCTCTCTCAGGATCCCTACCTACATTCACAATATGTACTGTAGCATCTCTAAGTATTAGAGCTGGACTTGTAGTCAGCACTGAGCCCCAGTGGTATTTCCCACTTGTGTCATTCTAGGTTAACTGCGGGGTTAACTGGTCTTCAGTGATGTCCTCCAAGGTCTGGCGATATGGCAGCACCTCTCCCATGTCATTTACTGTATGCCTGAAATCGATACTAAATTGAAGGCTGCATGAATTAGGTCAGGAACACTGTGCCAGCTAAGCTCTGAATTCCCTGTCATGCCTGCTGCCACCATTAAAAGTGGGATACAAATTCTGGTGCCATTTTTCTAGAATGATGGTAGTAGACATTAAAAGTTATCACAGTACTGAACCATGTTAGACATGCCAGCCCTTGAACTGGGTCCTCAAGTTAAGGTTAGTGTGGACAGAAGCAGAAAGGGGCAGATACAGTGATAGATCAGTGGTTCTCCACTTTGAGTGGTGTTGTCCTCTTTTGGGGACTTTAGACAATAAATGAGACATTCAGTTGTGCTTGTGCCTGGTCCCACCATCTAAGAACTGAGGTGGATGTCAGGTGGCTAAGGTGTCCTGGTGAGGACACGGGGAACTCTGTTCCATGAATAACCAACACAGAGGTGTGGCAGTTGTACTTGTGCCAGGTCTCACCATCTTGGAACTGAGGGAGTTTCCAGGAAGATTCAGGGTCCTGGTGAATCTGATGCATGCCTACTTGTGCAGAAGCCTTGCTGAGCATAAGCTAGTCCTTCCCACCAATAGTGAGAGATTTGGTGAGTCCTAACCTGCACCCATTCCTCCCAATGTAGTGGGAGCATCACTGAATGGTCACCTACCACTCTCACTCCAATAGAAGGTTCAGAAATGCCAACCTGAAGGAGAAAAAGACAATCTCAGTCCTCTCGCCCACTTAGAGCAAGTCAAGGAGACAAAGATATAGAGAAACATGGAAGCCACACAAGTGTAATTTCTGAAATTATAGCAGCTGATGTAAAGAAACGACTCCATCAGTCTGTAAAAGATATAAGATCAGAAACAATCTCTTAAAAAAAGAAAAGAAAAAAATTATGAAAGTATTGTTCAACACATCTAGGGAAAATATAGTTAAAAAGTAGAGAAGAATAGACATATGATGGAAACATTTAATCAACAGTACAGGAAAGAAATAGAATACATGAAACAGATTCAAATAGAGACCCAAGAAATTAAGAAGTCCATTGAAAGCTGACAAAACTGCTTCAACAAAGCAGAAGATAATCTTTCAGACCTTGGAGGCCTCATTTCAGCTAATGAATGCAAAAGGAAAGAACTCTGAAAAGTACCAAGAAACCAGGAATTAACAATTCAGCAGGTACAAGATGATGGAAAGGAACACATAAGGCTAATAGGTGTCAATAAAACATTAGGAGTCAGCACAAATCAGATGAAAAGACAATTTTTAGAAGTAGTAGCAGAGGCTCATTGGATTCTACTCCAACCTGCACCAAGGCTTGGTGAGTGAGTGGGACCTTTTCCACCTGCTGGATACTACTCCAGCAAGTGCAGAGGCCCGGCGTGTGTGTGTGTGACCTTCCACACACTCACCAGAACATCCTCCATCAGACATGCCTTGTGTGGAATCCTGAGTGGAATCCTGCAGCAGAACTCCCTGCAGAGAAGGAAGGAGCAAAACCCACCCAACTAAACCAGGAATAGAACATCTTGCCAGAGGGGTACCATGGCTCTTATTCCACAGATTACAGCAGGAAGAAGGAGATCTCAGCAGCTAGGCCCAAGCCAGGACCACCTGGATGAGTCTGAATTTCATAGATCCAGACCCGGTAAGCTGAGAAACTTTGCTAGACTCAGATCTATGAGAGCATACTCTTTCTTTCTCTAGTGATTGAGAGAGGGGGAAAGAGGTAACTGGAGTGAACTAGTCTGCTTAGAAGACGATAGGTACAAAAGGGAAGGCGATCAGACAGAATTTAGGGGAACTAATTTAAATACAAATTCCCAATCAAATATCTGCTGAGCTAGACGGTCATAATGTTTGTTCTTATGGTCTAAAGGCAAACCCATTAGTTACAGAAAGTTTGTCAACAGCTAAATCTCACTACTCATTATTAGTGTTGATAATTATAGTTCTGTAAATACAAAAGTGTAACAGCCATAACCACATAATCTCTCTTGGATAATAATATTGGTACATGCTAAAGTAATAACTGAACCAAAGTTTTACACCAAAGGTCAGAAGACAGTGCCATATAAAATAACAAAGAGAAGGAGCAAAATGTATTCTCAGGCCCTGAGTCCACTTAGAACAAATGCAGGAGACAGTAGCATAGAAGAAATTGGAAATCACACACCTGAAATCTCTGAAATAATAGCAGCTGAAGTAAAGAAACAACTACAGAAAGGTATAGAGCAAAGCATATCAGAAATAATCTCTGGAGGAAAAAATAGAAGTGATAAATATAATGAAAGAATTACTAAGTACTTCTAAAGAAGACACTGATAAAAGAATGGAGGAGGATAAAAAAGATGGAATCCTTGAAAGAAAAATATACAAAAGAAAGAAAATGTATAAAGCAGATTGAAAAAGATATACAAAAAACTAAAACTTCAATCACAAGCTGGCAAAAATCATTTGAATAAAAGTGAAAACAGACTTTCAGACCTTGAAGACACCATCGAAGCTAGTGAAAATGTAAGAAAACTTATCTGAAAAATAATTAAATGCAGGGGGAAAAAGTTCAACATCTGCAAGACAATGCAAAGTTGAACAATGTAAGATTAATAGCCACCAATGAGAAGGAAGGATTCAATACAAATGATATAAAAAGAATATGGGCAGAAGTAATAGCAGAAAACTTCCCAAATATGAAGAAACAATCTGACACTCAGGAAACCAAGGTAATTAGAATTCCAAATAATATCAACCCAATTAAAACCACACCCTGATGTATAATAATCAAGATCCCAGAGACATACTGAAGAACTTCAGAAAAAGGGAGGGGTAGTAATCTTGTTCTCAGAGTCTCAACTTAAAAACAAGAATGATCAAATGAAATAAATAAGGCCATTACATACAGGTTAGGGGAAAAATATAAAAGGAAGAGGTAACACTCATAAATATGTATACCACAAACATGGGAGGACCCAACTCTATAAGGTAAATCTTAATGGACATAAAAAATCTGATATTCAATACCACAATCGTAAAAGGAGACCATAAAAATCCCTTATTCTAAAAAATTGGTCAAGTGGGCAAAACATTAGCAAAGAAGTAGCAGAACTGATCCAAAACTTGGAACAAATGGAGTTAGTTGAAATATGCAGAGTGTTTCACCCAACTATATTTTAATACACATTTTTTCACATACTAGTTCATAGATCACTCTTAAGTATATGCAAGAAAACAGAAATTATCTCATACATATTATATGATCACAATGCAATGAAAGTGGAAATAAATGAAAGGAGAAACCAGAAAAAACCCACAAATACTCAGAAATTTAAAAATACCCTCCTCAGCAAAAAATGCGTTCCTGAGAAGTGCATTGTCTAATTTTAAAAAAAGTTATTTTTCAGTTTTGATTTTTTCCTTCATATTCTGTATGCACTCAAAGTTTAACATATCAGTACTTGATGGAAAATATATGTTCCGTGTTATGTCTAAGATGTTTGATATTCAGACAGATAGTGAGGTTAAGCTCAACTGCCTATGTTTTAGGGTAATAATAATAAGCTTCTCTTCTGGAGGGTTAACAACCTAAGTTTGCAGACCAAAAATTAGAGAAAAAGGAGGGCTTCAAGGACAGTCAACATTTTGTCCCTAGCCTTTCAAGGTCAGTGAAGACTCAGGTGATAGAAGAACCTGTACTGTAACATCATGTAACTCAGTTGTCTCCTAGGTTTTCTGATTAAGAAGATTATGGGTACACAGAGGAAAGTGATTGACGATGTAGACTGTGCCTAAGAAGAGTCACATAGAGAGAAAATATTCTCTCAGGCTTTCACAGAGAGCAAATGTGTCAAGCAATAGCATTACTAATCCACATGGCTGACACTGACAAAGGATCTACAAACTGTGATACAGGGTTTCAGGTTAAATCCTGAGGAGATTTGGCTGAGCTTATCAGATACAAAAGTTATAATTCTTGTTACATAGGTCTTGCTTTATCTTGATCTTAACAATCCAGCAGAAAAATATGAAAATGAACTATAAAAAGTAAAGCCACATTAATATGCTAAATTGTCAAAGGCTCAAGTCAGGAACTTCTGACATTGCCAGCCCTACAGAAAACACACTACTATTATGGAATACTGGACTATATTGGAACATTTTGCTGAATTCATGCACCTGCAATCTTTAAATGAAAATGGAATACCCTTCTCTGAGAAAACTAAGCAAAAATGGGGGATACAAATGAACGACCCATTCACATGGCTGACACTGACAAAGGTTCTACAATCTGAGGTACAGGATCTCAGGATAAATCCTGAGGGCATTTCACTGACCTTATCAGAACAAAAAGCTACAACTCTTGTTGCACAGGTCCTGCTTTACCTTGGTCTTAACCATCCAGTAGAAAAGTATGAAGATGAAATAT
>NW_004524782.1:317629-318622 GCF_000260255.1 Octodon degus
ACTAAGAAGAATATATGCAGTGTATTATTTGTTGAAACTGTACTTCCGATTTGATTTGAAACTGTCTCATTGCTATCTGTTTATCAATAAAATTATGAAAAAAAACAAATTAACGACCATTTTGTATCTGTATATTCAAAATAGATATGCAGCTGCATTCTCTTAATTCAATGAAAGTATTGGTTTGAACAGTGTTCGTAGACAGGCTACCATGTCTGCATCTTGTACAAAGAATAACTACAAGAGAACAATATGCAATGTGTTAATTATTGAAACTGTTCTAGTTTCTAGGAAATTTTGCAACTGTCTCATTGCTATTTGTTTCTCAGTAAAAATTATTTTTAAAAAATAAAATAAAACAGATTTAGCTCTCAAATACAAAAAAGTAAAGTTTAATCATTAGGTATATACAATCTTTAGCCTAGTTTCAAGTATGAAAAGGTCCTTTAAAGTCTTCTCCAAATATAAGCTTCTCTAACTGCAGTGGAACACCCATCTCTGACAAAACAAAATGAAAAAGGAGGATATATTGGAGCCATGAAGTTAGGAAATTGATCAAATATGTGTCGTCAGGCCTTGGCCCAGTGCCTAAAGCAAACAAGCTACCTCCTTCCTGAGATTAACATCCTGCTTGGCAATATACAATGTATTCATTACTGTAACTGTCATACTAACCTGTTTTGAAACTGTTTCATTGCTATTTTATCTTTTTTCATTAAAATGAATACAAGAGAATTTTTAAAAAAAGTTTAGCTATCAGTTGTTAGGCAACCTAGTGTCATGCGTTACTAACTTCACAAAAGTGTAAAGAACCATTTTGTTGTGAAAAAATAAGGAGTTGTTTTTTTTTTTTTTGACTACTTCAGGGTGTCTTAAGGGCATGTCTGGTACAGTTCCTAGAGCTGGGAGTCAAACTGTGGTCCTATACACATGCCTACATTTACTCAAGCAGTGCTTTAAACAACTGAGCTGTCTGGCAAAGCATGAAAACTA
>NW_004524782.1:318722-321788 GCF_000260255.1 Octodon degus
TATATATATATGATAGGATAGATATACAGCTACTTTCTCTTAGTTCATTGAGAATGAAAGTTTGTACTAATATTGTTTAGACAAGATATCATGTTTGCATCTTGTCCTCTGAATAACTACTTCAAGGAAAACAATATGCAATGTATTAATTATTGTCATCATCCTATTAACAGTTTTGAAACTGTTTAATTGCTATTTTGTCTTTTTTCTCATTAAAAAGAATAAAAATGTTCAAAAATAAATAAAATGCAAAAAATAAAATACCATTAATGGAAATATTTTTACATTCTCTAACCTGGAATATTTAATTTTGCATACTGTATGTTCCTGCTCTCTCTACTTGCCTAACACACTTTCAAGAAGACAATTATTGTTCTTTAAAGTTTTTGGTTATAACTTTCCATGAGTTCTGTTCCATCTAGCACAACTTCTCTCATCTTTCCTTTTCTCCTGCCCCCATTCAACTGATGTGACACAGTTCATGCCTGAAGGTCATGTCTACATCTGTGTCATCTTTTGTCACCTTACCGACTTTACCAATTTGAGAGAGGTTACACACTAGATTCTCATTTGATCAGGTGAACTTGGGGATGAGAAGTACATGTACTGTCTACCCTGTGCCATGCCACTCTGAACTCCTTGAATTCAGCCACGAACCTGTCATTGGGAAGCTGTTCTTCACCATAATTGGAAGCAAATACATTGGTATTCCCACCATGTAGCAGATGTACCCAGAACACAAGGAGGTCACAACATCTTAAAATCTGTAATATCCAGCTAAATAGCTCAGCAGATCAAAGCACCTGCAAGCAGGCATAGGGGCCTAGGGTTCGATCCCTGGGCCTGCCATGCTAGCCCTGCCCCCAGGGCATGCTGAGATGGCAATTGAGACTGGGTGTGGTGGCACGTGCCTATAATCCCAGGTCTTGGGAGGCTGTAAACAGACGGTTCACTATGAATCTGATCTAGTAGTGAGACCCTGAACACCCTGTAGACACTTCCTTAAAATACAAAAAAAAATCTGTAATATCTTAACACACATAAAAAACCTATTTTCAATTTTAATGAAATTAAATAAGAAAGGCACATCTCAATATATTGGTAAAGTAGATTCAAAATAATCCCAAAGCTGTTGGTGATAGATGCATCATACGAATAGATTTGGAAGATGAGAATTGACTCTTGGCCCCAAGATCATCCACGTCTAGTCATTATGGATAGTTTTCTCTATCCACGCTCTGAATTTGCAAAGGTTTGTGTAGACGCTTGGAATTCCAGTTCTCCCACAGTAAGAGAGTCCCCAGGACACAAGGCCCTGTAGAACCCCATTGCAGGACACAGGGCCTCCAGAGTCTCCCTGTTGAGGGAAGAGGAGAGAAAGTTAGTTAGGGTGAAGAGGGGGAAGAAGGAGAACACGCATAGAAAACCAGAGGCAAATAGAGGCAAAGGCAGAGGCTGAGAGAAGAGTAGAAGCATGCAGTGTGGGAGTGAGAGGGCAGCAGCGTCAGCCTGAGACAGAAGCAGGGGAGAATGACCCAGCAGCTCCAGAGACACATGGGGTGGAAGAGGCAGAGGTGATGGGGAAACAAACTGAGACCCTGGTGATGCCCCAAAACTGTGAAGGCACAGAGACACAAGGGCCTAGCACAAATTCTACTCTCTTAAAACTCAAGCTATCAAACCATAGCAGTGTAGGCAGGCTGGAACAGTACTCCCTTCAAACAGCACTCTCCCTTCAAGGCTTTGGAAGGTCCCCTGACAAGCTCCATTGTCTGCCTGCCTTGCCTTTTCCAGTCCTGCCTGAGGTGGACTGGTAGGGACAGCATTGGTGAAGACTTGTGGTTCAGGAACCAGTGGAGTTTAAGGTGGAACTATGCTTGGTAGTAGGGCTGAGATCCTGATATAGTCACCATTCTATTCTTACAGCTATGCTGTTTCCCTGGAACCTCCTGCTGTCACTGCCTTGGATTTGTCTCCATCTCCTGTGTCTCAACAGCATGGCTCTGTCTCTTTGCCAGCTTCTTACTTCTCTCTGGCTCTCCTTGCCTTTCTCTCTGGCTTCTTTACCCTGTGGCTCAAGTTTCCTTCTTAAGCTCCCAGTTTCTTCTCTCTGTTTCTGTTTGCACCCACAACTTCTTATGGAACAACCTCATGCTCCTCTGAGGCTTGACAGTTTCCCTCATTCCTTCATGACCTTGTGCCCTGTTGTTCAGTTTAACATCCTCTTCTCCATTCTAAATGGCTGCCTCCCTCTCCAGGTTTCTTACATTGCAAGAATCCTTGGTGCCCTCACCACCAGCACAGAATATAGTGCAGTCATACAATTCCTGATAAAATGATTTGCAGGTCTTGCGTGATTGCACTCGAAGAAGCACACACTGTCGATCGTCAGGGTATTGGCCTACGAGAAAGGACACAAGGTCAGAAACAGTCATGGACAGTGACAGCCATGAGTATCAGAGAGACCAGAGACAGTAACAGCAAAACTCACCATTCAGTAGCTGACCCCAGCCTGACACCAAGCACAGGGTTCCAGCTTTCGGACACTTGGGGGCGATGGGGATGGTTCGGACAGTGTCTGATAGCACTGCTGGTCTGCTCAACTTGATGAGCATGATGTCACTGCCATTCCAAGGTGTGTTGTACGTTGGGTGTAGCACAGAGAAATCGGCCTCAATCATCTGTACAGCTGGTTCATAAGGTCTGGAAAGTCTGGAAAGGCCTAGCCTAATGGTGTAGTTTCTGAGAGTAATGTAACAGTTTAGTACCATAGTAACTAAGCCCTGTCCAGTAGCCCAACCTTATATGCAGGCCCAATTATAAACCTAAACCCCCACTTTTTCTAAACATCAGTCTCATCTTTGTCTCTATTACCAGTCTCCACCATAGCCAGACCCATCCCTGGTGCCAGCCTCTTACTCTCTTGGATAGCATCCAAATCCCATCTCAATCTCCAATGCTCAATCCCAGCACACTCCAAATCACAACTACACTAGTCCCTCATTTATTGCAGAGGTTATGTTCCAGACACCTCCAATATAAGTGAAAATCTGCAAAGTAATGATG
>NW_004524782.1:324507-326560 GCF_000260255.1 Octodon degus
CATACACCATGACCAGGTAGGATTCATCCCAGGGATGCAAGGATGGTTCAATATTAGAAACTCTCTCAATGTAATACAGTACATCAATAGAGCGAAAGCTAAAAACCACATGATCACCTCCATTAATGCAGAAGAGGCTTTTGACAAAGGCCAGCACTCATTCATGTTCACAGTCCTACAGAAAATTGGAATAGATGGCCTCTACTTCAATTTGGTAAAAGATATTTATGAAAACCCAACAGCTAACATAATCCAAAATAGGGAAAAACTAAAATCAAAATTTTACTCATAGATCTGGTACAATACATAGATGTCCTCTATCATCACTCCTATTCAATATAGTTCTGGAATCATTAGCTACAGCCATTAGACAAGAGAAACAAATAAAAGGAATAAGAATAAGCAAAGAAGAAGTTAAATTATCTCTATTTCCAGATGACATGATACTTTATTGGAAGACCCAAAAATCTCCATCAAGAAGCAATTAGAATTAATACAGAAATTCAGTAGCATAGAAGGTTACAAAGTCAATACCCTAAAGTCAATAGCATTCCTCTACACAGACAACAAACACACTGAGAGGGAAATTATAGAAACAATACCTTTCAGAGTAGCACCAAGGAAAATGAAATACTTTGGAATTAACCTAACTAAAGAAGTCAAAGTTCTTTTCAAGGATAATTACAGTACTCTTAAAAAACTGATCATAGAGGAGGTCAGTAAATGGAAAGTCATTCCATACTCCTGGATAGAAAGAACCAACATTGTGAAGATGGCCATACTCCCAAAATTGCTGTACAGATTTAATGCATTCCCTATCAGACTACTACTGACATATCTCCCAGACATAGAGAAATCATTCCTAAAATTTATCTGGAACTGGAAAAGACCTACAATATCAAAGGAAATTCTAGGCAATAAAGACAAGACAGGAAGCATTACAATTCCTGACTTCAAATTATCCTACAAGGCTACTGTGATAAAATCATCATGGTACTGGCATCAAAATAGACCTGAGGAACAATGGAATAGATTAGAAGATGCTGAAGACCCTAAGAACACACTCAGCCACCGTATCTTTGAGAAATGGCCCAAACACACTCACTGGAAGAAAGATAGCCTCTTTAACAAATGGTGCTGGAAAAACTGGCTCTCTACATGCCGAAAACTCAAACTTGACCGAGGTCTATCACCATGCACTAAACTAAAGTCAAAATGTGTCTAAGATCTAAAATTAAAGCAGAGACACTAAATCTCCTGGAAGGGAAAACAGGAGGAACTCTTGAAGGCATAGGGTTAGGCAGAGAGTTCATGGACAGAAATCAAATCACACGGAAAACACTTGAAAGAATTCACAAGTGGGACCTGCTCTTACTGAGGATTTTTTTCACGTCAAAAGAAATTACCAACAAAATGAAAAGGCAACTTACAAAGTTGGAAAAAATCATGACAAATAAGTACTCAGACAAAGGTCTGCTCTCTAGAATCTATAAAGAAGTAAAAAACACTAGTGCCCCAAAATTTAAAGACCCAGTCCAGAAGTGGGCATCAGAGATGAACACACACTTCTCAGAGGAAGAAATTAAAGAAGCGAATAAATATATGAAAAAATTCTCCACATCACTAGCCATTCGTGAAATGCAAATTTAATCCTATTTGACATATTATCTCACCCCAGAAACAATGGCTATCATAAAGAAATCACCCAACAACAAATGTTGGAGAGGCTGTGGGGAAAAAGGAACCCTTCTCCACTGCTGGTGGGATTGTAGACTGGTGCAACCATTATGGAAATCAGTATGGAGACCCTTAGAAAAGTTGGTCTGCAAATCCCCTTTTAACCAGCTATTCCTCTCGTGGGAATTTTTCCAGAGGATCTGAAGTCATCATACCATAGTGATATATGTGTGCCTATGTTTATAGCAGCACAATTTGTGATAGCCAAATCTTGGAATCAACCAAGATGCCCATCACCTGAGGAATGGTTGAGAAAGATGTGGTATTTTTACACAATGGAGTATTATTCAGCTATTAAGAATGATAAACTGCAAGC
>NW_004524782.1:326660-332442 GCF_000260255.1 Octodon degus
ATTTAAAATATATGATAGCTGGGGCCGGGGAGATGGCTCAGTGGAATAAGCGCTTCCCTGGCAAGTGCAAGTGAAACAGTGAGTCCGCCAAGTAGTGACGGCCTACTGCATTAGGGCTGGGACAAGGGAAGCACTGGCTAAGGGGTTAATATACGGAGCCACAAATGCCAAAACAGCAAGATGAATACCATTGTAATTCAATAGCCTTAAAATTCAAAATTAAGAAAAGAAAATCCACCATGAGAGAAATATCAGAAATTGAGGGAAAGACATCTGATGCTGAACCTCGCCCTTGCCCCACACCCAAGGGTCCTGTCTTATTTCAGGTGTGGATATTTCATTCATTACAATGTTTGTATTAATATTAATTTGTTTGAGATAGTACATGAAGTTATGTATCACCATGAATAAGCTGTTGCTTTGTTTCACCCTATCGCCTGCCATGTAGCCACGTGCCTACCTTGGTCCCCATCTACCTGGCTCTGTCCTCACTTGTCTCTCTCTCCCCTTGCCCCATGCCTCGCATACCCTGGTGACAAGAGTTTCGTTTTCCACACCATCAGGGACATGGAGGCTAAACTGAGACCCAAGCTCGCTTGTCCCAAGCCACCTCCTCCTCTGCCCTTGCACACTTGCATCAATCCCAAATACACATGTAGGTTCTCTTCCCACTTACTGGAGTCTATTTATCCTCCTGATCCACCCAGAGAGGTGAAAGTTCCTCTAGGTTGTGGAAGTGACTCTCCCAGACATACCTCCCTATTGTCTGTAGCTCCACACTTCCTCCATCCCCCGGGTTTCAAAGTCCCATCCCTGGCCAAATTCATTGTCTAGAGATAGGGTATATTACTAACCCAGGCTCCCAGCAGGGTTGTAACCCCATCCTGGTCCAAGACCCAGCTCTCTCAGCTCAAAATCCAGCCTGGGCTTTTCCCCCTCATTTCCGTGAAAGCCCCACCCACATGGCCTTGCCCAAGGGAAGCCCCCCACTCCAGCCTTTCCAATGACGCTGGCAACCTGCCCCACCCTTGCTTACGGTCTCCAACAGTGGGCAGCTGTCAGCACCCACTGAGGATGCACCAGAGCTCCAGAGCACTCCAGAGAGTTATGGAATAACACTGCTGCCTGCCAGGGCTGCGAGTATCGAGAGCAAATAACGCCACCAGTGATGAATTCTCTGATCGGGGGGAGCTCTTCTGGGACCTCAATGCTGCTTTCTTCTGACGGAATCACAGTGCCTGGGGGAAGAATCAGCACACAGTGGATTTGGTGGGTGGGTGGGATCCAGTGATAGCTGGAAGAGGATCCCATTCAGGTCCTGTGGCTGAGGATTAGAAAGGGCCACGCCCGGTCCCAGTCTGAGGCTCCACCTCAGAGGCTCAAACAGGAAACTTATGGGCTGTACACCTCATCTGAGCCTTAAGCTCCGCAGATGTGCTCCACCACCCCAGTGGCTTGACCCAGAGCCAGCACACACATGCCTTTCCCCTTGAGCCACCAATGTGCCGAGGAGAGGATGCAGGTCACCAAACCTAAATTCTATCTGCAGGACACACAGAATGGACAATAGGGCACAGAGCACAGTAACTTCGGGAACATTCCCTGCAGTGCCCTGACCCCAGCCCTCCACACACCCATCTTCTATAGGGGCCCATTTGTAGTGTCTTTGCATGGCTGGAAGTAGTTGCCACACTTGCCTGCCATCAGGGGCAGAAACCCCAGGCACAGTGCTAACTAACCTCATGACCATTACAGCTAACATCCAGGCACCGACCCAATCTGGAGTCAGAGAGAATTTTTGTTTAGACTGTATCATCTAAGCTGCTTTCAGATTGTGTTGGAGAAACCATGGCATGGATTCATCAGGGGATTGTCCAACAAAGAGGTAGTAATGCTGAGCCCTTCATCCAGTCACTACCTCTCCATACTCTGCTTTTCTAGCCTGGTGCCATGTAGACACCAGGTAGCCTAAGGACAGGTTAGGATTTCACATTGTTTATGCACACACATGAGCCCGCACCCTCAGACGCAGATACCTGCAGCCGTAAGGATGATGTAAACCAGGAGAGAGATTGAGAAGATTTTTGTTGTGGTCCCCATATCAGCACCTGGTGGGGAGTGGGACAAGGTAAATATGGGGCCTCCCCTACCCTTTCAGGAACAACCAGAAGGGACCCATCCAGTTTGAACTCTGAGACCCTGACCATGGATCTGTAACATAGTGCAGAGGTTCTTACCCTCGGCATTGCTGACATCTAGCCATGTGTGGCTGGGAATGGACCCAGTACACCCCCAGAACACGCCAATGGCCCAAACCCACCCACTTCCCACTGCTGACTGTGAGTGGTGAGCTTTCCTGCTGGGACACTGCCCTTTATACTTCAGCATGTGCTACAATCTATGCCAGCTGCTCCCTGCCCATCCCTGTCCCAGAGTGGAAAATGAAAAGGCACATTCACTGTCCTGGTCCTGGGCAATGCAAGTGTGTGCTCTCCCAGACATACCTCCCTATACATACCTATATGAGAGGAGAAAGATAGGCAGGGAGACTGAGGGAAGAGTGCTAATGAGAGATGGAGACAGAGACACTGAGACTGTGAATAAACCCTGGAGCAGGGAAAATGGGCACCAGACAAAGTCTCAGGGCCATGAAGGTGACAGACGGTGAGATGGAAATACATATATTCTCAGTGGAGAGTTTCAGGGCTCAGACCCATGCCCAGGCATTGTACTGAGCATGGGACACTCAACGACTCACTTTCAGAGACAGCTTATGCAGCATATCCTGTGATTATCCCCATTACATAGATGGGAAGAGATCCTAAGAAGCTGAGTAACAAGTGGAAAAAGACACCAGAGTCTGTGCTCTTAAAACCTCACTGAAGCTAATCATGTGTGCACCAAAAGAAATCCCGAAGCTCTGGAGGAGAAAATATCTGACACTCCTGGATCTCCACTGAGTCAAAGTAATGGTTTAAGGCCAAGAAGGAGACACATGCACAGCAGGACAGAAACAACAAAGAGGCTAGAACTCAAAGAGTAGGAAGCACAGAGGGAGGCTTTGGTAGGAGAACACAAGTTCTTCACCTGACTTCTGTTCCTTGAGCTGCTGCGGGTCTCAGCTGTCCTGCTCGTGGCCTGGCTTCTGTGGGATGCTGCATGTATGGAGCCTTCCTAGGTTTTATGAGGATTGGAATGGGGGCTGGCCTGCCCTTGGGCTGCCAGAAACGTTAGAGCCCAAATGCATCACTTTTCTGAACATACCTCCTGTGGGTATTCTTCTAATGAAATCAGGGCACAGGGTTTAGGGGTCTGGGCCCTTAGGGTGGAGGGCCTTTGGGCACAGCCCTGTGTGACAGCCTGCGGGTGCTCTCTTGACCTCTCTGGAGGAGGTCTTGCCTCTCCCCTCCAATCTACTCATTCCTACACTTAGCTTTCTTGTCTCCTGGAGTTTCTACTTCCAATTCATTGCCTTTGTGGCTCTTTTGCGAACATTAAATCTGCATTAAATTAAGCATATGTGTTTGAAATCAAGATAATCTGAGTGTGTGTGTGTGTGTGTGTGTGTGTGTCTGGAGATCCAACTTAGCATATTCTCAGTGAGCATACAGAGAAGCATCTTTTTATTTTATATTGAGTCAGTCACATTAGCTTGCCATGTTCTCTGGCTGGGCTCGAACATGAGGTTCTTCTGCTTCAGGTCCAAAGAGATCTGGGGTTCCAGGCATGGGGCACCACCAGCATTGTATTTTTCCTCTCGCAGAGACCCACCAGGCCTGCCATGCTCCCCCCACCCCCAAATTGCAGCCACACTAGATACCTAATTCTTGAAATCATCAAGCAGGTTCACATCTGCCTTAACTTATGAGGTAGCTGTTCCTGTTATCTGGTGTCTCCCTGGGTCAGCATACTTTTCTTCTAAAATAATTTGAAGTATGATTGTCCTCACCTCGGAATCTCTTTTGGGTCATGGTTCTGCAAATTCTGATCTGTGTAACATGTATAACACACATGCAGCGTCAAGATATGGGGCTACTTATCATTTGCTCTGGCTCCTGTGTCCCTTCCAATCTCTTGGTCCTGCAGCCACTGACCTGTTTTGCTCCCCCACGACCGGTCTTTCTGAGATCCTAGAAAAAGTACTCCATTGTTCATAGTGTAGGTATCCTGCCCTTGAGACCCTCCTTCTGTTTGTACTGTCCCCTTTCCACATGAAGAGGACTCCATGGTATGTATGCATTTGTTTATTTAACTCCTGCCTGTATTTTGAATTACTCAATCTTGTTTTAACATGCTTTCCTTATCCTAGGCCCCCTTGATAAATTACAGTATAAGATTTGTATTTTTTTTTGGCGGAACTGAGGATTGAGCTCAGGCCCTTGCACTTGCCAGGCAAGCACTTATTCTACTGAGCTATGTCCCCAACCCCTGGATTTCTATTAATATGCAGTATTCTGGTTACACATAGTTGTGTATATCTCATTTATCCCAGAATTCATCTGTTTCACTTTATTTGTTCACTATTGTCTGTATCTCTCAGCTTCAAAAAAGACAAGATGCTTTGCCAGTAATGCTCACTATTTCGTCCCAAATAGCTATCATCACACAAGGCTCTTAATGTGTGCTTCATCAATGCTTGTTGATTGACCAAAATTGAATAAACAGGCTCTGACTGTGTCCTTCAGTCTGTAAGGACATTGCTTCTTGGTGCATTCTCAGATCTCTTCTCTCTCTCTCTCTCTCTCTCTCTCTCTCTCTCTCTCTCTCTCTCTCTCTGTCATTCTCTGTCTGTCTGTCTCTCTGCCCACACTTTTTCTGTGACTGTCCTGTTTCATCAGTAATCTGTGTGTCTGTGCATGCAATTCAGGTTCTGTTTGTATAAAATGCCTTCACTGTGTATTATAGAGAAAGGATATACAGTCTGGGGGTTGTATCTGCAGCCTGAGGTCTTTCTCTACTATCAAGCTGTTGCTCTGGACTCTGTAGTTTCCATCTAGCTCTGACCCTTTGGATTGGAGGCCAGCATGTGAATCTTGACCATGGGTAAGTAATCTTACTGCAAATGTTCAGAGGTCGTTATAGTGGGCTTGTGGGCCGGAAATTGTCTTTTGCACCTACTCATGTTTTCTGCCTCTGCATGAAGATAGTTAAATGAATGTGTGTGACTGCATGAAAATGTGATTTACACACCTGGGGATATACCCCAGTTTTCAAACAAATAAGCAAATTATAATTATCAGGAAGCACCAGAACAGCTCTTGTGAGTGTCATTGACTTATAGGATTGAACTACAAGAAAGATCATTGAGACTACGAACAGAAGTCTGAGTCTGCAGCAGACTGCAGCAAATGCAGCTCACACAAATGAGCCTTATCTCAGGAAACATGCAGCTTCAAGTTTAAAGTCACGGGGTGGCTGCAGAGGCTGGATATGGAAGATAGATCTTTTCTTGGTGGACAACAGGTTCTTGATATTTCAACCATAGCCATGAAAGTCTCTTTGTGAGACATCGTCTGTATGGTTATGAGAAGTTATTGGTAGCACCACTGCCATTTGTGGTGTATCCCCAGCTGTGATGTGTTGGGTCCTTTGTCCAGCATGCAGACCTTAGAATCTGGTGGGACCTTAAAAAGGAAAGCCCAATGCAAGAGTACATTGATTTTTCCTGGGATATTAAAGTGGTTCTCAAGGACTCAGCTTACTAGGCCTTGTCTGCTGCTTGGTGCTCTCTTAGGTCTCTCTCTCTCTCTCTCTCTCTCTCTCTCTCTCTCTCTCTCTCTCT
>NW_004524782.1:341031-342306 GCF_000260255.1 Octodon degus
AAGATGAGCAAGGCAATGATCCTGAGAATCTTCAGAAGATTTTTTAATCTAGCAGTTAATTGGAAAGATTCTCACCCTGACTAACTATATATACTGATGCCTGTGAACTAAGCTACTGAACTGCAGATGGTAATGTACAATAGTAGTTTCATGTTTGGAGTGCCTGTCATTCTGGTATTCTGAATATGGGCTGCTTGTCATGAGATGGCAATTGTTGCTATGTTGTCTCTCAGGTAGGTGGATGTTTAAGAAGAAGGGGTTGGTGAATGAAAGCAAGAGACAGGAAAAGGAACATTGTGGGACTGTCCCGCTTTAAGATTGTATATGGTGAGATATTTGGACTTATGTGCAAACATGAGTAGTATAGAATTCTTTATCCTATTTTTAAAATATAATCTAATTTTTAAATGTTTTTTATCTTATTATGTAGGGACTTAAAGTTCAACATATCAATACTTGATGAAAAATACCTGTTCCTTATTATGCCTAAGATGTTTGATATGCAGACAGATATTGTGGTTAAGCTTAAGAGCCTAAATCGTTTGATAATAACAATAAGCTTTTTTTCAGGATGGTAAACAACCTAAGTTTGCAGACCAAAATTAGAGAAAAGCGGGGTCTGCAAGGAAAGCCAACATTTTGGCCCTAACCTTCTAAGGTCAATTAAGCCTCAGAACATGAAAACTTGTAGTGTAACATCATGTAACTCTGTAGTGTCCCAAATTTTCTTATCAAGGAGAATACGGGGCCAAAGAGGAAAGTAATCAATGATGTAGAGTGTGCCTAAGGAGTGTCACATGGAGAGAAAACACTCTCCCAGGCTTTCTCAGAGAGCACATAGGCACAGGATCTCAGGATAAATCCTGAGGGTGTTTCACTGACCTTATCAGACCCAAAAGCTTCAACTCTTGTTGTATAGTTCCTGCTCTTCCTTGGTCTTAACCATCCAGTAGAAAAGTATGAAGACGAAATACAGGAAGTAAAGCCATGATGGTATGTTGAGCTGTGTGGGACTCAGGTCAATAATTTCTGACATTTCCGGTTAAACAGAAGACCAATTGCTATTATGGGCTACTGGACTCTTTTAGAATATTTTGCTGAGTTTACACACCTATAATATTCAAATAATGGAACTTAGAAAAAAAGGGGGGTATACAGATGAATGTCCACTTTGTATGTGTGTATTCAAATTGGTTAGGATAGATATATAGTTACATTCTCTTAATGAATAGAATGATTTGTTCTAATGGTGTTTGTAAATAGGATCTCAAGTCC
>NW_004524782.1:342945-348298 GCF_000260255.1 Octodon degus
TCTGTCTCTGTCTCTGTCTCTGTCTCTGTCTCTCTGTCTCTCTCTCTCTCTCTGTCTCCTCTCTCTCTGTCTTTCTGTCTCTCTGTCTGTCTCTGTCTCTGTCTCTGTCTCTCTCTCTCTCTCTCTCTCTCTCTCTCTCTCTCTCTCTCTGCCTCTGTCTGTCTCCGTTTCTGTCTGTCTCTGTCTCTATCACTGTCTGTTTGTCTCTCTCTCTGCCTCCACTCTTTTGGTGACTGTCTTTAGTCTCTCTACTCTTTCTGTAACTGCCCTGCCTCATCAGTAATCTCTTATGTATGTCTGTGTGTCTGCATGCAGTTCAGGAGTTGGTTCTTCTTTCAAATTTTTATTTTTGTTTATTTGGTACAGGGTCTCAGATCCTCTTTGCTCAGCCTTCCCAGCACTGGGATGAAAGGAATGAACCACCACATTTAGTTTTGGGGCTGACATCAAGTTCCCAGAGTTCCAGGGATGTCATGACTTGCAGTGTCATTGATTGAACCATGTTTATTATCAGTCACAGCATTCTGCTGAGCATAATGGCACTTGCCTGTAATACCAGTTATCTAGGAGGCTGATCCAGGGAGACTGCAAGTTGTAGCCCAGCCTGGGCAATGTAGTGTCCCCACAAGACCTTGTCTCAAAAGAAAAATTAACAGGAGATTTAGCTTCATGTGAAGATACTGTGTTCAACCTGTAGTACTGCAAAACTAAAATAAACATAAAGCAACAAAAGTTGCTATTCTTGGGCCATCGAGATACCTCAGCTGCCTAAAGCACCTGCTTAGGTAAGATTAGATAAGCACAGGGACCATGGTTCAATCCCCATTACCACATGCTGCACCAGCCCCAACCCAGGGTTAGCTGAGCTTGCCACACCAAAAAGTTGCTATTCTTGCCCTCAGCTTCCTGTTTCACCACGTAGTCTTACATATACTAACCATAGTGCCACCTGTCAATGGGCCATTTCTCAAAGGGCCTCCAAAACTTTGAGCTAAATACAACTCTTATCTTTAGAAGTAACCCAGCCATGGATATTTTATTTATTTATTTATTTATTTATTTATTGTTTGTTTGTTTGTTTGTTTTTGGCGGAACTGGGGATTGAACTCAGGCCCTTGTGCTTTCCAGCAAAGCACTTGTTCCACTGAGCCATATCCCCAGCCAATGGCAGAAGGATTTTATTTTATTTTTTGCTCCAAATGCCTTCAGGGCAGTTTTGGCTGGCTTGAGTTGTGGGGATCAAACCACAGCAACCTCAGTCTGACTGCTTTGTTGAAGCAGCCAGTTAAAGAACTGAGCTAAGGGGCAGGCCCCCCAGCCTTGGATATTTTATGACAGCATTGGAAGACAGAATAATACAAGGGCTGACTATGCTCTCTCCCTTCATCTGGGCTTCCTGGCCCTGGATGGATTCGGTGGTTTCTGCCTGACTGAGGTGTCACTGTACTATGGGCATGGTTGGGCTTTCTGGCCTTTCCTCAGAGTTTGGGCTGCCACAGATCCCCAAGCCTGTGTCCCCATGTGGCCCTGTATGTAACCTTTCTGCACAGGGAGGTGATACATGTTCCCTATACCTTCACTTGCTGGACTAGGAGAGCCATCCTCGTCCTGATAGGTCCCATGAAAATGTCAATGTCTAATTGTTTTGGTCATCATCAAATAGTTTAAAACAATACTGAAAAACAAAGATGTAACATCTCAAAATCTGTTAATTTTTCATAATCTCAAACACCCTTGGCTATAATTTTGTAAATTTGCTTTAACAATTTTTATACTTTCAAAACTGTAGCAGTTTTAAAATTTAAATTTTTAATTGAAAACATATGAAAAACCATACTTGATTTATAAGATGCATAAAAATTCTTGAAAATTATTTCAAATTAAAACTTAATTTTAGATTTCATCTAAATGTTGTGTTTTGGACTTTTACATTGCTGGATTTGCATTTTATTATTGAATAAGATCCACCTAAAATATCTGCATTAAAAGTGCGGTTCGTTCCCAGCATCATGTCATGCTGGCCCCATCCCCAAGAGCACTGAGCCTGCCAGAGAGAACAGGTGTGGTGGCACATGCTTGTAATCCCAGTGCTGGGAAGGCTGAACATGGGAGGATCACTACACATCGGAGCTGTATAGTGAGAACGTATAACAAATAAATGAAAATGAAAATAAATAAGTAAGTGAGCCTGCCAAATAACTCAGTGGCTTAAAGTGCCTGCTTAGGCAGATGCAGGGACCAGGAGTTTGATCCCTGGGCCTGCCATACCAGCCCCGCCACTGGGCACACTGAGAAGAGATTGAGACTGGGTGTGGTGGTGTGCCTGTAATCTCAACATTTGGGAGGCTTCAAACAGGAAAATCACTGCGAGTCCAATCTATGCAGTGAGACCCTGTAGACGCTGTCCTAAAATACAAATATAAATATAAATAAACAAATAAATAAATATGCTTTCAGAAGAACTTTGGCAGACTCTGGGCAGCATGCAAGACTCTGGTAACTTCAAAGCCTTCCTTAGCCTTAAGAGCACAGGCATGGATCTCTTTCTGGTGCTAGTCCAACCTTTTATGAACTTAGGAGAACTCCAATCGGCCTAAAATATACAGAAGAGCTGAGATATGTGCGCCCAATGCACTCAGGCATGGAGTTTTACTGTAGCCATTTAAGAGTATTGATGGACTCTGTGTGGCCTGCAGGACTGTGTCTGCTTGATTACTTGGAGCTTCAAGAATGCCAAAACACAGGAAGAAAAGGCAATCCCAATCTTTAGCACACCCAGAACAATTCCAGGAGACAAAGACATAGAAGAACTTGGAAACCACACCTGATATTTGTTAAACGACAGCAACTGAAATAAAGAAGCAAGTCCATCAGGCTATAGAAGAAATAAGATCACAAATAATCTCTCAAGTCAGAAAAATAACAACAATAGTGAAAGAATATCTCAGGAAGCTAAAGAAGGCATAGCTTTTAAAAAATAGAGGATAGTAGAAAAATGATGTGAGCACCAAAGGAACAATACAGAAAATAACTAGAATGCATGAAACAGATTCAAACAGATATCCAGGAATTTCAGATGTCCATTGAAAGCCAACAAAACTGCTCAAATGAAACTGAAGATAATCTTTCAGATCTTGAAGATAGCAGTGCTGCTAATGAATGTAAAAGGAAACAATTCCTTGGACTATGAAGAAACGTGAAATAACAATACAACAGCTTCAAGATCATGTAAAGGAAAAAATAGAAGACTAATACATGTCACTGAAATGGCAGGAGTCAGCACAAATCACATGGACAGTCTTTTTGAAGATGTAATGACAGAAAATCTCGCAAGCATGAGCAGACAATTTGACATAAAGACAAGTCAAGCATATAGACCTCTAAATAGCCAAAATTAAAGTAAACCTACAGCTAGACACACAATAATCAAATCACAGAAATGACAGAATATTAAAGGCTGTTATTGAGATAAAACAATTCACCTACAAGAGAAAGACCAGCTGCCACGTTCAGGGAAATACCAGACCCAGTCACAGCCCAGGACCGGTGATAGTGTGAGAGAGCTTCATGCTACCCTGTGCCGGTGGGACCAGTCCCAGCCCAGGCGAAGCGTAGGCCAGACCCTCTCTCACCCCCTTGGGACACCCCCAAACACTCCGCAGCACCTCCCACATACCGCCTGCCGAGTAGGAATTTCTGCCGCGTTCTGGGAACCCCCAGACCCAGCCCTAGCCCAGGTCCAGTGAGTGTGTGGGAGAGCTTCCTGCTACCCTGCACCAGCTGGACTAAATACCGCTCCCAGCCCGGGCGCGGTGTGGACGAGACCCTCTCCCACACATTTGGGTCGCCCCTCACCACACCATAGCACCTCCTACAACCCGCCCGCCGAGTAGGAATTTCTGCCGCGTTCCGGGAGCCCCCAGACCCAGTCCTAGCCCAGACCCAGTGAGTGTGAGGGAGAGCATCCTCTCCCCACTACTCCAACGTGCCCCCTCTAGGAACAGCTCAGGCCTGGCAAGGATGCCTGGGGTGTAACTCTGCAGCTGCAATTTCTGCAGAGAGTATAGAGGATAGATCCAATACAGCTAGTCCAGGAGCAGAACATCTTGCCACAGGGGCAAAACAGCTTCACCCTCAAGGGCAGCAGCGGGAAGGAGCTGAGCACAGCAGCCAGAACCAAGCCAGGCAGAGCTGGATAAGTCCAAACTTTGTAGAGCTGCACCTGAAATTCAGTACGTGTGAAGGTTATAACTACAACAAAGATCTACAACAAAATCAGAAGAAAGTGCTACACAAAATGAAGAGAAGGAACAAAATGCAACCACAGAACCCAACCCCACCCTTAAAAAGTGCAGAGGACACTAACTCAAAAAAAACCTGGAAATCACACAGCTGAAAGCAATGAATCAATGGCATCTGAAATAAAGAAACAGCTGCAGAAAGGTATAGAGGACCTCAGATTGGAAATAAAAAAAGAAATACCTGAATTAATAACATCTGCACTAAAGAATCAAATGCAGACACATATGGAGGAAACCCAGTGCCCACCCAGAACAAGTGCAGAGGACACCAGCTCAGCTCAAATGCATGAATAAATAGTGTCGATAGTAAATAAGCAAAAGCAGAGATACATAGAGGAAATCAGAGCGCAATTCTTTTCTGAAATAAAAAAAGAACTCTCAGAACTCATAGCATATGAAGTAAAATGGCAACTACAGAAACATAGGGAGGAAACCCAATCTAAAAAAAAAAAAAAACACTGCAGTAAACGAATTTATAACTGCTTCAAAAGAAGATATTGATAAAAAAATGGAGGAGATAAGAAAAATGATGGACTCCATGAATGAGCAATACAGGAAAGAAATAGATAGCATGAAGCAGAGTCAAAGAGTTAGAGAGGAAATTAAAATCTCAATCACAAGATTGCAAAATCGTTTAAGTGAATGTGAAGACAGAATTTCAGATCTTGAAGATGCTGGTGTAGCTAGTGAAAAGGAAAGAAAGGATCTCTTAAAAACGACAAGAATGCAGGAAACAATAATGCATCACCTGCAAGATGATGCAGAGTTGAACAATGTGAGAATAATAGGCATCAATGAGAAAGAAGGAGTCAATACAAACGACATTAAAAAAATATGGGCAGAAGTAATAACAATTTCCCAAATATGAGGAAACAATCTGACATTCAGGTAACTGAAGCATACTGAACGCCAAGGAACCACAACCCAATGAAAAACACACCAAGACATATAATAGTCAAGATCCCAGAAATTCAACACAAGAATAATCTACTGAAAGCCACTAGAGAAAAGAAGCAGATCACATTCAAAGGAAAACCCATCAGAATTACGGC
>NW_004524782.1:353803-362634 GCF_000260255.1 Octodon degus
TGTAAATAGGATCTCAAGTCCCCATTTTGTACAGCAATTAATCACTAAGAAGAATGTATGCAGTGTGTTAATTATTGAAACTGTCCTAGCGATTTCATTTGAAACTGTCTCCTTTGTATTTGTTTATCAATAAAATTATGAAAAAAAGAAGAGAAAGTCCATCAGAAATGTGAGGGATTTTTCAACACAAACCATCAAACAAAGAAGAGCTTGGAATGACATATTTCAGGTCCTGAAAGAAAAGAGCTTCTATTCCAGATTGTTGTACTCTTTAAAACTATCTATCAAATTCAGTGCCAAAATCAGATTCTTTCATGACGAAGAACAACTGAAGCAATTCATAACCAACAAACCATTCCTAGAAAGAGCACTGACAGATCTTCTTCTAGAAAGACACAGAAACAATGACTGTTTCACGGACAATAGAAAGGAAATAGCAAACAGAAGAGGTAATTAAGAGGAGAAAACTGCACAACATATATCAGGAGAGTAACATGACAGTGATAAGCCAGTACATATTAGTTATAACAATCAATGTAAAATTTTTCAACTCATGAATCAAAAGCAAAAGACTGGGAAAGTGTATTAAGTAACAAACTCCAAGTATATACTGTGTACAAGAAAACATGTAACTCAAAAAGAAATTCACAGACAGAAACTCAATATTTGAGGAAGTATATTTCATGTGTCACGAACCCAGGAAAATGCAGAGGTATCTATTCTGGTTGCTGACTTCCTCAACTTCAAACAAAGAATGCTTAAAAGAGATAAAGAAGGTAACTATATGCTTGTTTGGGGAAAACCGCAAGAGGAAGAGATATCATTAATATATATGCACCCAGTGTAAGAGCAGACAACTACATGAGACAAATTTTAAGACATGAAAATCAAATGAGCAGTAAAACCATTTTAATGGAAGACTTTAACCTGCCACTGTCACAAAGAGATAGATCAAATAGGCAAAAAAGTAAATCATCAAAGAAATAACAGAACTAAACCAAACTTATGAAGAAATGGACTTAGTAGATCTTTCCACAGTGTTTCATCTAGAAAAGGCAGAACACACATTCTTCTCAGCTTCACATGAGATGTTCTCCAAAGTTGACAATATATGAGCACATACAGCATGCATAAGTAAATGTAAAGGAATTTAATTTATCTCATTTATACCGTCTGACCACAGTGCAATGGAACTAGAAATTATTGACTAAAGAAATTTAAAATCACCATAAAATCTTGGAAAGTAAATAACAACATCCTGAATAAGCAGTGGGTCACAGATGAAATTAAAGAAGATATTGAACAATATTTACAGTTCAACAAAAATATAGATGCAACTTACCAGAACCTGTGGGATACAACGAAGGGTGTATTAAGATGAAAATCTATAGAGTATATTGATTTATTAGACAAACAAAACAAGCCCAATTAAATGATCTTATGCTGCAATTCAATCTCATAGGAAAGAAAGAGCAAGTGAAGTTGAAAGCCCTAACATGGCAGGGAATTATAAAGATTAGAGCAGAAATTAATGCAATGGAGATGCAGAAAATAATACACACTATTAATCAAAGACTTGTGTCTCTGGAAGAATGAATAAAATTGATAAAGCCTTAGCTAATGTCACAAAAAAAGGAAAGAAGTAAGTACTGCAATAAGTGCTGAAAAGTGTAAAATCACTTTAGACCTTATAGAAATTCCAAAGATCATTGGGCCAGCCAAATATTTCAGTGGATTAATGAGCTTGTTTAGGCAGACACAGGGGCTGGGAGTTCAATTCCCTGGCCTGCCGTGCTGACCCCACTCCTGGAGAGTGCTGAGAGGGCAATTGAGACTGGGCATAGCGGCACACACCTGTAATCCCAGCACTTGGGAGACTGTAAACAGGAGGATCACTATGAGTCCGACCTACACAGCAAGACCCTGTGCATTCTATACACCCCATCCTAAATAAAAAAAATAATCAAATGCCTAATTCCAACATCTTTACTCTCACAAGATGCAAAACACAGGTAACGTACAGTTTTCTAGATGAATGTAAATTACCAATTTTGATCCAACAAGATTTAAAAATGTTGAATAGTACAATAACAGGAAATGAAACTGAAAGTGTAATAAAAAAATCTATCAACAAAGGAAAGCCTGGATCCTGAAGGATTCACTGTTGAATTCTACAGGAAATTATAGAGAAGATTTAATGGCAACATTTTTCATACTCTTCAATGAAATAGAAAGTGAAGTAATTTTCCCCCAAATCATTCCTGGAGGCAAGTATTCTTGTGATGCCAAAATGAGAGAAAGACCCAACTGAAACAGAGCTACAGGCCAATCTCTGTAATGAACATAGATGCAAAAATCCTGCATAAAATACTAGCAAACAGAATGCAGCAAATGATCAAGAGGATTACACACCACGACCAAGTGGGATTCATTTCAGAAATGCAAACAAGTTTCCATATATGTGTATGTATAAATATAATGTAGCACATTAGCAGGGCCGAAGACAAAAACCACATGATTATCTCAATAGATGAAAAAAATCATTTGACGATTTTCAACACTCACTTATGATAAAGGCCCTATGGACAATTGAAATAGATGGTCAGTATCTCAACCTCATAAAAATCATCTATGAGAAAGCAACATCCAGCATCATACTAAATGGGCAAAAACTGAACAACTTCACATTAAAATCAGTAAAAAGACAAAGATTAATACTGTAACCAATCCTATTCAGTATATTTATGGAAACATTAGTTATAGCAATTATGCAAGACAGAAAAATGAGCAATTAGATAAGAGAAAAGGAATAAGGATTGGAAAGGAAGAAGTGAAATTATCATTATTTGCAGATGACATGATACTGTACATGGATGACCCCAAAAACTCCACCAAGAGACATGTAGATTTAATAAGCAAACTCAGTACTATTGCAGGATACAATGTCAACAACACTCAAAAATCAGTAACATTTGCATAGTCAAACAATAAATGCACCAAGATTGGGGAAATCACACGTTTCATAAAAACACCCCCCCATCATGAAATACTTAGGAATATCACAAAGAAAGTAAAATATTTATACAGTGAAAATTATGGCACTCTGTACTATAATAAAATAGATCAAATGGGATTTCAGAAAATGGAAAAATATTTGCTGATCATGGATAGAAAGAACCAACATGGTGAAGATGATCATACTCCAGAAAGTGTTATTGAAATCCAATGGAATACTGATTTAAAAGCCACTAGTGTACCTCACATATCTATAGAAAACATTCTCAAAATTCATCTAGAATCAGATGTTATACAGAATAGCAAAAGCAATCCTGGGAAACAAAGGAAAGACAGAAGGCAACAAAATGTGTTAGTAAATCCCTAACCAGAAATTGTACTACAAAGTTACTGTAATGTCATTAGCATGATGCTGGAATAAAAACATGCCTGAGGACAAATGGAACAGATCAGAAGATGTGAACACATCCACAAACACACTCAGTCACCTTTGACAAATGGCCAAATATGTGCATTGGAAGAAAGCCTCTTTAATAATGATACTGGAAGCACTGGCTTTCCACATGCCGAACGCTAAAATTAGACCCATCTTTATCAGTATGCGCTAAACTACAGTCAAAATGGATCAAAGATTTAAACATTAAAAAAGAAACACTAAATATCCTAGGGAAAAATGTAGGTAGAAATCTTAAAAACATAGGGGTAGGTAGAGTTCATGAATAAATAACCATCTTCACAAAAAGACTTCAATGAACCAATAACTGGGATCTCACCTTTATGAAAAGCTATTGCACATCAATGAAATCACCAACAAGTAAATGAAAATTCATGAACTGGAAAATATTATAGCCTATTGCCCCTCTGATAATGGCCTTCTATCTAGAACATAGAAAGAATTTTAAAACATCAGGTCCCCCAAAAGTCCCAAACCAAAAATGGGCATCTGAAATCAAGATACAAAATTCGGATGCACAAATACAAATGGCAAATAAATATATTTGCCATTTGAAAAATTGCAATTTTAAAAATTGTTCAACATCATTGGTCATTCAAGAATTGAAAATTAAAACTACACTGTGATTCCATCTAACTACAAAAAAGGGCTATCATCAAGATGTCAACCAATAACAAATGCTAGAGGGACTGTTGCGGGGGGCAGGGAGGAAGAAACACTTCTCTGCTGTTGGTGGAAATACAGATGGTACAACTACTATAGAAATCAGCATGCATATGCCTCAAAAAGCTAGTAATGGCGATCCCATTCAACCAGCTGTTCCCCTCCTGGGTATTTTCCAGAACTACAAACGTCAAACCACAGTGATTTTTTTGCACCCTTGTTTATAGCAGCATCATTTGTTACAGCTAAATCTTGGAAGCAACACAAATGCCCCTCAAGCTAGGAATAGATAAAAACTATGTGGCATTTTTGCACAATGGAGTATTTAGCTATAAAAAGGATAAATATGAGGCTTTAGTAAATGGATGAAACTAGAGACCATACTCTTAAATAAAATAATTCAGACCTACACATGCAATTGTCATCTTGCCTCTTTATTGTAAGAACTTGAAAGAATTAATAAAATCTGAAGGGTACATTAGATACTATGATAAGGAAATGAATATGTTTCAGAGGCAAGAATTACTAAAGTGAGGGGAAGGACAGCACAGGGAGTGGAGAAAAGAGATATATCTATGTATGTAAACAGGATAATTTGCATAATTGTACCATAGATTTCTGGTGGTCTATGGAAAATGGCCATTAGTGTTTAATTTTTTGTGTTTTCTTATTTTTTTACATTTTTCTGTCTTGCTACTTTATTATAAAGTTTGCATTCTTTCGCCAGTTTTGCATGCATATAGCTCATCATTTGAACAACTAATTTGTTGACAACACTGCAATACAGTGAACTGTGTTGAATTCTTATTATTTGGTTTTGTGAAATTCTATTTCATTTCTAATTTTTCATTTATGTTACTATTTTGTATTGTCTTCAAAAATAAATAAAAAACCTGGAAAAGCAGAGGCATCTTCTCCAGGTTCCATGAGGTGGAACAGAAGAATGTAAGTGGCTACAGAATGCGTTGTCTAGACACACAGCTAGCATGGGTCCATGAGGCCATGGAGAATGCCCCATGGTAGATGTTATCCAAGGAGCACCAAGCAAGACCCAGAAGACCAATATGCCAGACACCCTACAATTGTGGCCTCTATACTATGGCATTGAGTGAAGCATGAACACAGAGCACAATAGACCACTTAACACTCTGCGCACTACAATAGGTCTCTGAGGAATGGGAAACCACCAAGAAACACCATTTGAAAGGAAAAATGTATTAGGGCAATGAAAGGAAAGGAAAGGAAAAAAAGAATAGGAAAAGTGTTGTTTGCAAATTTCTATGATAAACAAGTAAATAACATAGGTCCAGTAACCTTTGTCTTGGTTACTTTACTTTTGACACTGAGACAAAATATGTGACTCCCAGAATTAAGTAAGGAAAGCTTTCTTTAACTTCCAGTTTGTGGAGTTTTAACTTCGTATCTAAAGGGGTCCATGCAGGGTAGCACATGTAAAAGGGCAACAGGTCACCACAGGTGAAGACAGCAAAATAGCATGAGCAAAAGGGAAGAGGAATCAGGAGGAATTCCTGATTCTCTTTCCTTCCCTTTGATTGTATGCAGCATGTGTGCCCCAGGTGGGGGATAGCACTTGCACTTATAATCCCAGCATTTCATCATGAATCAATCACAAACACTAGAAGCCACCCCACTAACTACATTGGTCTTTCAGTGACATCTACACACAAAGCATCACAGAATTCCTGGACAAATCCTATGAGAGGTTCATACTTCAACATAGCATCAACTGGACAATTCCCATAGCCCTGATGCATGTTGATCTAACACTACCTGGCAAATACCACCTGCATGAGCAGGACACAATAGCACCACTTGGAAAGATCCTTTGGGGACTTGAACGAAAGCACTGCTGATCAATCCACAGGAGGCCAGCCGTCCCATGAGGGTGGGTACTCTACTTTGAGAGACTCCTGAATAATACAAACTCTGTGACAGCATCCCTGAAAGTTGGGTTCTTGAGCACCATGTCCTCATGTAACTTTCAGTAGGAAATTCTTTTCTCTGTCAACAATGCTTTCTTGACTTATCAGGATATTTAGGAATGCAAAAGGGGAATTTCCTGAAGGGATATTGTTCCTAGTGCCAGTTCTCCACAGATAGATGCACATCAGCCAAAAACATATGCATGGCAATACTCATTGAGGAAGCATACAGTTGAGAAAAGATGTCCATCCAACCCACTGCAAAGTTTGTCTTTGGCATTTTGGAAAACATCAGATGATAGGGAGAAAAGGTAGTAAACTAGTTATTGGTGAGGTTGAGTCAATGAATGAAAAAATGCATGCAAATACAATTAATGGGGCTGTCATAGGCTGCAGATCTGAGTTATACAAAGGAGGAGAGTTCACTCCATGTTCTTCCCATGAAGACCAGAGAGAATAAAATGCACCTCCAGGCCACCACAGAGAAATGTCTACCTAAATACAGAGAGTGTGCAACTGAATACGTACTGCTGTCAGTCAGTGTCACAGGCATGGATCTCAGAAAGGAAGAAGCAGCTGTCAGGAAAGGGTCTAGGGCCTGGGATGCATTCTCTTCTTTGAGAATGCCTATTCCTAATTCTGCCTATTGCTAATCTCTGTTACATAATCTCTGTCATTGGTCTTCCTTGTTGCTAGTCTCTGTAAGTCTTCTGGGCTAATAGACCCAAGTGGATGTAGATGTTTAAAAGCAAGCACTCTGTCCACAGTTCTTGAGGTAAGGATGCTGAGTAGATTTATAGGTTGGAGAAGAAGACCTGTGCTGCAGCACAACAGGTTCTGTGCACAAAAAGAAATCCCTGAAGCAACCTCAGAAGTGAAAGTCAAGTACCACAGAAATTACAGACCTGCTGTAGCAGGTCCAAGTTTGAGCCTGCTGATTTGTTCATATTGAAGTCTATGTCTGGTCTAGATTTTATCAAGCTGATTGATATGTATCCAAGTTGCTGATTTTTCCACCTTCAGGCCTGTGATTTGTTCTAAGTTAGGTCTGTTGGTCAAAATTAGTCTCTCCAGAAGAAGCTGGTCTGAGAATATCGATTGGTGCTAATTGAGTATAGCTGCTCTGTTTCAATTCAAGCCTAATGTAGTCACAGAACATTGGACTGGTAGAGACCATCTATAGTAATTGCAACTGTCATGGTGGCAGTTCAAGGTTAGGTCACAGGAAGATGACTATTTCTGGATTGCCAGCTTCCATGTCTCCACAAGAATGGCCCCACCAAATCTGTGTAACAAGCAGTAGTGTCACCTCTGTCCTCAACATGTAGAGGATCAGGAAAAATGGCTCTGAGCCCTCCCTGATATCTTCCACACTACAAGTGGTTTCTTGGACAATGCCTCAGAAATGGCTGCATAATCTGCTGTGGTCAGAGTGGAAAAGTACTGTGGATGACAACAAACAAGCTCCGCTTGCAATGCAGTTATGAAGTAAGATTAGACTTGACAGTGGAACAAGGAGGCAGGCTCTCTCTGTTGACCCTGAGGAGAACAGAACAGAGCAAAAGGAAACAAAGGGAAGTGGGAGGAAAGCTGTTCACTACCCAATTCTCTGCCCATCACAGGAGAAAAGGGAGGATCAGGGGCTTCTCCTTTCTCTGACTGCTTTCTGCTGCAGCACTGGGCTCCTAAAGACTCACTACTGAGAATGTCTACTCCAGGGAGTCTGGGTGGAAGCCTAACGAACTATACTACTCTGCCAATGTGTCTTCTGTGCCCTCTCTGGGAAAGCTAGGCTGGATACACTGCTGAGGATGTCCAAGTTCCACAGGTGAGGTCTGTAACTTGGCTTCCATGTGTTCCCACCCTGGCCTGAGGTACCTGCCTCGCTCGATTAGCTATGCCTCACTCCTGACTCTCTCTGCCTTGGGAGCTTCTCCTATCCCTCTCTCTCTTTGCTGACCACTCTTAGCCTTTGTACATGTCTGTCCATGCCCATGTCTATTTCACTCTCCCTCTTCCTCCGCAGTAGTCAGCTTCTGCCACTGCTTCCTTTTCCTCAGTTTTTAAATATGACTGGAAATGTCCCTCCTGGGTCCCTCTCCAACGTGCTACTGAACTTTTTGTCTCCCCATCTCTGACACCACGAGCTCCGAGCACTGTCTTACATGGCTCATTACACTCAGTGGCATCATAGGGAACAAAGAGAAGAGAAAGGAAGTTATGGGCATTGTTTGAGTCAGAATCTCCAACAGGGTTATCTTTCCTTACTCAGCAGATGGATGCCATGAAGCCCACAGCTCAGTTCCCACATCCCAGCACTTGAACTATGCTGGTTGGCAGTGCAGAAGTGTATGTGCATGTGTGCACATGCATGTGCATGGGTGCATAGGCATCTGTGAATGTGTGTCATTCTAATGTGCATTCCTTTGTTGTAAAAGACGCTACACTTGTATTTTGAATTGATTTAAGTCTTTTACTTCTGTCTCTTCCTACACATTTCCAGCTCTCTAATTTTTTTTTTAATTTTACTGAGAAACAAAGAGCAATGAGGCAGTTTCAAAACCAATTAATAGGACAGTTTCAATAATTATTGCATTGAATATTGTTGTCTCCATAGTGGTTATTCATAGTACAAGATGCAGACATGATATCCTGTCCAAACAGTATTAACACAAATCTTTCTTCTCATTGAATTAAGAGAAAGAAGCTGTATATCTATCCTATTTTTTTGACATCAGTTATTTTTATTTTAAAGA
>NW_004524782.1:362734-364096 GCF_000260255.1 Octodon degus
AATTAAGAGAAATAGACTGGCACAGTGGATTAGGAAACAAAATCCAACAATATGCTGTATACAAGAAACACATTTAACTCATAAAGACATTCAAAGGCTGAAAGTCAAAGGATGGAACAAAATACCACATGCCCCAGCACCTCAGAATAAAGCAGGGGTAGCAAATCTCTTCTCAGACAGTCTCAACTTCAAACCAACAATGATGAAGCGAAATAAAGAAGGCCACTATATACTGTTAGGGGAAAAATTCAAGAGAAAAAGGTAATACTCATAAATAAGTATACACCAAATACGGGAGAACCCAACTATATAAAGTAAATCTTAATGGACATGAAAAATCTAATATTCAAAACCTCAATTTTAACAGGAGACTTTAACACACCTCATCTCCAAAAGATAGTTCAACCAGACAAAAACTTAGAAAAGAAATAACAGAACTGAACCAGAGTTTGAAACAAAAGGACTTGGTGGACATGTACAGAGTGTTCCACCCAAACACAGCTGAATACACATTTTTCTCAGCTGCATATGGGTCATTTTCTAAAATAGACCACATAGGTCAATAGGTCCATAGGTCATGCTTAAGTATATGCAAGAAAAAAATTATCCCATGCACATTATCTGACCACAGTGCGATGAAACTGGAAATAAATGACAAAAGAAACCAGAAAAAAACTTTCAGTACATGGAAATTAAATGACACCCTACTCAGCAACCAATAGGTCACAGATGAAATTAAACAAGTAATTCAACAATATCTACAATTCAGTGAAAATTCAAGCACAACTTATCGTAATTTATGAGATACAGTGAAAGCAGTTCTCAGAGGGAAATTCATAGCTGTGAACTCACACATTAGGAAAACAGAACGGGAACAAATAACTACCCTAATGCTGCACCTTCAACAACTAGGTAAGGAAGAGCAAACCAAACCAACAGCCCAAAGACGGGAGGAAATCATAAAGGTTAGAGTAGAAATTAATTCAATTCAGACAAAGAAAACAATTCTAAGAATTAAAAAAGCAAAAAACTGTTTCTTTCAAAGATTAAATAAGGGGGCCTGCCTCTTAACACAGTTTTTAAGTGGCTGCTTCAACAAAGCAGTCAGGCTCAGGTTGCTGTGCTTCAATCCCCACGACACAAGCCAGCCAGTCATGCCTTGAAGGCATTGGGAGCAAAAAAAATCACAGATTAAATAAAATTGACAAGGCCCTTCCTAACCTCATCAAACAGAGGAAAGAAAAAATTCAAATACAAGCAATAAGGAACGAAAAGGATGTAATTACCACAGACTCAGTGGAAATTCAGAAGATTATCAATAGTTACTTTGAGAATCTTTACTCTCACAGAATAGAAGACACA
>NW_004524782.1:369392-374531 GCF_000260255.1 Octodon degus
GGGTCTGTTTAGGATCCCGCGGCCCTGGTCATCTCACTCACTTGCCGGCCTAAGCTCCGGGTCTGTTCAGGACCCCGCAGCCTGGGTCCTCTCACTCACTCGCCGGGCCTGCGCTGTGGGTTGTTCAGGATCCCGCGGGCCTGGGTCGTCTCACTCACTCCCCTATTTTGTATAGACAGATACAAAATGGTCCTTCATTTGTATCCCCTTTCTTGTTTAGTTTTGTCAGAGATGGGTATTCCTTTGCCATTTAAATATTGTAGGTGTGTGAATTCAGCAAAGTAATCCAATATATCCCAGTAGTCCATAATAGTAGTGGCGTATCCATAGATTTTGGTATATTTTTGCAATAGAAAATTACATATTTTTGTGGAAAGGGAGTTGTGTGTGTGTGCGTTTGTGCATGCACGCACATACGTTAATGTGCATGCACGTGTGTCCCTGAAGATTTTACTTTGTTTTCCATTCTCTATTCCTATCCTACTTTCCTTCCCCATCTCTTTATTTCCTACCATCTCTCATTCATTATCAGCCTTATAGTTTCTGTTTCATCTGCATCCTTTCTGCTTTGTAGGACAATACAATACAAATACTCATTGTATTTTTAAAATAACATTGATGGAAATATTTTTACATTCCCTAACATTGAGTGGTTCACCTTGCATACTGAATGCTCCTGCTCTGTTGCTACTTGCCTATCATACTATTGGAGGACAGGTTTTGACTACTTTTTGATGAGTTCTGTTCCTGGTAGCACAACTTCTCCCATCCATCCTTTTTTTCATTGCCTCCATTCCTCTGGTCTGACACAGATCATGGAAGCAGGTCGTGTGTAATTCTGTTCTATTGCCTTAATGACTTGAACAACCTGAGAGCAGTTAAACCCTAGATTCCTGCCTGATCAGGTGAATTTGAGAGGTGAGCATCATATGATATGTCTTCCCTGTTCCATGAAGTTTCACTGGAGTCACTCTGAACTCCTCAATTCAGCCACTGAATCTGCCCTTGGGGGGCTGTTCTCCAACATAATCGGGAGCAAGTACGTTGGTATCCCCACCATGTAACAGATGTCCCAGCAACACAAGCAGGTCACATCCCAAAATCAGTCATACCTTAACACACATGAAAAGCTAATTTTAAGTCACCTTTTAAATAATTTTATTGAGAAACAAATAGCAATGAGATAGTTTCAAAACCATTAGTAGGACAGTTTCAATAATTAATACATTGTATATTGTCTTCTTAGTGGTTATTCAGATACAAGATGCAGACATGATATCCTGCCCACAAATACTATTAAAACAAATCTTTCATTTTAAATCTTAATAAAACGAAATAAGAAACGCATATACTATCCCAATATATTGGTAAAGAAGATACAAAATAGTTCTATAGCTGTTGGGAGATAGATGCAGCATAAGGATAGATTTGGAAGGTGGTGTTAAAATCTTGACCTCAAGTTCATCCAAGTCTAGTTGTTCTGGATAGTTTTTTCTATCCACTTTTTGAATTTGCAGAGTCTTGTGTAGACACTTGGAACTTGAGTTCTCCTACATGTAGAAGGTCCCCAAGACACAAGGCCATGCAGGACCCCCTGGCAGGTTAAAGGTCCTCCAGAGTCTCCCTATGGAGGGGAGTAGAGAGCAAGTTAGTGAGGGCAAAGAAGTAGAAAGACAGAGACACACACAGAAAGCCAGAAACATAAAGAGGCAAAGGCAGAGGTATAGAACAGGGTAGAAGCATGCAGGGTAGGAGTGAGAAGGCAGCAGTGCCAGCTCAAGACAGGAACAGGGGAGACCACCCCACCAGGCCCAAGAGACACACGGGGTGGAAGAGGCAGAGATTATGGGGAGACAAACTGAGACCCTGGTGTTTCCCCAAGACAGTGAAGGCACAGAGACCCAAGGGCCCAACTGGGGGGCTATCCTCTTAAAACTCAATCCATCAAACCATATCAGTGTAGGCAGGCAGGGACAGTCCTGCTTCTCAAACAGCAGCTCCCTTCCCATTCCTTGAAAAGGTCCCCTGAGGAGCTCCTCCCTGCCTAGCCTTTTCCAGCCCTGTCTGAGTTGGACTGAGTGGTGCATCATTGGTATATGCTTGTGGCACATGAGCCACTGGATTGGAAGGTGCGTCTGTGATTGGCAGTAGGGCTGGAATCCTGAATGCAGTTACCAGTCTGTCCTTACAGCTGTGCTCGTTTTCCCTGGAATCTCCTGCTGGCACTGTCTTGGATTTGTCTCCATCTCTTATCCTCAAAACCATGGCTCTGTGTCCCTCTGCCAGATCCTCACTCCTCTCTGGCTCTCCTTGCCTTTCTCTGTGGCCTCTTTATCCTATGTCTCTAGTTTCTCTTTCACCCTCCCAGCTTCTTCTCTCTGTTTCTCTTTGTACCCACTACTTCTTATGAACCATCACATGGTCCTCTGAGGCTTGACAGTTTCCCTTATTCTTCATGGATTTGTGCCTTTTTCAATTTAAAATCCCCTTCTCCATTCTAAATGGCTGCCTCCATGTCCCAGTCTCTTACTTTGCAAGTATCTTGGATACCCTCACCACCAGCACAGAACATAGTGCGGAGATTGATATCTCCATGTACTGCTTTGCAGGTCTTTTGTGATTGCACTTGAACAAGTGCACACTGCCGGTCATCAGGGAATTGGCCTGTAAGAAAGGACACAACATCAGAAAAAGCCATGAGATCAAATATGTGTCGGCAGGACTTGGCCCAGTGATTAAAGCAAACAAGCTACCTCACTCCTGAGATGAACATCTTGTCTTGTTAAGGTTAGCTATCAGTTGTTAGGCAACCTAGTGTCATGTGTCACTAACTTCACAGAAGTTTAAATAAAACACTGTTCTGTTGTGAATAAAAAAATATGCATACATAAGAGAGTTAGGATAGATATACAGCTACTTTCTTTTAGTTCATCGTGAAGAAAAGTTTGCACTAATATTGTTTTTTTTATTTTTTGTTCATTTTTATTTTTTGGCAGAACCAGAGATTGAACTTAGGCCCTTGCACTTGCCAGGCAAACACTTATTCTACTGAGCTATCTCCCAGCCCCTAATATTGTTTAGACAAGATATTATGTCTGCATCTTGTCCTCTGAATAACTGCTATGAAGACAAAAATATGCAATGTATTAATTATTATAGCCATCCTACTAACCTGATTTGAAACTGTTTCATTGCTATTCATCCTTTTTCTCATTAAAATGAATAAAAAATACTCTAAAGAATTTTTAAAAATTGATATATTCCCATGTACATATGAATTATGAAGAGGAATATTATAAGGTATAAAATAATAGACAGACCAATGACAGGAAATGAAATAAAGACAATAATAAAACCTCACAACCTAAGAAAAGTCTAGGGCCCAGGGAGTTCACTTTCGAATTTTAATAGAACTTCAGGAAAGAAGAAATGTCAATATTCCTCAAATTCTTTCATGAAGCAGGAGGCAAAAGAACCATGTCAAACTCAATTTTTCTTTCTGTATTTAGGGCAGGGACTACAGCGTTCTCAGGGCCTCACAATGTAGATCAGACTTGTAGTGATTCTCCTGAGTTCAGCCTCCCAAGTGCTGGGATTACAGATGTGCACCACCACACCTAGACTCCATCATCATCTCAGTGCATTCCAGGGGCGGGGCCAGCACAGCACACCTGGGATTGAACCCTGGCCACTGCTTTCTGCTGAAGCAGGTGCTTTAGTCCGCTGAGCTATCAGGCCGGCACGCAAACTCAATTTTTGAAGCTCAAATTACTCTAATGCTAAAACTGAGAGAAAATGTTTTTAAAAATCAAAACTGCACACTAATAATCTTGTTATTCACCATAACTGAAAAATGTTTCAGGAAGATACCTGCAAGCATGTGCAAAAATCTTTAAAAAGATCAGACCAAATACTCAAGTCAACTCTATTCCAGATATATAAAGATGCCAAAACTTACGTAAACAATAAAGCATGATATTGAGAAAAGGGAATGAACTTCCTCCAAAGCAAAGAGTTCCTGAATTGAGAAGTGCAGGAGCGGGAGTGGGGGCAAAGAGATATATTTATGTATGTAAACAGGATGGTTTGGACACCTAGAACTGCATTTATGCTGGCCTATCGAAAGGAGCAGACAATGCTTAATTTGTTTTGTTGCCTATTTTCAACTGTTTATCCTTTTTCTCTTTTAGTTTTTTTATATATTTCATTCTTCTTGCAATTTTAGAGGCATATATCTGGTACTATGAAGAACTGGTTGGAAGACAACACTGTGAAATTCATATTACTTTTTTAAGTGAATTCTGTATCACTTGTAATTTTTTTCTGTTTTGATACTGTTTTATACTCATTTAAAAAAAAAAAAGAAACAAAAAAGTCATGAGCAGAGATAGCCATGAGAATCCATGAGACCTGAGTCAGGAACATCAAACTCACCATCCAGTAGCTCACCCCAGCCTGAAACCAAGCACTTGCTTTTAGCTTTCAGACACTTGGAGGCGATAGGAACGGTCCGGACAGTGTCTGACAGTGCTGCTGGTTTGCTCAACTTGATGAGCATGATGTCACTGCCATTCCAAGGTACCTTGTACTTTGGGTGTTTCACGGAGAAATTTGCTTCAATTATCTGTACATCTGGTTCATAAGGTCGGGAAAGTTTCATAAGGCCCAACTTAATGGTGTAGGATCTGAGGGTGATGTGACAATTAGTGCAATCATAACTAAAACCTATCTAGAAACCAAAAGAGACATACAGGATCCATTCCAGTGCCACCCTATTCACATTCTCATCTGCACTCCCAGTCTCCACCATGACCAGACCCATCCCTGGTGCCAGACTCCTACCCTCTTGGAAAGCATTCAAATCCCATCCCAAAACTCAATCTACAAGCGCAGTTCACCCCAAATTCCAACTGCAGTGGTCCCTCACTTAATGCAGAGGTTATGTTCCAGACACTCTGTGATAAGTGAAAATCAAAGAAATAGTTATAAATAGTTATGTTACATATATATGTATGTACAGTTAAAGCTATGTAGGTTTATGAGTTTAGAAAATGGTTAAGAAATGTAGAAGTGAAAAAAAGTAGCAATGTTGTTAAGTGTTAGAAAGATTGATGAGTGTGAGAAGGGTATATAAAGTCA
>NW_004524782.1:374631-383945 GCF_000260255.1 Octodon degus
AAGTTCTGCAATAAACAATTTAGATGAATATATTTTGAAAACCCAGTCCCCAAAACAGAAAAGGCCTACTGGATTAGGGTTGGGACAAGGAATGCATTGGCTCAGGTGTTAATATAGGGAGCCACAAAATGCCAAAATAGCAAGATAAGTACCATTGTAATTCAATATCTTTAAAATTCAAAATTAAGAAAAGAAAATTCACCATGAGAGAAATGTAAGACATGGAGGGGAAGACAACTTTCAATGCTTTAACATGCCCTAATCCCACACACACTGGTCCTGTCTTATTTCCAGGGTAGATATTTCATTTATCACAGATGTTGGTATTAATATTAATTTGTTTAAAATAGTACATGGAGTTACATATCACAATGAGTGGGTTCCCTTCACTCAAGCCACCTCCTCTTCTGCACTTTACCTGGATCAACCCCAGAGGCCTGCATGGCTTCTCTTTCCACGTACGGGAGTCCTTAAGACCCAGTGCAATGAGGTGAATGTTCCTCCAGCCTGGGAAAGTGACTCTTCCAGCCATTTGACTGTTACTCCTCCCCTATGGTTTCTAAGTCTCATCCCTGGCCAATTACAGCCACTGGGGATTACTAGCCAGAATTACTAGCCAGAATCCCTTCAGGGTTGGGAACACACCCTGTGTCTAGACCCAGCCCTCTCAGCTTGAAACCCAGCCTGGGCCTTGCCCCTCACTACCCTTACGGCCCCACCCACATGGCCATGCCCAAAAGAAACCGCTCCAGCCTTCTTCCCTTCCCTCCCTGCTAACAATCTGCCCCATGCTTGCTCACGGCATCCAACAGTGTGCGACTGTCAGCACCCACTGCGGGTGCACCAGAGCTCCAGAGCACTCCAGAGAGTTGTGGAAGAACACTGCTGCCTGCCAGGGCTGTGAGTATTGAGAGCAAATAACGCCACCAGTGATGAATTCTCTGATTGGAGGGAGCTCTTCTGCGACCTCACTGCTGCTCCTTTCCGGCAGAATCACAGTGCCTGGGGGCAGGGTCAACACATAGTGGATTTGGTGGGTGAGTGGGATCCAGTGGTAACCTGAAGTGGATCCTATAGAGGTTCTGTGGCTCAAGGTTACAAAGGTACAGGTTATATCAGGGTGTCCTACACATGGGCCCAGTCTGAGGTTTGGCCTCTGGGGATCAAGCAGGATAGTTTCAAGGCTGGGCTCCTCCTCTGAGCCTTTGGCTTCACAGCTGTGCTCCACCATCCTACTGGCTTGACCCAGAACCTCCACTCATGCCCTCACCAGGAGCAGCTGCTGTGCCAAGAAGAGAGCTGAGGTCCCCATGACTCAGATTCTGTCTTCAGGACATGCAGAGTGGACAGCAGGGAACAAAGCACAGTAACTCGAGGAACGAGGAACGTATCCTGCCCTTCCCAGACTCCAGACCTCAGCCCAGCTGTCTTCTACAGGGGCTCAGTTGTGATGTCGCCTGAATGACTGCAAGCATTTGCCACACTTGTCTGCTAGCAGAGGCAGAAACCCTAGGCACAGTGCTGTCCTGTGCTAATGAGAGTTAACATCTTGCCCCTGGCCCAACCTGGAGTCACAGAGGATGTTCATTTAGATTGCAGTGCGTAAGCTGCTTTCAGAATGAAGTGAGAAAACCATGGCAAGGAGACATTAGGGAAATGCTTAGCTAAGATGTAATGGTGCTGACCCTTCATCCAGTCACTGCCCCTCCATACCCTGTTTTTGAAGACCCCCAGGTGCTCTAAGCCTGAGGCAGGATTTCACATTGTTGGTATACACAAGCAAGCCAGCACCCTCAGACATAGATACCTGCAGCCATGTGGATGATGTAAACCAGGAGAACGATTGAGAAGACATCTGTAGTAGTCCCCATGTCAGCACCTGGTGGGTGGTGGATGAGGTGAATAAGAGTCCTACCCTCCCCTTTCTGGAACAGCAGAAAGGACTCACGAAGCCTGGAAGATGAGATCCTAACTATGAAACCACAACATAGTGCAGAGGCTCTCACCTGCATTGCTGACATCTATCCATGTGTGACTGGGCATTGACCCAGGACATCCCCATAACATCCCCATTTATGCATGCTGACAAACTGCTCACTGAAGACTATTGGATGGAGAGCCTTTTTGCCGGGCACTGCCCTGAGAATTGCGCCATGTGTTACATCCCATGCCAGCTGCTTCCTGCCCACCCCTCTCCCAAAAGAGACAACCTAAAGGCCCCTTAAGTATCCTGATCCAGGCAGAAGGCACTATAATGTCTACCTGAGAGGAGAGAAAGGCAGGGTGAGTGAGGAAGAAGTGGTAGTTAGAGACAGAGACACCGAGAATGTGGCTGCAACCTACAACAAGGAAGATGGGAGCCAGACACAGCAGTCTCAGAGACATGAAGGTTAAGGATCCTGAGATGGAAATACAAGTATTCTCAGTGGAGAGTTTCAGGGCTCAGTTCTGTGCCCAGACATTGCACTAAGCACAGAGCACTTGGTCACTCGCTTTCAGAGTCCACTCATGCAGCTTATCCTGTGATTATCCCCATTCTACAGAGGGGAAGAGACTCAAACAGGCTGAGTAACAAGTGGAGGAAGACATTAGTCTGTGATCTTAAAACCTCACTGAAACTGGGCATGATTCCCCAGCTCTGGGGGAAGAAGAATCTCAAAACCCGGGCTGTCCACTGAGTCAAAGAAGTGGTCTAAGGCCAAAAGAGAGACAAACACAAAGGGACAGAGACAAGAAAGAGCCTGGAACTCAGAGGGCAGAAAGCACAGAGGGAACCTGAGGAATGCAGGACACAGATTCACCTGGCTTCAGGGACGGGACACAGCTCTCCTGCTCGTGGCTGGCCTCTATGGGCTGCTGCCTGACCAGACCCTTCTCAGGTTTTATGAGGGCTTGAATGGGGGCTAGCCTGCCCTGGGGCTCCTGGAAACTTTGAGGCCCATAGGCATCATTTCTTTGGACACACCTCCTGTGGGTATCCTGCTTCTAATGAGATCAGGGAGCAGGGAGTAGATGTCTGCATCCTGAGGACAAGACATCCTTTCAGGCCTTATTGGTGAGAGCCTGAAAGAAGTGACTACCTGAGGTTGCTCTTTGACTTCTCTGAAGACTCTTCCTGTCATTGCTACCCTTAGCTTTCTTGTCTAATGGAGTTTCTGCTTTGGATTCCTTGCCTTTGTAGCTTTTTTTAAATTTATGTATTTGGTACAGGATCTCACTACACAGCTCAGACTTGTAGTGATACTCCTGTTTTCAGCCTCCATTATACTGGGATTACAATCATGTGCCACCATGTCCGGACTTGGTTTCTAGTTCAGCATGCCCCAGGGGCAGGGATGATGAGGTATGAGATACCAGAAATCGACCCCTGGTCCCTGTGCTTGTGTAAGCAGGTACTTAGTCCACTGACCTATCTCACTGGCCCCTTTGTAGCTCATCAGTATATATTAAATCTACATTAAATTAAGCAAATGTGTATGAAATCAAGATAATCAGTGTGTGTGTGTGTGTGTGTGTGTGTGTGTCTGTCTGTCTGTCTGTGTGTCTGTCTGTCTGTCTGTCTGTCTGTCTTTCTGTCCATCTGTAGATTCAATCCAGCATCTTCTCACTGAGATCAGGAAAAAGCATCGTTTTCTTTTATATTGAATCAGAGTCTCATTAGTCACCACGTTGCCCAGGTGGTACTCAAACTTGAGATTCTTCTGCTTCAACTTCACAGAGGTCTGGGATTGCAGGCATCCCACATGACACAGAGTGTATTTTTCTCTCCCAGAGACCCACCAGGCCTGCTCTGCTCCCCTTATCCCCAGATTGCAGCTACATCAGATGCCTCATCTTGAAATGCCCAGGCCGGTTCACACATGCCTTAACATGTGAGGTAGCTGTTCCTTTTATCTGATGTTCTCCAAGGTCCCCTGATTTTTCCTCTGAAACTATATGTTTGACATCTTACCTCAAAATCTCCTTTAGGTCATGACTCTGCAAATTCTGACCTATCTACACATGGCATCAAGATATGGAGCTGTCCTTTGCTTGCCAGTGCACCCTCCAATCAATTGGTCCAGGCACCCGCTGCACTGTTTTCTGCCCTGTTTGGTGGTCTTCTTTAGAACTGTGGAAATCCAAGTGCTCACAGAGTGGGCATCCTGTGGTTGAGACCCTCCCTGTGTGTGTACTGTGCCTCATCCCTTTTCCACATGAGGAAGACTCCATAGTATTCATGGTTGTACTTATTTACCCACTACTTTGATTTTGCACTACTCAACCCTGTTTAACCTTGCTTTTCTTACACTGGGGCACCTTGTTAACTTACAAAATCAGATTTGTGGTATTAATATGCACTACCCTGAAATACTTGTGTGTATCTCATTTATTCCAGAATTCATCTGCTTCATGGGACCTGTTTACTATTGTCTGTGTCTGTCAGCTCCAAAATGGACACAATACTTTACCAGTAATGTTCCATAGTTTATCCCAAATAACTAGTGTCATAGCAGGCTCTTAGTGGCTGCTTCATCAATGCTTGTTGATAAAAAAAATAAATATTGGTCAATATTTAATGGACTCTGACTGTGTCCTTCAGACTATAGGGACATTGTCTGCATTCTTGGTGCTTTCTCAAGTCTCTCTCTCTCTCTCTCTCTCTCTCTCTCTCTCTCTCTTTCTCTTTTCCCCTCCCTCCCTCCCTCCTTCCTTCCTTCCCTCCCTCCCTCCCTCCCTCCCATTCTTTGGTCTTTCCATTGTTTCTGTGAGTGTTCTGTCTCTCCAGGAATCTCTCATGTATCTCCTTGTGTCTCTTCGGTACAGTTGAGGTTCTGTTTGGTATCAGGGGCATGGACTGTGTATTATAGAGTAAGGGAATAGTCTAGGTCTTGCATCGGTAGCCTGGCATCTGCCTCTACTCTTAAGATGGTGCTCTGGAATTTGCAGTTTCCATTTGGCCCTGGCCCTTGCAGTTGGAGGCCAGCATGTGAATCTTGAACTTGGATCAGCAAACTTACTGCAATGGTGGAGATGCAATTATGGTAAGCTTCTGGGCCAGATACAGTCTGCTGCATTTTCTCATTTTTGCTGCCTCTGCATGAAGACAGTTAAATGACAGTGTGTGACTGCACTGCATAAAAATATGATTTACAGAGCTGGGGATATCTTCCTCTAGTGCAATGCTTGCCTGCCAGTTGTTAAGTGGTGAGTTCAATTCTCACGACCAAAATCAATCAAACAAGGAAACAAAGAAGCAAATCATAATTAACAGACAGCATCTGAACAACACCTGCAAGTTTCGTTGGCTTCCTGGATCGAACTACAAGAAGGACCATTGAGTCCAGGAACAGAAGGCTGAGTCTGCATCAGACTGCAGAAGTTTCAGCTGATGCCAACGGGTCTTATCTTGCGAAATATGCAGCTCCAGCTCTGAATTCAGAGGGTGACAGCAGAGATCTGGAGGTATAAAATAGAACTTTTTTTGGTGGGGACCAGGTTCTTCACATCATCCCCATGGCCATTGGTATATCTTTGTAAGACATTGTTTGAATGGTTATGAGAAGTCATTGGCTGTGTCACTGTCGGTTGTGGTGTATCCCCAGAAGTGATGCACTGAGTTATTTGTGCCGGCATGTAGATCTTAGGAGGCACTGGGACCTTAAAAAGGTAAGCCCAGAGCAATGTCACAGGGAGGTTCCCTGGAGGATTAAAGTAGTTTTCAGAGACTCAGCTCATTGGGGTGGGAGTAGGTTGTACTTTTTATAAAATATATTAATTATTATTATTTTTTAATTTAGTACAGGGTCTCAGTATGCAGCTCAGACTCGAAGTGATCCTCCTATCTCAGCCTGCCCAACACGTGGGATTATAGGCATGTGCCACCATGCCTGTTTTGGGGGCTATCGTAGAGCTTCCAGTGTTCCAATACCAACACAACATGCGGTACTGGGAATCATACCAGGGTTAGTATCAGACACATTGTTGTGTTGAGCGCAATGGCTCTTGCCTATAATACCAGCTTTCCGGGATGCTGAGGCCAGGAGACTGCAAGCTACAGCTCAGTGTGGGCAACTTAATAACTCTGCAAGACCCTTTCTCAATAATAAAAAATGGAATGAAGCGTGTAGCTCATTATGAAGACCCTGGGTTCAACCCCTAGTACTGCAGAAAAAAATGAACAAAAAGCAACAGAAACCACTTTTCTAGCCCTCAGCATTCTGTCTCACCACGTGGTCCATCTCATATACACTGACCACAGTGCCAACTATCAATGGGTCTTTTCTTGGATTGTCTCCAAAACTTTGAGCAAAATACAACCCTTGTCTTCAGAAGTAACCCAGTGTTGACTATTTTAGGGCAGCACTGGAAGGCAGAATAATACAAGGGTTGCCATCATGCCTGCATTGACCTGGGCTTCCTGGTGTGGGCCTGCATGAGCATGGTGTTTCTACTTGACTGAGGTGTGTCACTGTGCCATGGGAGTTGTTGGGATGTCTGCTTTTTCCTGAGAGAATGGGCTGCCACAGATGCCCAGCTCTGATTCCCCATGTGGCAATGTATGTATCGTCTCTGGACAGAGGAGACCACTGAGAGAAAGGTCTAGAGCCAAGTGAGTGACCAGGTTCTTGTCTGACCAGGTGCACTTATGTGACCAGAGTGCCATGTGTCTCAAATTGCTGGACCAAGAGAACTGTCCTCATCCCCCCAGTTCCCATGAAAATGGTAGTGGCTATATTTGTGTCATCACTGAATAGTTAAAAACAATACTAAAGATACTTAAACTGTTCATTTTTCTTGACCACAAACACCTTGACTCTAATTTTATATGGTTGGTTTTAAAAATTTACATAAGTTCAAAAGTGTGGCAGTTTTCAAATTTAAAATTACATGTGAAAACACTTAATAATTTATTAAAATCCATGCTATTTTATAAGATGTATAAAATTTCTGGAAATTTATTTTAAATTGAAGCATTTTAAAATTTATTATAATGTACATCTGGCTGTTATATTGTAGGCTATGCATTTTAATGAGAAAGATCCACTAAAAATATCTGTATTAAAAATGCTACCATGTGTTCAATCCCTGGCACCACATGCTGAACTGGCCCTGCCCCTGGGTGCACTGAACCTGCCCTCAACACCAGGTATGGTAGCACACAACTATAATCCCAGCACTGGTCAGGCTGAAAACAAGAGAACCAAACAAAAGTCTGAGCTGTATAGTGAGGCCCTGTAGCAAATACATAAAATAAATAAATAAATAAATAAATAAGCTACCAAAAGTACTTTGGTGGTCTCTGGGCAGTACACAGGTCTCTGGTAAGCTCTGATCTTCCTTACCTTCCAGAACACAGGCATGGAACTTGTACTGATGATGGTCAAACATTCCAAGAACATAAGAGCACTGAGTGGACTGTGGGATGCAGGAGAGCCCTGATCTGTTTTATCAGCATGTACAGGTGTGGAGCTTTCCTTGGGCCATTTAAGAGTGTTGGCAGGCCCTCATTATCCTGCAGAACTCTCTCTCTCTGCATCCTTACTGGGAGCTTCAAAAAAGCCAGAACACAGGGCCAAAAGGCAATCTAAATCCTTTAGCCCACCCAGAACAAATCTAGGAGACAAAGACATACAAGAACTTGGAAAACAGATACCTGAAATTTCTGAAATGATAGCAACTGAAGTAAGGAGACAACTCCATCAGGCCATAGCAGAAATAAGATTAGAAATAATCTATCAAAAAAGAAATTACAGCAATCAGGAAAGATTTTCTCAAAACAGCTAAAGAAGACATAGATTTAAAAAAGAGAAGAATAGAAAAATGATAGAAACACTGAATGAACAACATCGGAAATAATTAGAATGCATGAGACAGATTCGAACAGATACCTATAAAATTAAAAATTCAATTGAAAACTGGCAAAACCTCTTGAATGAACCTGAAGACCGACTTTCAGACCTCAAAGACAGTGGTGCAGCTAATAAAAGTGAAAGGAACAATCTCTTAAAACTAACAAGGAATCAGGAAATAATAATTCAGCAGTTACAAGACAATGGAAGGAAAAATAATATAAAAATAATAGGTGTCAATGAGGCAGTGAGAGACAGCACAAATGACTTTAAAAGACTATTTGGAGAAGCACTAGTAGAAAGTTTTACAAACATGAGAAAAGAATGACATACAGAGAAGCATGGCATGTAGAACTCTTAACAGTCATGATCATAATAAATCTGAATCTTGTACTATGAATAATTATGATGAATATACAATATGCAATGTATTAATTATTGTAACTGTCCTACTAACCTATTTTGAAACTGTCTTGTTGCCACTTCTTTCTCAATAAAATTAATGTAAAAATATACAGCTAAACACACAATAATCAAGATCTGAGAAATTCATCAAAATAATATGATATTAAAGGCTACTAGAGGACTGGCAAGATAGTTCAGTGGACTAAGCACATGCTTTGGCAAGTGCAGAGACCAGAGCTCCATCTCAGATGTTGCTCTGGCCCTGCCCCTGGGTGTGCTGAGCTGGCCCAAGTCTGTGCATGGTGGTGCATTCTTGTATTCCCAGTGCTGGGGAGGCTGGAAACAGGAGGATCACTATGAGTCTGAGCCATGTAGTGAGACTCTGTACCAAATACATTTTTAAAAAGCTGCTAGAAAGAAGAAACAGATTATCTAAAATAAAAGCCCATCAGAATGATGGCAGATTTCTCAACACAAACCATCAAATCAAATGAACTTAAAGTGAAGTATTTCATGTTCTGAAAGAAAATAATTTCTAACCCAGATTGATGTACCCTGCAAAACTTTCAATTGAATTCAATGGTGAAATAAGATATTTCCATGACAAATAACAACTGAAAAAATTCATGGCCGCCAAATCAACCCTAAAAAAAGCAGTGACAGATACTTTAGAAAGAGAGAAGTTATCAAAGCTTCAAGAGCAACATAAAGGAACCACCAAGCACAGTAAGTAATTAAAAAGAGAGAAAATGTATGGAACTTATAGTAGGAAATTAGCATGACAAAAATAAGCCAATATGTATCAGTTACAACAATCAATGTAAACAGCTGCAGTTCACCAATCAAAAGAAACAGACTTGCAGAGTGGATTAAGAAATGAACTCTGGGCCTCCCCCACCCCGCCCACCGAGTAGGATTTTCTGCCGAGTTCCGGGAGCCCCCAGACCCAGTCCTAGCCCAGGTCCGGTGAGTGTGCAGAGAGATTCCTGCTACCCTGCGCCGGCGGGACCAGTCCCAGCCCAGGCGCAGAGTGGGCCGGACACTCTCCCAGCCCCTTGGGCCGCCCCCCACCACTCC
>NW_004524782.1:388463-395635 GCF_000260255.1 Octodon degus
TCACAAGTCCACTTCTTGTACAGCGATTAACCACTAAGAAGAATATATGCAGTGTATTATTTGTTGAAACTGTACTTCCAATTTGATTTGAAACTGTCTCATTACTATCTGTTTATCAATAAAACTTTGAAAAAAAAGTAGAAAAGTGACCAGGCACTGTAGCTCATGCCTGTAATCCAAGTACCCGGCAGGCTGAAGCAAGAAGACCAAGAGCCTGAGGCCAACTTGTGCTACACAGCAAAGGACAGACTGGGTTATATTGCAAGATCCTGCCTTAAAAAATAAAAAAGAAAAACACTGTCATCTTTAGCCTCAAAACTCACTAGTTTACTGACCTTGGAGGAATTCTTAAAGCATATGTCTTAAAATTCTAAAAGTAAAAGAAAATAAGAAAAAAAAGAAAAAAAATGAACTCTGACAATATACTGCATACAAGAAACACACTTAACTCAAAGGAAATTCACAGACTAAAAGTCAAAGGATGGAAAACAATCTTCTATGCCATTGGAAATCAGAAAAAGTGTGGGCCACTCTATCTTGTTAGCGGAAAATATCAACTTCAATCCAAAACTCACTCAAAGAGATAAAGAAGATCACCGCACACTTGTTAAAGGAAAGCTTCAAGAGGAAGAGAAAATAGTTCTAAATGTATAGGCACTCAATATAGGAGCACCCACCTACATAAGACAAATTTTAGCAGATATGAAAAATCAAATAAGCAATAATACAATAGTAATGGGGGACCTGAACATGCCAGTATTACAGGTAGATATATCAACTAGGCAAAAAATCAGCAAAGAAATAAAACCTAAACCAAACTTGTGAAGAAATTTACTTGATAGACATTTATAGACTGTTTTACCCAGCAGTAACAGAATATACATTCTTCTTAACTGCACATTTGACATTCTCCAAAATAAACCCCATCCTAGCGTAGAGAATCCTTAATTAAATGCAGAGGAACTGAAATTCTAACATGAATACTGTTAACCACAGTGCAATAAAACCGGAAATAGGGGCTGGAGAGATCGCTCAGTAGAATAAGTGCTTGCCTGACAAGTGCAAGGTTCTGAGTTCAATCCCCAGTATGGCAAAAGACAAAACAAAACAAACAAAGAAATGAGCAAAAACACTGGAAATTATTGACAAGATAAACTATGAAACACCATGAACAAAAGGAAATTAAATAATAACCTTTTAAACAACCAATGTGTCACAGAGGAAATTAAAGAAGAAAAACAATATTTACAAACAAATAAGCATAGATTCAACCTACAGAAAACAGTGGGATGCAATGAATGCTGTCTTAATAGAAAAAATTATAGCAGCAAATTTGCACATTAGGAAAACAGAAAAAGCTTAAATAAAAGATTTTATTCTGCACCTTAAGCTCCTAGAAAAAGAAATAATCAAGCCCAAAGCCAAAAGAAGGTATTAAATTTTAAAGATTAGAGGAGAAATTAGTGCATTGGAAATGAAGAAAATAAAAGAATAAATGAAGCAAACAGTCAGTTCTTTGGAAAAATAAATAAAATTAATAAATCCGTCGCCAACCTAATCAAAAAAGGAAAGAAAAATCCCAAATTCACATGGTAAAGAATGAAATGATCAAAATCACTCAAGACACTAGAGAAATTCAGAAGATCATCAATACTTACTTCCAAAAATATTACTTTCACAGGACAGAGAAAATGGACAGTTTTGTAGATAGATATGAAATTTCAAAGCTGAATCAAAAAGATACACAAGTCTCCTGTTAAGATTGTGGTATTGCATATTAATTTTTTCATGTTCAATAAGATTTGTCTTGTATAGTTGGGTGCTCCCATTTTTGGTGCGTGCATATTTATGACTGTTACCTCTTCCTCTTGTATTTTTCCCTTAATCAGTATGTCGTGGCCTTCTTTATTTCATTTGATCATTCTTGGTTTGAAGTTCAGACTATCTATGAAAAAGATTGCTACCCCTGCTATTTTCTGAGGTGCTGGGGTGTGTAGTATTGTTTACCATCCTTTGGCTTTCAGTCTATGGATTTATTTATGAGTTAAGTGTGTTTCTTGCATGCAGCATATTGTTGGATTTTGCTTCCTAATCCACTGTGCCAGTTTATTTCCTTTAATTGGTGAATTGAGTCCATGTACAGTGATGGTACCAACTTACATGTGACATGTTATTATCCTGCTGTTGGTTACCTATTTTTCTCCTGTATTTAAGTGTTTGCCCCATTTGCTGGGTTCTTTCTGTTCTCATTCATGGAGCTACTATACTCTCTTTAAAGTAATTTTTTTTAAAAAAAGGAAGCAATAAAAGAAAACAAGAGACAAGAATAAAAATTTAAGACTTCTTGAAAGCATGTGGTAATATTCTTGCATAACTATATCTGTTCATCTTGCGTAACTATATCTGTTCATCTGATCAACAGATTTGACGATAAAAATAGATAATATATCAGTCAGTGTTAATCAGCTATTCTTTTTTGAAAATATGTAATGTATGTATTTTTATGTTACACTGTTTCTGTCTTTGATTTTGTTTTTCTTGCTCTTATTTTTCTCATCAAAATAAAAGACAATTATGAAAAATATCTTGTCTAATAATATAACAACAATTTTGTCTTTTTTAATGGAATAAAATTTTCCAAAAAATATATACAAGCTCAGAATAATCCAATATTGAGAATAGAAATAAAAAATGTAATAAAAACCTACCAACAAAAAAGCCCAGTGCCTAATGGATTCGTTCTAGAATTCAAGAATAAATTTAGAGAAGATTTAATGTAAACTTTTCTCAAATTCTTCAATAAAATCTAAAAGGAAGCAATTTCCATTCCTAGAGGCAAGTACTACTCTTTTTCCAAAGGCAGAGAAAGGTTGAAATAAAAAAAAAGAAGTACAGGCCAATTTCTAATGAATATAGATGCAAAAATACTAGCAAACAGAATGTTCCAAATCTTCAAGAAGATTATACATCATGACCAAGTGGGATTCATGCCAGGAATGCAGAATGGTTCAACATATGGAAATCCATAAATGTAATGCACCACATCAATAGAACCAAAAGAAAAGCATGATTGTCTTAATATATGTATAAAACGCTTTTGACAAAGTCCAACACTTATTAATAACAAAAACCCTACAGATAATCAGAATAGATCGTCTACATCTCAACCTAATAAAAGCCTTCTATAAGAAACCAAAAGCCAACATCACACTGAATGGTCAAAAACTGAAGGCCTTCACTTTAAAATCAGACACAAGACAAGGATTTCAATTGCCTTCAGCCCTATTCAATATAGTTCTGGAAACATTAGTCAGAGCAATTAGACTAGATAGAGAAATAAAGTAAAAATTATTGAAAAGAAGAAATAAAATTATCGTTACTTGCAGATAACATGATACTGTACATAGAGGATCCCAAAACTTGCACCAAGAATCTTGTAGATTTAATCATCAAATAAAGCAATGCAGCAGGATACAAGGCAAACACCAAAAAATAAGCAGCCTTTTTTGACACAAAAAAGGAACTCACTGAGAGAGAAATAGGGAAACCACACTTTTCACAATAACATCCAAAAATGAAATACTTGCCAATTAATTTTCACAAATCATGTAAAAGATTTATACAGTGAAATTTATGATACTCTGAAAAAAGAGATTGAAAAGGATTTGAGAAAATGGAAAAATATACCATGTTCCTGTATATAAAGAAAAAACATTGTAAAAGTCCCATCTTCCAAAAATTGTTAGAAAGATTCAATGCAATCCCAATTAAAATAACATTAGTATACCTCACAGAGCTAGGAAAAACTTTCCTCAAATTTATTTTAGACTAGAATAGACCCAGAATATCAAAAGCAATTTTGGGAAACAAAGAAAAGGCAGGAGGCATCACAATTAATGGCATGAAATTGTACTGTAAGCTACTGTGATAAAATCAGCATAGTGCTCTCATAGAGATTGACCTGATGATCAAGGGTTAGAAGATGTATGCACAACTGCAAACACACTTAGCCACCTTATGTGTGGTAAGGGGCCCTAACATGCTCACTGAAGAAAGCCTCTTGAAGAAATGGTGCTGCAAATACTGGCTTTCTATATGTCAAATGCTAAAAACTAGACCCATGCCTATCACCACGTGCAAATCTGTAGTCAAAATGGATCGAAGATTTAAACATTAAAATAGAAATGCCAAATGTTCTGGAGGAAAATGTAGGCAGAAAAATTGAAGCGATTAGGGTAGGTAGAGGTATCACAATCCCAGACCTCAAATTATACTGTAAAGCCACTGTGGTAAAATCTGCATGGTACTGGCATAGAGACAGACCTGCGGATCAAGGGAACAGACTAGAAGATGCACATACAAGTGCCAACACACTCAGCCACCTTATCTTGAACAAAAACCAAACTGCTGTGTAATACTTCAAAAAATCTACAACTGGAATCTAATCTTTTTGAAAAGTTTGCACTTCAAAACAAATGTTAAAAAAAGTAAAAAGAAAACCCACAAGTAGGGAAAATATAGCTGTCTGTCCCCCTGTCAAAAGACTTATATCTAGAACATATTAAGAATTTAAAAAACAGAACCCCAAAATTCAAAGTCCCAATCCAAAAATGGGCATCTGAGATGAATATACAATTCTCAGAGGAAGAAATACAAATGGCAAGTAAATATATTAAAATATGTTCAGCCTCATTGATCATTCATTAAATGCAAATTAAATTGACCCTGAAATTTCATCTCATCCCATAAAATATGGCTAACTTCAGTCAGCCAATAATAAATGCTGGAAAAGCTGTGGAGAAAAAGATCGTTTCTCCACTGTTGGTGGGAGTGCAAACTGGTACAACCAGTGTCCAAATTAGTTTGGAAATTCCTTAAATACTGAGGATTAGAAATCCCTTTCAGTGCAACTATTCCCCTCCTGGGTTGTTTTCCAAAAGAACTGAAAACCTCATAATACAGTGCTGTATGTGCACCCATGTTTATCGCAACACAATTTGTCATAGATAAATCTTGGAAACAATCCAGATGTCCACCAACTGAAGAATGGATAAGATACTTATGGTATTATTACACCATGGAGTATTATTCAGCTATGAAACAGGATAAATTTAAGTCTTTTGTCAGTAAATGGATGCAACTAGAAAATATATTCTTAAGTGGAATAAATCAGTCCTGTTTGTGCAAAAATCACATTGTCTCCTTACTGTGAGAATCTGAAAGAGAAAATGGAATCACTAGGGTACAGTAGATCCTGTGGAAAGGGAATGTACGTTTTCAAAAGGAAAGAGCTACTGAATGGAGGAGTAGGGGAAAGAGATATATGTGTGTATATGAGTGGTGTGATTTGTACAACTGTATTGTGTGTTTCTGCTTGTCTATGGAAAGGATCAGATAATAATTTGTTTTGTCTCACTTTTTCAACTGTATTTTTTGTCTTGTTAAATTGTTTTAATATCTTATACACTTCTCTTTTTTTTTCTTTTTTCTTCACATTTTACATACATATATCTGGCAATATGAATACTGGTCAGAATAAAATACTGCATTACAACAAATACCGTAAAATTCTTATTATTAAGTTAAAGTTAAGTTAAATTCTGAATCACTTGTATTTTTTCTGTTTTAATACTATTTTATACTTTCTTTAAAAATAAAGTAATAGGGGCCGGGGAGATGGCTCAGTGGAATAAGCGCTTCCCTGGCAAACACAAGGACCTGAGTTCAATCCTCGGTTCTGTAAAATAAATAAATAAATAAATAAATAAATAAATAAATAAATAAATAAAGTAATAAAAAATAAAAATGCTACCAAATTGGGCGGGATGATAACACCTGTAATAGAGTTTTTCTGGGAGAAGGAGCATAGACTGAGGGCTAAGAAACCTTGTTCTGTCTTCTTTTATCCAGGTAAGCCTTGTCTCAGTCATGTGTCTCCATGTACAGGTAAGAAAGGTTATTACTCGGAGCTTCACAAAATATTGATCAAGCTCTGTTTTACTTGAAGACTCCTGCTTCATATCTGGAGGCACAAATGAGGAGTTATTGGTTTTAGTAAAAATCACTTTGAAGACCTGCACTGGCATTGAAGAAAACACAAGTCATGCTTTGGTTGAGTAACAGATTAAGGGCTGAGGGGCTTGTTTGTTCCCTGGGTCTCCACGTTATGCTCTTTCTTCTTCCCATATATCTCCACAGATACCCTGGAGCACTACTTTCCTCTCTCTGAGTCTGTGAGAGTAACTTCTTCTGAAACATCTTCAACTTCATCAATATTCTCTTCAGCTTTGTCCAATGTATCTTCACATTTTGAGAGGGTAAATCATATATTACAAGGATATATTTCTTTTATTTTCTTTATTTCTTTTTTAAAATCTTATTTTCAGGAGTAAAAACAAAGACAAAAACAGAAAACATGTTACAGATATGTTACAGAATTTCAAAGCAAGTATAGATAATTTACAAAAGTTCATATATTATCTATATTTATCATGAAATCTGTTGCTCAGATTAATAGATATAGCTATGTAAGATTGGATATATGATTGAGTACTACCACTTGCTTTTGAGAAAAAAAGGAATTTTTAAAATTTAATTTTATTATTTCATTTTGAAAATTAAAAAACAAAAGCAAGAACAAAAATCAGAAACAGGCTAACATATAACAATACATATGCTACAGATTTTCAGAACAAGAATAGCTGATTAACAATGGTTGATATATGCTTTCTTTTTATTTAGACTTTCTGGAATTACTATGAGCAGCTTCTGAAATCAAGGTCAAATTTGTTTACAATTCTGTACCTGTTTCTTCTGTTTCTCACTTCAGTTATGCAAATCACAATACACACAAATCTATGTCAGTGTATATATGTGATGGTTCCTTTAGGTTCTTTTTCTGTCTTTAAAAATTACCCATCTTAGCGGTACTCTGTTCTAAATAAAGCATTTTCGCTCTTGGTCATTCTTAAAGCACCCAGTCTTTCAGTTATTCTTCTCCCATGCAGCCCTGATAATTTTCTTGCACTTGAGTCCTTTAATTTTTGGCTTTCTGGGAGTGTCAAAATCTGTATCTAGATTGAGAATGATGCTCTCCAGAAGGTATGTGTTTCTTTTTTTTTCTACAGTTTTATTGATAAATAGATAACAATGAGACAGTTTCAAATCAAATC
>NW_004524782.1:396392-396678 GCF_000260255.1 Octodon degus
TGAATTAATAACATCTGAATTAAAGAATCAAATGCAGAAACATATGAAAGAAACCCAGTGCCAACACAGAACAAGTGCGGAGGGCACTAGCTCGGCTCAAATGCATGAATTAAGAGCGTTGATAGTAAATAAGCAACAGCAGAAAGATACAGAGGAAATCAGAGTTCAATTCTTTTCTGAAATTAAAAAAAAGAACTCTCGGAACTCATAGTAGATGAAGTAAAGAAGCAACTACAGAAACATAGGCAGGAAATCCAATCTGAAAAAAACAATGTAGTAGAAGAAT
>NW_004524782.1:427344-444808 GCF_000260255.1 Octodon degus
TAATATATGCAGTGTATTATTTGTTGAAACTGTACTTCCGATTTGATTTGAAACTGTCTCATTGCTATATGTTTATCAATAAAACTGTAGAAAAAAAAAAAAATAAAAATAAAAGAAATAGAGAGGCACAATGGATTAGAAAGCAAAATACAACAATATGCTGTGTACAAGAAACATGTTTAAATCATAAAGAAATTCATAGGCTGAAAGTCAAAGAAAGAAAAATAATACTACATGTCTCAGCACCTCAGAAAAGAGCAGAGGTAGCAATCCTGTTCTCAGACCATATCAACTTCAAACTAAGAACAATCAAACAAAATAAAAAGGCCACTACATACTGGTTAGGAGAAAAATTCAAGAGGAAGTGGTAATAATCATAAATATATATGCACCAAACATGGGAGCACCCAACTGTATAAGACAAATCATAATCATCATGAAAAATCTAATGTCCAATACCACATTCTTAACTGGAGACATTAACACCCCCTTATCCCTGAAAGATAGGACAAGCAGACAAAAAAATTAGCAAAGAAGAAGCAAAAATAAAGTAAAACTTGAAAAATGGACTTAGTGGACTTATACAGAGCGTTCCACACAAACACGGTTGAATTTACATTTTTTGGAGTTGCACATGGGACATTTTCTAAATTACTCCACATACCAGTCCATATGTCATGCTTAAGAATATGCAAGGAAGCACAACTTATCCCATAATTATTATCGGAACATAATACAGTGAAACTGGAAATAAAAGACAAAAGAAACCACAAAAATTCAATGAATACATGGAAATTAAACAACACCCTCCTCTGCAACCAATGGATCACAAAACAAATTGAATAAATTAAACAGTATCTAAAATTCAGTGAAAATTCAAAGAGAACTTAAAAGATTTTATGGGATACAATGAAAGCAGTTCTTTTAGGGAAATTTACAGCTGTGAACTCACACATTAGGAAAACAAAACAGGAACAAATAAAGAGATTCATGCTGCTACTCATACATCTACGAAACGAAGAGCAAAACAAGCCCAAAGCTGAAAGAGGGAGGAAAGTATGAAGACTACAGCAGAAATTAATGCAATTGAGATGAAGAAAACAAAACAAAGACTCAATGAATCAGAAAGGTGGTTCTTTAAAAAGATTAAATGCAATTGATGAGCACCTAGCTTATCTCATCAAAAAGAGAGAAAAAAAACCTGGAATACTAGCAGTAAGGAATAAAAAGGGTAAAAGTACTACAGACAAAGTGGAAATTCAGAAGATCACAAAAGCTACTTTGAGAATCCTTACTCTCACAGAATAGAAGGCACAAAAGAAATGTACAGATTCCTGCAAAGCTACAAATTACCAAAACTGAATCAAGAAGATATAATAACTGTCAATAACCTGATAACAGTCAATGAAATACAAAATGTAATAACAAAAATCCTACCGACAAAGAAATGTCCAGGTCCTGATGGATTCATATATGAGTTTTACAAGAAATTTACATGAGATATAACCCTTACACTCCTCAAACTCTTCAAATTCAAAAGAAAGCAATTCTCCTAAAACCGTTCCCAAAGGTAAGTATTATACTGATACCAAAACCAGGGAAAGATACAACTAAAAAGAGAAGTACAGTCCAATCTCAATCATAGACATAGATGAAAATATCCTCAATAAAATCATAGGAAATACAATACAGCAAATCATCAAGAAGATCATACACTATGACCAGGTAGGATTCACCCCAGGGATGCAAGGATGTTTCAGTATTCGAAAATCTATAAATGTAATACACTATATCAATAGAGCCAAATTAAAAAACCACATGATCATTTCAATCGATGCAGAAAAGGAGTTGACAAAGTTCAATACTCATTCATGTTCAAAGTCCTACAGAAAATTGAAATAGGTGGCCTCTATTTTAATCTGATAAAAGCCATCTATGACAACCCAATGTTTGACATAATTCTAAATGGGGAAAAACTAAAATCTTTTACTCTTAGATCTGATAAAAGACAAGGATGTCCTTACCCCCACTCCTACTGAATATAGTTCTGGAATTATTAGCTACAGCCACTAAGAGAGAGAAATCATGCACATTACATGATACCCTACTTGCAAGACCCAAAAAAGCCCACCAAGAAGCTACTAGAATTTATACACAAATTCAGTATCATAGCAGGATACAAAGTTAATACAAAAAAGTTAATAGTATTCCTCTACACAGATAGCAAACACACTAAGGGGGAAATCAGAAAAACAATACCTTTTACAATAGCAACATGGAAAATGAAATACTTTGGAATTAATCTAACTAAAGAAGTAAAACAGCCATTAAAAGAAAATTGCAGTACTCTGAAAAAAAGAGATCATACAGAATTTGAGCAAATGGAAAGATATTCCCTACTCCTGGATAGGAAGATCCAACATTGAGAGGATGGCCATAGTCCCAAAATCGTACCGATTTAATGCAGTCCCTATCAAAATGCCATGAAAGTACCTCAGAGACCTAGAGAAATCATTGCTAAAATATATTTGCACTAGAAAAAATGTACAACAGCAAAGACAATGCTGGGCAACAAAGACAATGCAGGAGGTTTTACAATTCCTGACTTGAAATTATAGTACAAAGTTACTGTAACAAAATCAGCATGCTGTTTGCAAAAACATAGACCAGGGGATCAACGCAGTAGATTAGAACATGCAGAAGGAACTACAAACACACTTAGCCAACTTATCTTTCAGAAAGGAGCCAAACATGCTTACTGGAAGAAAGATAGCCTCTTTAAGAAATAGCTCTGGAAATACTGGCTCTCTACATGCTGAAAATTAAAACTTGACCCAGCTCTATTATCTTGCACTAAAGTCAAAATGAATTAATGATCTAAACATTAAAGCAGAAACACTAAATCTCCTGGAAAAGAAAGAAGGAGAAAGTCTGGAAGACATAAAGGTAGGCAAACATTTCATGACCACAAATCAAACTGCCCAGGTAATCCTTGAGGTAATTAACAACTGATGCCTCCTGTTATTGAGAAGTTTTCTCACATGACAAGAAATTACCAACAGAGTGAACAGACAATGCACAAATTGAGAAGAAATCTTAACTAAGCTCTGACAAAGGTCTTATGTATAGAATGTACAAAGAATTAAAAAATATTAGGGCGCCAAATTTTAAATATCCAATCCAGAAATAGAATTTCGAGATGAACACACGCTTTACTGAGGACGAAATTCTAGAAGCAAATAAACACATGGAAAAAATGCTCCACATTACTAGCCATTCCTGAAATGCAAAATAAAACACCACTGAGATAACATCTCACCCAAGAAACAATGGATATCATAAAGAAATCAAGCAACAACAAATGTTGGAGAAGCTGTGGGGGAAAAGGAACCCTTCCCCACAGCTGGTGGGAATATAGACTGGTGCAATCATTATGAAAGTCAGTGTTCAGTATCCTTAAAATCTAGTACTGGAAATTCCATTCAGTTCAGCTATAACATCAAATCAGAGTGATAGATATGCACTTATGTTTAAAGCACTACAATTTGTAATAGCCAAATCTTGGAAGCAACTAAAATTCTCATCACTTGAGGAATGGATAAAAAGTGGTTATTTTTTAATAAAATGTGGTATTGCTCAGCTATAAAGAATGATAAACTCGAAGCCTTCATATATAAGTGGATGTAACTTGAAGATATACTCATACGTGGAATAAACCAGATCCACATGTGTAAATATCATCGTCACCCTAGTGTAAGAATTCAAAAGAAGAAATAAAAATTGAAAGGCATAGCACAACTGAATGGAAAATGAGAACGTAAGGATTAATCAACAAAGAGAGTTCAAAGAGAAAAGCTAGGAAAGATGGCAGGGGCAAAAGCATACATTTATATACATAAAACATTTAACACAATAGTGCTGAGAATCTCCATCATGTTTTTGTAATTAGCAGTTATTTGGTAGGATTCTCACCTTGACTAACTATATATGCTGATACCTGTTACCTAAGCAACTACACAGAGCATTGCAATCTGTAATACTAGGGCTATGATTGGAAGGCCAGTCATTCCAGTCTTGTAAATGCACACTGCTTCGAATGTCATATCAATTACAGCTATACTCTCTCTCAAGTAAATATTTATTTAAAAGTTTAAAAGGTAATAAAAGAAAATAAGATACAAGAAAAATAGCACTGTCCTATGACATGGTCGTATATTGTTAAATTTCTAAATTTCTGTATAAAAATGAGTTACCTTGGTCTTAACCATCCAACAGAAAAGTATAAAAACGAAGTATAAGAAGTAAAGCCATGGTGTTATGTTGAGCTGTAGGGGACTCAGGTCAACAATTTCTGACATTGCCAGTTAAACAGAAGACCTAATGCTATTATGGGCTACTGTACTCTTTTAGAATATTTTGCTGAGTTTACACACCTATAATATTCAAATAATGGAACTTAGCAAAAAAAAAAGGGTATACAGATGAATGTCCATTTTGCATCTGTGTATTAAAAGTGGTTAGGATAGATATATAGTTACATTCTCTTAATGAATAGAGGGATTTGTTCCTATGGTGTTTGTAAATAGGATCTCAAGTCCGCATCTTGTACAGCAATTAACCACTAGGAAGAATGTATGCAATGTGTTAATTATTGAAGCTGTCCTACCAATTTGGTTTGAAACTGTCTCTTTGCTATTTGTTTCTCAATAAAATTATGGAAATAAATAAATAAATAAATATAAAATGCAAAAAATGAGTAATTGTTTATTTTTATTAATTTTTCACATTTTATAGAGATTTAAAGCTTACCATATCAAAGATTGTTGGAAAGTAACTCTTACTCTTATGCCTAAGGCATTTGATATTTATACAGATAGTAATATTAAGCACAACTTCCCATGTTGTACATGAATAATATCATTAAGCTTCTCTTCCTGAGAGTTAAAAACTTAAGTTTGCAGATCAAAAAATTAGATAGAAAGTAGGACTACAAGGATGGCTAATATTTTGGCCCTAGCCCTTCAAGGTCAGTGAGGACTCAGGACATAGGAGAACCTGTCCTGTAACATCCTGTAACGCAGTGATTTCCCAAATTCTCTGATCAAGGACATTATGGGGCTGCAGAGGATATTGATTGATGATGTGGAGTGTGCCTAAGGAGGGTCACATGGAGAGAAATCATTCTCTCAGGCTTTCACAGAGAGAAACTTAGTCAAGCAATGACCGTGACTCATCCACATGGCTGACACTGAGAAAAGATCTACAAACTGAGGTACAGGGTTTCAGGATAAATTTTGATGGGATTTGACTAAACTTATAAGACAAAAAAGTTACACTTCTTGTTATATAGGTCTTGCTTTATCTTGGTCTTAACCATGCAGCAGAAAAGTATAAAAACTAAGTATAAAAAGTAAAGCCACATTAATGTGCTGAGCTGTAAAAGGCTCAATTCAACATCTCCTGAGATTGCTAGTCTTATGGAAAACCCACTACTATTATGGAATACTGGATACATTGGAGTATTTTGCTGAATTCATGAACCTTTAATAGTTAAATGACAACGGAATACCCACATACCAACATCTGACAATACTAAACAAAAAAAGGGGATACAAATGAACGACCATTTTCTATCTGTATATCCAAAATAGGTAGGATAGATATACAGCTACTTTCTCTTAATTCAATGAGTAGAAATATTTCTTCTAGTTGTGTTTGTGGACAGTATATCATGTTTGTATCTTATACAATGAATAACCACTAGGAGAACAACATGCAATGTATAAATTATTGAAACTTCCTACTAATCAGTTTTGAAACTGTCTCATTGTTATTTCTTTCTCAAAAAATTGTTAAAAAATATAAAGCAAGCATAAATATAAAAAATGCTCCACATCATTAGAAATCCATGAAGTACAAATCAAAGCAACACTGAGATACCACCTGGCCCCAGAAAGTATGTCTCTCATAAAGAAATCAAGAAACAAAAAATGTTCGAGAGGTTGTGGGGGAAAAGGAATGCTTCTCCACTGTTGGTGTTAATGTAGACTGGTGCAAGCATTATGCATATCAGTGTGGAGACTCCTTACAAATTTAAGACTAGAAATCCCATTCAAACCAGCTATCCCCCTACTGAGAATTTTCCCAGAGGTACTGAAAATGCCATATAAGACACTTTGCTATTGTACAACAATGAAAGAAAATTGCTGCTTTGTGCTGAAACAGACTTGGAAGGATTGCAAAAGTGAGCAGAGACTGACGAATCTGTTCAAATGAATGTTGCATTCACATCTTTAGTTTTGCCAGAAGCAGGTTCAACAAATTTTGTTAACAATTGTTTCAAACTTTTGTTTGAAACTTTTAATGTATTTATTGTGAAATTGCAGGCAAACAACAATTTCACAATAAATACATTAAAAGAATATTGCATTATGCTATTTGAGGAGCTATTTTAAAGAAACATGTACATTATGAATTCTTTTAATACAAGAACTGAAAAGCACAATCTATTTGTTGTTTTTAATATCACTAAATATTTAGGGTTTTTCTAATATGATACTTTGCTGTTGTTTTCAGATAAATACAGATATCTTGACTTAATGAAAAATGATAGGGAATTCTTCATCTGTTCTTGACTTGATTTAGTGTTGTTGAATAAAATATTCTCTAAAATAAAAAAGTAATATATGTGTACCTTTGTTTATAGCAGCAGAATTTGTGACCACCAAATGTTGGAAGTAACCAAGAAGCCCTTCATCTGAGGAATCAATGAAGAAGATGTGTTATGTTTATACAATGGAGTATTACTCAGCTATAAAGAATGATAAACTCGAAGCCTTTATATTTAAGTGAATGCCACTTGAAGATATACTCATAAGTGAAATAAACCAGACTCACCTGTGTAAATATCATATATTCTCCCCAGTATAAGAACTTAAAAGAAGAAATAAAAATAAAAGGTATAACATAATTAAAAGGAAAGTGAGAACTTAAGGATTAGACAATGAGGAGAGGGCAAGGAGAAAAGCTAGGAAACATGAGAGTGGCAAATCCATACATTTATATGTACAATATGGTTAAGGCAATAATCCTGAGAATCTTCAGCAGGTTTTTGACAGCATCAGTTAATTGGTAGGATTCTCACCCTGACTGACTCTAAATGCTAATACCTGTGAACTAAGCAACTGCACTGAAGATAACAATGTGTAATACAAAGATAATGCTTGGAATGCCTCTCATTCTGGTCCTCTAAATATGTACTTCTTGTCATGACATACCAATTACTGCCATACTGTCTCTCTAGTAAGTGATTGTTTAAAAAATGAAGGGCAATAAATAAAAACAAGAGACAAGAAAAAGTTATAATAGGACTGTCCTGCTACAATGCTGTATATATTTGGATTTCTAAATTTCTGTGTAAAATATGTAAAAAGTTTATTGGTATTTTAAAATATATTTTTATTTTTTAATTTTCTTTCTTCCTACTCTGTAAGAACTTAAAGTTTTACATATCAATACTTGATGGAATATACCTGTTCTGTGTTATATCTAAGATGTTTAATAATCAGACAGGTAGTATGGTAAAGCTCAACTGCATATGTGGTAGGATAATAATAATAAGCTTGTCTTCTGGAGAGTGAACAACCTAAGTTTGCAGATCAAAAGTAGAGAAAAAGAAGGGCTACAAGGACAGCCAATATTTTGGATCTAGGCTATCAAAGTCAGTGAGCAGTCTGGACATAGGAGAACCTGTACTGTAACATCATGTAACTCAGTTGTGTCCCAAAATTTCTGATCAAGAAAATTATGGGGCCACAAAGGAAATTGATCAATGATGTATAGTATGCCTAAGGAGAGTCACATGGAGAGAAAACGTTCTCTCAGGCTTTCACAGAGAGGAAATTTATCAAGCAATGGCTGTTACTCATTCAGATGGTTAACACTGACAAAACATCTACAAACTTGTACAGGGTTTCCGAGTAAATCCTGAGGGGATTTAATTGACCTTATCACATACAAAAGTTGCATTTTTTTGTTATATAGATCTTGCTTTATCTTGGTCTCAACCATCCAACCAAAAAGTATAAAAATGAGGTATAAAATGTAAAGGCATGTTAGTACACTGAGCTGTAAAATGCTCAAGTCAACAATTTCTGACATTGCCAGCCCTGCGCATAACCCAGTACTATTATGGAGTACTGCACTGTATTGGATTACTTTACTGAATTTACACCCCTACAATATTTGAATGTTAATGGAATAACCGTCTTTGAGAAAAGTAATCGAACAAGGGGGATATAAATCAAGGACCATTTTGGAGCTTTAAAAAATCTGTATATCTATATATTCAAAATAGGATAGATATACAACTAATTTCTATTAGTTCAAAGAGAAGAAAAATTTGCACTGACAGTGTTTAGATAAGATTTCCTATCTGCATCTTGTACTATGAATAATTACTACAAAGACAACAATATAAAATGTTTTAATTGTTGTCACTGTCCTGCTGACCTGTCTTGAGGCTATCTCAATGCTATTTCTTTCTCAATAAAATAAATACAAAAATAGAATTGTGTGGTGTCAAGATTAACATATCAGGAAAATACCCACTTGGGACACCCTCCTGTCCCTCTCTAGAATAGGAGTTTTTTGATCCAATAAATATACTCTGCTCCAAAAGAAAAAAAATTTCATGCTGAGAAAGTCCACATCTATTTTAGTTTGCTAGACTTTTGCATAAGTGTGTACGAAATTGTGTATACTATGTTTTGACACCTGCATATTCAGTTGTCCTTAATTTTGATATTCTTTTTCTGGTTGCATTTTTCATGTTCTGATGCTGACAATTCCTGAAGATCCTATAAAAACTTCAGCTCCGTGACCATGCAACAGCACTTCTCATGTTTCTCGATGCAGATTTCATTTAAAACATTTGTGTCTCCCTTTATGATACATGACAATTTGCTATTTTGCATTCTCAAATGTCCTTGTTGAATTTGGGTTACCTGTGATTATGTATCCTTATGATAAAGTTGGAGAATGCTTCCTCTGCTTATGAGTATTGGAAATTTTGGAAAGCGGTATGATTTTTTTTTCTTTTCTCAGTGTCTGTTTGAGTATTCTGGACAATAGATCCTGGTCTATGGATTTTGTTGTGTGTTACTACATGCTGTACCATGTATAATGAATATCCCTGTTATCACTTGTCTAGATGCCCCTCCTAAACTTCATGTGGTTACAAAGGTGGCTTTTCTAGGGATGGTTGGATCTGGAGTGTGTAACACTGCAATTGACTCAAAGTACAATGTCAAGCACAAGAGTACTAGGGTGAATGATGTGAATGCTACTCGCCCTATGTAGCCTGGATAAAACACCATGGTAGAAAAGATCAAGGAGCATCCCTTCTTTCTTTGCTATCTTCTGCTTACCCGATCTATTGACTGAAATGCATATTTGCTTTACCACCCTGCCTTATCACCAGCTGATGTTGGGAGTGAAAACTCAAGAAACACTAAGCTTAATAATCCTTTGCTTTCTTCACTTGCAGGTTTAGGGTAATTTGTCTTAGTGATGATAAATGTAAATAAGACTCACTTTGGTATTAGAGATTTAGGGTCATTGCTGTACCATCATCTGGTCATGTGACCCAACATTCTTTACAACTTGTTTGAGGGAAGAGGAAGAGGTTGGACAGATTCACAGGTAATTGATGAAGAAGTAGAACCCAAACTCCTTAGACTATAACTGATGAGAGATTCTGGACAGAGCTCAGGAGAGGAGATGGCTGATAGAGATTTTGCTGTTGAAGACAAGGCTCAGGAGGTTTCTTGTGGAAAGAAAGATTTTATTGCCTGTTGGACTCCAAAAACTGTGTAGCATGGTTTGGAAAATGGTTATCTCCCTTTTTATTGTATCCATAGATTTTTTCAGAGAGAGAGAGAGAGAGAGAGAGAGAGAGAGATATGCCAGTAGTGAATTGATTTGTCAAGGAAATCTAACGTTCAGGTGGTGACATGGATACTGTTGGGGAATTTAGCCAGATTTATGTTGAGAATCAAGAGCAAAGACTATTGGAGACCCATGAGATAAGTTCTGATCTCCCACACAGTTTACAGTGTAGGATAGCAAAAGAAAGAAAGATAAAGTGAATAATGTAGAATACATAGCAGGGATGTGGGAGGACCCACTATTCTCTAGGGACAAAATTTCAGGAGGCACCTAGACTCTTGGTGTCTATTCATTACATATGACTCATGGATAATGTGTGAAGGGAAATTGGGTGTTTCTTGGAACAGGAATGTTGATTGCATTGGGCTAGAAAAAGGACCTTACAAAAATAAGGACAAGGACAGCAAAAAGAATGAGACAGAATGTGAGTAAGGAAACTTGTGTCCCTCTGGGCAAGGTGCTGCAAGCCTGTAATCCCAGCCCTCAGGAGTCTGAGGCAGGAGGTTCCCTGAAAGTTCAAGGCCAGCGTAGGCTACAAATGAGCTCATGACCAGCCTGAATTTCATAGTCAAACCCTGCCTGAAAGAAATAAAAGGAAACTAGTTTGATACAGTTCTTATCTCCTATAACAGATCTTATCTTACCATGTGAGCTACACAGAAGTCATTATCCCTAGAGATTTGAGCCTTGTCCAAAAAAGGAGAGGGTAGTTTCTACATTTCAATCAGATACCAAAAAGCAGGAGAATATGAAGCTTGGATTTCCCTTAGACTAAATTTGTAATACATGGTTCTGAACAAAAGTGCCCTTTGTTGGATTTCCCCCACTTCTCTGTTCTCAATGGCTGCCTTCCTGTCCCAGTCTCTCACGTTGAAAATGTCCTTGAATCCTCCACCATCAACACACACTGCCATAGTACTTGTTCTCATTCTCTGCAAATCTTCTGCAATCACAAAGAAGCACACACTGTAGATCGTCAGGACATTAGCCTCCAAGAAAGGACACAAGGTCAGAAGCAGTTTTGGGCAGAGACAGTCATGACTACCAAAGAGACCCAGAGACAGGAACATGAAAACTCACAGTCAAAAAGCTGACACAGTTTGACACCAAGCAGAGGGCTCCAGTTTTTTTGACCTTCAGAGGAGATGAGGATTGTCTGGATGGCATCTGATTCAACAACTTGTTTGCTCAACTTCATGAACATTAAGTCATTGGCTTTACAAGATATGCCTTATTTTGGTTGAGGCACAGAGAAATTGGCCTCAGTTTTCTGTTTATCTGGTTGATAAGATGGTGAAAACCCTTTCTGGCACAACCCAAAGATGTAGGATCTGAGGGTGATGTGACAGTCAGTGCCATCTTATCTAAGCCCTTCCTAGAAGCCCAAACTCATATGCAAGCCTGGATCTAATCCTAGCCCCATCCATCACACATCCTCAAGATCAGTCACTTGTCCATACCACCTGGCTCCTAGAGGCTAGTAAGAGATCCAAGCCTACTTATCTCAATCCACCTCTTCTGCACTGTCATGCTTAGGTCAACCTCGGAGATATGTGTCAGTTCTCTTCCCACATGCTGGATTCTCTGCTTGTCCTTCAGACTCAACCAAGAAAGGTGAATATTCCTGAAGCCTGGAGAAGTGACCCTCCCAGGCAAATCTCCACTTTAACTGTAGTTCCCACCAGCCTAAGCCAAATATCATCCTTGGCCAATTCAAGCCTCTAAATCTAGGCTTACTCCTTGGCCCATCTCCTCTTCAGTGTTAGAACCCCACCCTGGGCTAAGGCCCTAACTTCTTATCCCAAACCTGAGCCTAGTTGTTGCTGCTCACTGCCCTGCCAGCCCTGCCCACATGGCCCTACCCAAGAGAGGCCCACCTTGTCCTTTCCAGCGATCTTCTCACCCACCCCAACTCAGGCAGTTACCCTCCTCTGTGTTTGTTCATGGCCTATAGCAGTGCGTAGCTGTCAGCACCCACTGGGGATGCACCAGACTTCCAAAGCAGTGCGGATAGTGCCTGATGGACACTGCTACCTGCCAGGTTTCAGATAAGGAAAGCAAACTATGCACCAGAGATGAATTCACTGACCATGGGGAGCTCTTCTGGGATCTCACTGCTGCTTACTTCAAGGGGTGTCACAGCTCCTGGGGATCCACACAGTGGATCCAGTGGGTAAGTCTGATACAGTGAGATCAGGAATTGGACCCCACTGTGTCCCAGTAGGGAAATGTTACTAAAGAGGAAGTTATATCAGGAGGATTGCATATGGGCATGATCTGAGACTCCACCACTGGCCTCATGCAAGCCAGTTACAAGGGGGACCCATCCTCTGAACTGCAGCTTCACAGCTGTGTTCCACCACCCGTGATTTGACAGAGAGCCACCACACATTCACTCTTCCCCCAAGCAGCCTCTGCCAAACAGAGGACAGAGGCCACCACATCTCAGATTCTGTCTGTTGGACCTGCAGAATGCACAGCCAGGCACAGAGCACGGTCACTTGGGGAACATGTCCTACCCTGCCCAGACCCAAGCACTCTGCATAGCCACCATCTTCAGGGGCTCAGGTACAGTGACCTCAGCAGCAAATGAAGTAGTGCCACACTTGTCTGCCAGGTGGGGCACAAGGCCCAGGCACAGAGCTGTCTTATCACTAATTACAGCTAACATCTCGGCACTCACCTATGCTGGAGACAGAATGCGCATTTAGACTGTATTATATAAGGTGTTTTCAGATTACCCTTTGAGATGAGGAAACCATGGCAGAGACATTAGGGACTTTGCCCAGCTGAGAATAGCACAGCTGTACTCTGCATCGAGTTACTGCCTCTCTGCTGCCTGCTTTCCTATACTGGTGCCATGAAGATCCCCAGATGGCCTATTGGGCAGGGCAGGATTCCACACTGTGGATGCACACAGGATAGCAGGTACCTTCAGACTGAGATACATGCAGTCATGTGGATGATGTATCCCAGGAGACAGACCCAGATGGTTTGTGCTGTGGTCCCCATGAATGAAAATGGTGGGGAGGGTACGAAGTGACTCTGGGGCCTCCACCACACTTCCAGGAGCAGCCAGAAACTACCTGTCCATCCTGGACTCTGAGATCCTGGCCAAAGAACCGTAGCAGAGCAGAGGTTCTGACTCTTTGAAAGGCTGACATCTATCCTTGTGCAGCTGGACATAGACCTAGAACACTGCTAGAAGCCCTAATGCCCTTGAGCTGACCCACTGCCCACTGCTGACTGAGTGGTGACCCTTTGCGTTGGGCACTGCCCTGTGTACTTCAGTGTGTTACACTCGTGCTTACTCCTACCGTCCAACTCATGTCCTAGGAGCAAACACCAAAAAGCCCATTCACTTTCCAGGTCCTGGGAGAACACAGTGTGAACTCTACCTGTAAGGAGAGAGAAAGGCAGAGAGACCAGAGACGGAGTGGCAATGAGGAATAAATACAGAGCCACCGAGACTGAGGCTGAACCATGGAGTCAGGCAGATGAACTCCTGACACAGAAGTCTCAGGGTCATGAAGCTTCAGTATATTAACATATAAATAAGGCATTCAAAAAGGAGGGATGCAAGGAAAGTTAACATTTTGGCCCCAGCCTTCTAAGGTCAATTAAGATTCAGGACATATGAGAATTTGTGCTTAACGTCATGTAACTCAGTAGTGTCCCAAATTTTCTGATCAAGGAGATTATGGGGCCAAAGAGGAAAGTGATCGATAACGTAGAGTGTGCTTAAGGAGAGTCACATGGAGAGAAAACATTCTCTCAGGCTTTCACAGAGAGCACATTGGCCATGCAATGGCCGTGACTCATCCACATAGCTGACACTGACAAAGGTTCTACGATCTGAGGTACAGGATCTCAGGATAAATCCTGAGGGGATTTCACTGACCTTATCAGACCCAAATGCTACAACTCTTGTTGCATAGGTCCTGCTTTACCTTGGTCTTAACCATCCAGTAGAAAAGTATAAAAATGAAATATAAGAAGTAAAGCTATGCTGTTATGTTGAGCTGTAGGGGACTCAGGTCAACAATTTCTGACATTGCCAGTGAAGTAGAAGACCCAATACTATTATGGGCTACTGCAATCGTTTAGAATATTTACTGAGTTTACACACCTATAATATTCAAATAACGGAACTTAACAAAAAAAGGGTATACAGATGAATGTCCATTTTGTATCTGTGTATTCAAAGTGGTTAGGATAGATACATAGTTGCATTCTCTTAATGTATAGAGTGATTTGTTCTAATGGTGTTTGTAAATAGGATATCATGTCTGCATCTTGTACAGCAATTAACCACTAGGAAGAATGTGTATAATATGTTAATTATTGAAACTGTCCTACCAATTTGATTTGAAACTGTCTCATTGCTATTTGTTTATCAATAAAATTATGGGAAAAATAATAAAAAATAAAAAATAAGTGCAACAAAAAGCAATAAGGCATTCACAGCAGAGAGCTTCAGGAATCAACCCTGTGCCCAGGAGTTGCACTAATCAAGAGAAACATGGTGACTCACTGTTATAGCCAGCTCAGGTGGCAGGTCCTGTGAGTATCCCCATTCCACAGTGAGGAAGAGACACAGACAGACTGAGTAACAAGTGGAGAAGAAAAATAGTTTGTAGTCTTACAACCTCACTGAAACTGGGCATGATGGAACAACCTATAATATCAGGGATCTGGGGAAGCATGGTCTTAAACCCCTGGATGACAACTTCATCATAGCAATAGTCTAAGGCCAAGAGGGAGACTCACACATACAGCAGGAAAGAGACAAGAAAGAGGCTCGAACTCAAAGGATAGGAGACACAGAGCAAGGCTTACCCTGGAAGAAAACAGGTTCTTCACCTGGCTTAGGCTCATTGGGACTCAGGGCACAACTGTACTGATTGTGGATAGAATCTGTGTGCTTTTGTCTGTTCAGAACCTTCTAGTGTTTTATGATGATTGGAAATGGGGGCTGACTTGACCTGGGACTGATTGAAGCATTAGAGTCCAAAGGCATCACTTCTCTGCACACCTCCTCTGAGTGTCCTGCTTCTAATGAGTTCATGTCACCAGTTGTATGGTTCAGGGCCCTGAGGAAGGAGGGAATGTGGCTTGTACCCTGAATGAAATGTCTGTCGGTGGGTGCTCTCTTGACGTCTCTGCAGGCTCGGCCTCTCCCTTCCTATCTGCTCTTTGCTACACTTGGCCTTCTTGCCTCATGGAGTTTCTGCTTTGGATTTCTTGCTTTTTTAGCCACTATCTATCTATCTATCTATCTATCTATCTATCTATCTATCTATTTATCTATCTATCTATAAAATCTGCATTAAATTAAGCAAATGTGTATGAAACCAAGATAATCTGTGTGTGTCTGTGTCTGTGTGTGTCTGTGTGTTTGTGTATTTTCAGTCCAGCATCTTTTCACTGAGCTCATAGAAAAAACATCTTTTTATTTTATATTGACTCAGAGACTAATTAGGTTGCCATGCTTCCCAGGCTCAGTTCAGACCTGAGATTCTTCTGCCTCAGTTTCACAGAGACCTGGGTTTACAGTTGTGGAACTCCACAGGTAGGGTGTTTTTACAGATCTGTGTCTGTATCAGGACACAGAGCCACGTGTCCTGATATGTTTTCCCCACCCCCCAGATTGCTTCCACACCAGGTGTCTAATTCTTGAATTCCCTAGGCAAGTTCACACCTGCCTTAGCCTGTGAAGTAGCTGTTTCTTTCCCCTGATGTCTCCCTGTACCACCAGATTTTTCTTCTAAAAAATTTGAGTTATGATTTACCTCATTCCTTAAAATCTGCACCTTTAGGGCATGACTCTGTAAATTCTGACCTATCTACCATGTATAATGCACACGTGGCCATCAAAATATTGAACTGTCCATCACCTGCCCAGGCTCTCCTGTGCCCCTCCAATCACTTGTTCATGGAAACCACTGACCTGTTTTCTGAGCCCATCACTGGTCTTTATGAGCATTGTGGAACCTGAATCCTACATTGCACAGGGTAGGCATCCTGCCCTTGATACCCTGCCTGTGTGTGTACTGTGTCTGATCTGAAAGAAAATCCCAGTGCAAATCCACAAGGAAGTTTAATCCTTGAGAGAGTAAAGTGTGCCCAGGGACACAGCTCATAGGTCACGCAACTGCATTATTATCAGACCCAGTTTTCTGCTGAGCATGATGACCCATGCCTGTCGTACCAACTTTCTAGGAAGCTGAGTCTGGGAGACTGTAAGGGCCTGATCAGCCTGGTCAATCTGGTGACTTAACAAGATTCTGTCTCAATAGAAGTAAATAGAAATGTGAATGCCCTCCTTCCTCAGGGTGAATACCTTGGGTTCAAACCCTAGTATGCAAAAGCAAATAAGCAACAACCAACAAAAGCAACTCTTCTTGCCCTCAACTTCCAGTCTCACCACGTGGATCCTCTCTCACACACTGTCCATAGAGCCACCTGCAAACTGGCCTCTCTTAGGGACATGCAAAACTGAGCTAACACATGTTTTTTCTTCAGAAGTCACCCAGCCTTGGGTATTTTATGAAAGCACTGGAAGACAGAATAGTGTAAGGGATGTTTATCCTACCTCCTTTCACCTGAGCTTCCTAGTTTGGCTCTGGATGGACATGTTGCTTCTATCTTATTGAATTTTGTCACTGTACCATGGTAGTTATCCGGCTGTCTGTCCTTTCATCAGAGAATGGGCTGCCACAGATTTACAGCTGTGGGTTACCATGTGGCCCTGCATGTGTCCTCTCAGTACACCACTGAGAGGAAAGTCTTGAGCCAAAGTAGTGACCAGGTTCCTGTCCGTCCAGGTGAACTTATGTGACCCTAGTGCCTGGTCCCTCCACTTGCTGGAATAGCGAATTCTTCCACATCCCCATGGGTCCTGTGAAAATGTTAGCAGCTCCAAGTTTTCATCATCATTAAATAGTTATAAACAAGACTAAACAATAAAGATGTATATGTACTCAAAATCTGCAAATACATTTTTTGACCTGAAAGTCCTTGATTATAATTTTATATATTTGGTTTCAACAATTTCCTTAAGTTTAAAACAAGAAGTTTGAAAATTTAAATTTGCTAGTGAAATCATTTTAAAATTTATTAAAATCCATGCTATGATTTATAAGATGCATACACATTCTTAAACTTCATTGTATAGTAAAACTGAATTTTAAAATTTGTAAGGCCAGGGAGATAGCTCAGTAGATTAGGTGCTTGCCTGACAGACAAGTGCAAGGTCCTGAGTTCAATGCCCTATACCGCAAAAATAAAATAAGATAAAATGAAATTCTTCATGATACATATTTAGCTTTTACATATAAGTCTTTGCCTTTTATTAGTGAGAAAAAAATCCTCAGAAAATATATGTATTAAAAATACTGGTGGAGTCCTAGCCCAGGTTCGGTGAGTGTGCGGAGAGTTTCCTGCTACCCTGCGCCAGCGGGACCAGTCCCAGCCCAGGCGCAGCGTGGGCCGGACCCTCTCCCAGCCCCTCGGG
>NW_004524782.1:453023-467311 GCF_000260255.1 Octodon degus
ATCTGTATAAACAAAATAGGATAGATTTACAGTTACTTTCTTTTAATTCAATGTAAAGAAAGATTTGTACTAATAGTGTTTGGACAGGATATCTTGTCTGCATCTTTTGCTATGGATAAGTACTGTGAAGACAACAATGTGCAGTGTATTAATTCTTGTAACTGTCCTGCTAACCTGTTTTGATACTGTTTCATTGCTCTTTGTTTCTCAATAAAATTGATTTAAAAAAATACTGGTGTTTGCAAATAGGATCTCAAGTCTGAATGTTGTACAGCAATTAACCACTAAGAAGAATATATTCAGTGTGTTTTTTGTTGAAACTGTACTTCCGATTTGATTTGAAACTGTCTCATTGCTGTTTATCAATAAAATTTTGAAAAAAAATACTACTGGAGCCAGGGAGATAGCTCAGTGGAATAAGTGCTTGCTTGGCAAGAGAGAGGTCCTGAGTTCTATCCCTGGTACCACCAAAATTAAATAAATAAATAAAAATTAAAAAAAGAAAAGTACTACCAATCTGTGTGGATTGCACTTCTTGTAATGGCGGTGCTTTGGGAGGTGGAGCCAGGTGGGTCACAAGTTCCAACTCACATGCAGCCCTAATGGTTTTCTTGCTCCTCATTCCACTAATTTTTGTCTTTCTGGGAATGTCAAGACCTGTATCTGAGGGCTGGTGAGATAGCTCAATGTCTTAAGTACCTGCTTTGCAAGCACAAGGTCCTGAGTTCAATTCCCAGTAGCCACCAGTGAGCTCCAAGCTGACATTCCAGGCTGTCCTGAGCTACCTTCAGTCAGGCCCAAGACTCCTCTTCCTCGTGGTAACAGCAGCTCCCTGGACAGATGCTCTGTCCTGACTGATCTTGCTTCCCAGCCTGAGCTTTCCATCTTGGTGCTCCTTGCAAATTTCCCATATTTTACCAGACTATCTTTGGGAGTCTTTTCTAGATATGAGGTTTCATCATGAAGAATCATCACTGCAAGTTCTACATTCATGTTCCAGACTCCAGGCCCAGGGATTTGTGGGTCAGCTTCCTGACTTGATGAGCGACTCTCAGAACCTCAGGATTTAGGCGGCTTATGTCCAGGTGTAGGTTAAAGGCTGTAGACTCATAATTTCCAGCCCCCAGACTGCATGCTGTAGTGTTCATCTCCAAAACCTAGGATTCAGACAGAAACTAGGAGAGGTTTGTGGTGTACACAGAGTGGGGTCAAAACACTCTGGGATAGATAGCAAATCGCTCTACATGCCTTCATATTCATGTTACTTATGCCTGACACAGAGATGTGATGTGGACACCTATGATAGAAAGTATCTATTTATTTGTTTTAGCTTTACATGAATATAAATTATGTGGATATGTTAATTTTAAAAAATCTTACATGGCCTCATTCTTTAAAAAATGTGATAACATATATACTACAAAATTTACTACAAGTGATATTTACTATGTTCACAATGTTGAACAACTATCAACATTATTCATTTTATGAGAGTTGAGTTACACCAAAAAGAAACCCCAATCAGAGGAGTAGCCACACTGCACCCTCCAATCATTCCAAGTCCTGGAAGTGAAAAATTTTTGTCTCCATGGATTTGCCTATTCTGGATATTCTGTGCCATTAGAATCTATCACGTGGTTATTCATAGCTGAATTCTTTAATTTAGCATCTATCATGTTTTCATGTTTTTACTTGGCAGCTCATGCTCAGGATTTCATACCTGTTTATGGATGTTCCTGAATATTCCATTGTATGATGTTACAATGATTGGTCTAATTCCTGATTTGGGCTGTTGAGTTGTTTCAGGGATACTATGGAAAAGACTCTCAGAAACATTACATGTATATATTCTGTGTAAGCTAAGTCATATAGCATATGCATCATATAGCTGGCACATGACTTAGTTTATTTTCAGATACACTCAGGAATGAGATTTCTGGTAATGGAGACCCATAACTTAATATTCTGAACTTAATTCTTGGAATATTCACTCCAAAGTACATGCTGAATGTCTCTACGACTTTCCTCTCATATTAAGGTCTCCTATACATTTGGCTTCTGTGTGTGGTATAAGGCAAGAGTGTATCAGTCCAGCATCATGTACTTCTGTATGATATGCATTGGAATATAACAATTCTTTGCTATGCAAGGAAGTATTATGGAGGGTCATACCGAGGACAGTAAAAGAATTTACCAAAGTCAAGCAGTGTGGGAAAGTAGAGTTTATTGAACTCTTACAAAAGAGCAATGGATAAGTCCAAGGGAGGACAACTGCACCAAGGTCTAAGAACTGGAGTGTGGCATTGGGTGGGTGCAGCAAATGTCCAAAGCAGGCTTTCTTTACGTCTTCATACATTCTGTCTACCTCACAAGAGTATCTGTATTCTGTCAATGGTTATACCTTAAAGGGTATGTCACCTACAACTGTCGCAGAAATGTGGATACGTACAATTGTAGAGAGTATCTGTATTAGTTGGTTGTATATTGGTATTTATAGAAGTTATGTGGTCATATTAATAATGTTATTTAAATATTCTATATCCTCATTCTTTTAAAATTGCATAACATACATAAAACAATATTTATTTTACATGGTCTGATACTCTGTTGTTTATTCTACTGAGCCATCTCCCTGGCCAGAGAAAGTTTCTTCAAATATATTTATTTTAATCTTTCAGTAGCAAAACTCCTAATATGTAAACCTTATATGGAAAACATAAACAGAAAAGTTGCCTCAGGGGATATCTGAGACCAGAGATGAGGCAATTTCTTTTTTTATTTTAATTTTATGGAGAAACAAATAGCAATGAGATAGTTTCAAAACCAATTAATAAGGCAACTTTAATAATTAATACATTGCATATTGTTGTCTTTGTAGTGGTTATTCATTTTATAAGATGCAGACATAATATCCTGTCCAAAATCTATTAGTACAAATCTTTTTTCTCTCTCTCTCTCTTTTTTTATTTGCAGAGCCAGGGATTGAACTCAGGCCCTTGCGCTTTCCAGGGAAGTGCTTATTCCACTGAGCCATCTCTCCAGCCCCCAAATCTTTCTTCTCATTGAATTAAGAGAAAGTAGCTGTATATCTATCCTAACTGCTTTGTATATACAGATACAAAGTGGTCCTTCATTTGTATTCCCCTTTTATTGTTGTTTTGTCAGATATGGTCATTCCACTGATATTTTAATATTGTAGGTGTATGAATTCAGCAAAATAATCCAATATAGTCCAATATTCCATAACAGTAGTGGGTTATCTGTAGGGCTGGCAATGTCAGAAGTTATTGATTTGATCCCTTTACAGCTCAGCATATTAATATAGCTTTACTTTTCATACCTTGTTTTTATACTTTTCTCTGGATGGTTAAGACCAAGCTAAAGCAGGAACTATATAACAAGAAATGTAACTTTGTATCTGCCAAGGTCAGTCAAATCCCCTCAAGATTTACCCTGAAATCCTGTAGTGCAGTTTGTAGATCCTTTGTGAGTGAGAACTTCTGCCATGCTCTCAGGCCCCCTCCAGGTCTAACCCAAGCCCAGGCCTGGTGAGTGCGTGAGAGAGCCTCCTCTCTCCCCTGCGCTTGCTGGACCCCTCCGGACCCAGCCCAGCCCCAGGCCCTGTGTGTGAGTGAGAATTTCTGCCATGCTCTCCAGACCCCTCCAGACCCAGCCCAAGCCCAAGCCTGGCGTTTGTGGGAGAGCTTCCACACTCCCTTGCGCCCGCTGGATCCCTCTGGTGCTAGTCTGGTTTTAATTTAATGCCCTGAAGGCTCAAATTAAGAATACCTGTATATATCTCCTGTGACAAAATTGTCACAGTTCATCAGTAGAAAACACATGTGTTCTACATCAAAAGCCTGTGTGCCCTTTCTTTCTATGTGGGGTTTGATGATACAGTGCAGATGATACAATCCCTCTGCATGTGCTTTGTTGTAAAGATGTCATGTGATAAGAGATTGGGCTTACTGTGACTCTATCTGTAAATTAATTGACTTCATATCTACTCATCCTCAACCACACTGAAAAAATTGTTTCCCCAATGCTCCTTGGGGCTGTTTTGTTTAATATGAAAAGCTTGTAAATGCATAGATCTGTTTCTGGCTCTGTTCTGTTCTTTTGGATTACTTGACCTATCTTGGCTAACATCATCATTTTGTTAAAATCAGGTAACAAAGTTGTCTTCATTAGTTTTATTTAAGTATCTTGGTTTAAGATTCTTGGCTCTTTTTTATATACATAAAGAACAGCTTTCCAAGCAAGTTCTGTAAAAGTCCTGTTGAATTTTGGTTTGGGTGCTATTGAGCTTATAGATGAGGTTGGATTCAAAGTACATCCATTTTCCTACAAATGACTGAATTTTATCCTTCTTTACAAAAGAATAGTATTGCATTTGCATAAACCTCTCAATTCCTTCATTTTTTTCACCTATAGATAACCATGTAGCCCACTCTCAAGACTTAGCTGTAACAACTTTCACTGCTTCACATATTAATATTCATAAATCACTGTATTGTGATGTATTTAACACTTTTGAGACAACAACTGGGAGTTGAATGGAAGGCCTTTGACACCATAATGTTAAGTGAGAGAAAATAGATGCAGAAGGTTAAACATTGTATGATTTCTCTTACGTGAGAAAGCTACAATATAAAAAAAATATAGAAAAATAAATAATGACAAGAAATGGGATAAAGTGTAGGGGAACCAAGAGATGTGGTGCTGGAGGGAGGAGAAAACATAAAAAATGCAAAAGGAATGGAGATTTGTGATGTCCATGTGGCAACTCTGATGAGGAGTGCAATCATTATATACTGCAAGCACGTACTAATAAAATGAAATAGAAAAAAGAAATAGAAGGGTTCTAAGAGCATGGCTGAAGGTCACATTCACAGGCAGGCCTTGGGCTGGGTCAGGGGGGATCCAATGACCATGACTCATCCACATGGCTGACACTGACAAAGGATCTAAACTGCAGTACAGGGTTTCAGGGTAAATCCTAAGGGGATTTGACTCACCTTGGCAGATACAAAAGTTGTATTTCTTGTTATATAGGTCTTGCTTTATCTTTGTCTTAGCCATCCAGCAGAAAAGTATATATATGAAGTATAAAAAGTAAAGCCGTATTAATATGCTAAGCTGTAAAAGGCTCAAGTCAATAACTTCTGACACTGCCAGTCCCACAGATAACCCACTATTTTTATGGACTACTGGACTATACTGAATTATTTTTTTTGAATTCACGCACCTACAATATTTAAATGGTAATGGAATACCCATTTCTGGAAAAACTAAACAAAACTTGGTGTATAAATGAAGGACAATTTTGTACCTGTATATACAAAATAGTTAGGATAGATATACATCTACTTTCTGTTAATTTAATGAGAAGAAAGTTTTTTACTAATACAGTTTGTACAGGATATCACATCTGCATCTAGTATTATGAATAACTACTATGAAGACTACAATATGAAATGCATTAATTATTGTAACTGCCGGGGGCCCGCCCACTAGCTCAGTCGTTTAAGTGCCTGCTTAAAGCAGTCAGTCTCTGGCATCGGTGGTTCGATTCCCACATACTCAAGGCAATCCAGACCAGTGCTGGAGGCAATCTGGAGCCACCCAAAAAAAATTATTGTATCTGCCCTACTAACCTGTTTTGAAACTGTCTCATTGCTATTTGTTTCTCAATAAAATTAATTTTTTAAAAAAAATAACAAGAAATGAGAGGTGGAGATTTTGATGGTGTATGCTATCCCAAACACCCACGTTAAAAAAATGAGAAATAATCAGCATCTTAACAACAGCACAATTTTTACCTGCACATACGACACAAATTATCTCTTATTTTGATATTTTGTAGTGTCCATTCATTTTTACCATGCTTGTGTTACACATCCTTTTAAAGAAATGTTTTTGGTCCTTTATGACTTGTACATGATTGAGAAGTGATTGTGCATTGAGCTTCATACCCAATACAAACTTTCAGTTTTGTATTCTCTTGAGTCTTCTCACACTAATGTGGAAGTACAACTGATATTTGCTTCCAACAGTCCTGTAAACTTTATTGTTAGTTCTCTAAGTATAACTTGGTTATTTGGACTTTCTGCATTCACTATTATCTAAGACTAAGTATAGTACTGGTTTTCCTTCTCAACACTTCTGCATTTTTTGGCCTTGTTTTGTTGACTAGGATATTCTGTATAATGCTTTATTGGAGTAATCATGACTTATTCATTTACCTCTTTGAAACTTTTGGTGCTAAATCTTCCCATTTTATTCCATGAAGTGTATCATGTTTGTATTGGTTATTAATCATGGTGAGGAAGTCCGCATCTATTCTTAGTTTGCTAGACTTTTCAATAGATGTGTACCAAAATTGTATTGACTACATTTTGATACAACTTTGTCTTCTTTCACTATGGTAGTGTAGCAGGTTGCATTGTTGATGTTCTTCTCTCTCTCTCTCTCTCTCTCTCTCTCTCTCTCTCTCTCTCTATCACCTTCATTTATTATGAGATATTTTAACAAAAAAGTGGCAATTAGCAGATAGGCCTCCAAGATAGAGACAAATTTACACAAGATAGAATTCATTAGCATGCCCATATTTAGAACTGTACCAAGTACCATAGAGTGCATACAGAGTTTCTGTGCACTTTCCGAGATGTAGAAAACTCTGATAAATTATATCTGTTCAAAGAAATTACTCTTATTCAAAGAAAGTCTGGAAACAATATTTCAGGAGTCTAACTCTTCTTTAGTCATATACTTTGATAGAAGAATGCTCTTATGCACAACAGTTCAGCTCAATTCTTTCCAGAAAGACTGACATCTTAAACTGTATTAAACAATGAATCACCTTGTCAAGTAGAGTGCAAAATGGAAAACCTGTTACCAAACTCATCCTATATAATGACATTTGCAAAAACATGTTTGAAGTGGTAAATCGACAATAATAATTATACTTTATTTAGCCTTTGCTTGTACTTTGAAAGTTTGATGTAATCCTACTTTTTTCCTTCAAGAAAATTTTACACCCCGACATTTAATTTCTGAAACTTCAAACCTCCTATGAACACGCAAATCACAGTTGGCATTAAAAGAATGCCATGCTGACACTTCCTGTAGTCCTCATATAAAATTCAGCCCCATGATCATGTATCAGCATTTCACCTTGCTGCATACAAATTTCATTTCAAACATTTGAATCTCCACTTAAGATTCATGATGATTTTTAATTTTTCATTGTTCACTGTCCTTGTTATTTTTGAGGTAAGTGAGATAATATATCCTTATGATAGAGTTGGAGAGTTCTTCCTTTTTTATATTAATGTTTTGAAATTTTGGAAAGATTTGTGATTTTTTATGAGTGTCTGAGCATTCTGGGGAATCAGCGCTGGCCTATAGATTTTGTTTTGTGTTAATATTCACTTTATCATACACATTGAATGTCACTGTGATGGCTGTGTCTAGATGTCCCTTTAAAGCCTCATGTGGCCACAATTGGGGCTTTTCAAGGACAGATGAATCTAGAGTGTGTCATACTTAAATTGAATCATGGTACAATGCTAAGCTCAAGAGTACTAGGATGAATGATGTGAACACTACCAACTCCTAAGTAGCCTGGCTAAGATATAAAGGTTGAAAAGATCTGGGTCCATCCCTTGTTTCTTTGCTCCCTTCTGTTCACCCTGACCTATTTGTCCTCTGGGATGCCTGTGTGCTTTATCACCCTCTCTAAAAGCCAGCTGATTATGAACTGAAACCTCAACAAACACTGTGAAAAATAAACCTTCTCTTCCTTAACTAGTGGATGTTGGGTGTTTTGTCTCAGCCATGACAACAGTGAGAGATAAAATTTGGTACCAGAGAAATAAAGTCAGTACTGTAACATTAGCTAGTTAGGTGGCTCAAGAATCTTGAGTACTGGCTTGAGGGAAAGGGAAGAGTTAAGAAAGTTTAAGAGATTTTGACTGAAAAATTACAACTGGAACACTGTAACCTGTAATTGATGGGCAATTCTGGTCAGAGTTCAGAAGACCAGATGTAGGATAGAAATCCTAGCATTGAGGACTAGGCTCAACAGGTTTCTGCTGGGAAGCAGGACTGCACTGGCTGTTTGTTGGATTCCAGAAGCTGTCTGGTATGGTTTCACAAAAAGCTTGTGTCCTGCTTTCACAGAGAGCACATTGGCCAAGCAATGTCCGTGACTCATCCACATGGCTGACACTGACAAAGGTACTACAATCTGAGGTGCAGGATCTCGGGATAAATCCTGAGGGGATTTCACTGACCTTCTCAGACCCAAAAGCTACAACTCTTGTTGCATAGGTCCTGCTTTACCTTGGTCTTGGCCATCCAGCAGAAAAGTATAAAAATGAAATATGGGAAGTAAAGCCATGCTGTTATGTTGAGCTGCGGGGGACTCAGGTCAACAATTTCTGACATCGCCAGTTAAGCGGAAGACCCAATACTATTATGGACTACTGGACTCTTTTAGAATATTTTGCAGAGTTTATACACCTATAATATTCAAATAACGAAACTTAACAAAAAAGGGTATACAGATGAATGTTCATTTTGTATCTGTGTATTCAAAGTGGTTAGGATAGATATATAGTTCCATTCTCTTAATGAATAGAATAATTTGTTCTGATGGTTTTTGTAGATAGGATATCATGTCCACATCTTGTACAGCAATTAACCACTAGGAAGAATGTATGCAGTGTGTTAATTATTGAAACTGTCCTACCGATTTGATTTGCAACTGTCTCATTGCTATTTGTTTATCAATAAAATTATGGAAAAAAAAGTTTGTGTCCCTTTTTCTTGTGTCCAGATACTGCCTGACACTGAGACCTAAGCTAACATTCAATTAATTTGTGAAAGAAATTTCAAAACAGTCTAATGTTGACGCAGTTCCATGCCTTGTTTTATGGACTGTTAGTCAGATTCACATTGCTAATCAGAACAAAGAGTACTGGAGACTTCTGCAGTGGGTTCCGAACTCCTATCCCATTTACAGTGCAGAATGGGAAAGGAAAGAAAGAACAAGAGACAAATATAGTGTGGTGCATTGCAGGGATGTGAGAGGACCAGCTCCTTTCTAGGAATAAAAGGTCAGGAGGCACCCAGATTCTTGGTGTTTATTCGTCACATCTGACTAAATCACAATGAGTGAAAGGAAGTGGTTTTCTGGGAACTGGAATGGTGCCTACTGTGGTCTAGGAAGACCAAGGCATTCTTGCAAAAATAAAGGAAAGGACAAGGACAAGGTCATGACAAAAGGACAAAAAGGAACCTAGTGTGCAGATGGGGAAGATGATACATATCTGTAATCTCAACATTCAGGAATCTGAAGCAGGAGGTCCCCTGCAAGATTAAGACCAGCCTGGGCTACAAAGTGAGTTCATAGCCAGCCTGAATTGCATAGTGAAACTTTGTCTCAAGAAAAAAATGAAACTAGTTTCCTACAGGTCTAATCTGTTATAGAAGATCTTATCTTGCCATGTGATTTGCACAGCCATCATTAGCCCTGGAGCTTGGTGATGTGACCAGAAAAATGAGGGATGCAGTATCTGCATTTCAATCATGTACCAGATGGCAGGAAAAGCTCAATCCTGGATTTCCACTAGACTCAATTTATAATACATGATCCCCAGCAAAAGAGCCCAACAGAATGATTTAAAATGTTTTGAGTTTGTCCATAAATGAAACTGCAGCGAAACTGTGGATTGCAGAGATAGAGCAGATGAAGTCTTGATTGCTAAGGAGGAAAAAGACATTAAAAAAGATGGTCTGAAGACTCCATAGGAATGAGAAGGACTCCATTCTTCATGGCATTCACAAAATGAGACTTTACTTTAAGCACAGATCCCCAGATCGCCATGTTCCAAAATGCCAGTGGCCCAGGGAAGTTGTTCCTCAGTATTTGCTCCATAGGTACTGGATCTCTATAGCCCAGAGAGAAAAAAACCTGGTACTGCTCCAGCTGTAGTGGATCCTAGTGTCATTCCCCTGGTGCTGCCTTTGTGCTCATGAAGAATCCAAGAGTTGTGCTGTCAGGGAGACTTTCACCCCAAATTCAGAAGACCTGGGAGGCCAGAAAATATGTCTTTGTGAAGGTCGTGTGTGAATCCATGATTGTGAAGCTGAAGGTGCAATGGTGACCCCAGAAGGTTGGAGAAGCCAGGAGTGTGGATCATCCCACGGAAAGGTGTAAGGAGGGAGGTGAGGCAGCCAAAGAAAGAGGTCAGCGGAGCTAAAACCAGCAATAGTTTCATAGGGACAGAGCCACTAAAGCACTCTGGAGTTAACAACTTGTCACAGATTGTCAAGCAAGATGGCAGTAGAACTGTGGGATTTAATTGACGTCCTCATCAATTTGGATGTTGCTTTAGTCCTTTTCCTTGTTATTTCTCTTTTTAACATTTGCAATGGAAATGTCTATGTGATGCCATTGAATGTTGGATGTGTTTATCTTTCTTATGCTGTTTGTAGAGAATTGTGCTGAAGAATTTGCCTTATATCTCAGAGAATACTTTAGACTCTGAACTTTAAGCACTGGTGAAATGGATGGGATTTTGGTAATTCTCAGAGATCAACTAATATTTTGCTTAATGGAATATGGATGAATCTTCTTGGGACCAGATGTGGAATGTTATGACTTGTGTACAGATGTTCCCACACAACTATTAGAGTATTAGGTGGGGATTTTCCAGTGGTGGCTGGATCAGCCTGTGTGACACTTGGATTAATTCACCCTAAAGTGCTAACATCAAGGGCTCCAGGACGAAGGGTGTAAAAGCTACCTGCCCTCAGTAATCAAGATAGAAAGAGCTGTGGTCATCTCTATTGCTTTCGTACCATGAACTATCTCTCCTCTGTGATATATGTTTGACTGGCAACCTGTCTTGGATCCAGGCAAGTATGGATTGAAACCTCTGCAAATACTGATCTAATTAATCTTTTTCTCTTTTAACTTGTGGGTCTTGGATGTTTTGTCTCAACCATGAGAAAAGTAATAACTGACCAGCAAAGGACTCTGAGTGAAAGGCTTGGTCCCCAGGTGCTGCTATTGGGCTGTGATAGGGTTGGGCTTCAGGTCATGGGGCTGCACCTGAAGGGGACTGGAAGATCCAATCCCTTCTTATTTCCCTTTTCCTTTTAGGCCATGAGATGAGCAGTTTGTTCCATGCCATGCTTCCTGCCACTGTCATCCAGCATACCTTCCATAGGCCTAAAACAATAGGTTGGCTGATCTTGGGCTGGAACCTCAAAAATGGCAGATTAAAAAAAACTTTTCCACATTGTAAGCTATCACCCTCAGGTACAAGGTGACAGTGAGGAAGCCAACATATGGGTAAAATATGGGATAAGAGTAACCTGGCAATTCAGATTTTTTCACTTCTTCTTCAGTCAGTATTGCTGTTATAATTTTCAAACCCATTTTATAAATCTTGAAATTTTAAATTGTACAAGGATTATGTAAAATATATTGAATTATTGCCATGAGTTGAATGCCAGTATAAGCAACATGGTGAGGCCCTGTTTTCAAATCCAAAACAGAAACTAAAGCAAAAATGATAATAAAGGAAAGTGACAGAATTCAGCAAGTGTCCTTCTCTAAGACCATTATCTGTAGATTTTTCTAGCATTATCAAGAGAAGCAGAAGAAAGAAAAAAAGGGTAATAAGTGAAAACAAGACACAAGAAAAAAAAGGTATAGGACTGTCCTGCTACAATGTGTATGATTAGATTTCTAAATTTCTTTTTCTTTTTCCTTTGGTGGAACTGGGGATTGAACTCAGGCCCCTGTGCTTCCCAGGCAAGCACTTATTCCTCTGAGCCATCTCCCCAGCCCCCTAAATTTCTTTGTAAAAATAAGTAATTTTTTATTCTTATTTTGTAAAATATTTTTTTTCTTTTTTCTTGACATTCTGTACGGATTTAAAGGTTAACGTATCAATGCTTGATGGAAAATACATGTTCCACAGTATGTCTACTATGCTTGATATTCAGACAGATAGTGAGAGTAAACTCAACTGCCTAAGTTATAGGGTAATAATATTATTAAGGTTCTCTTCTGGAGGATTAACAACATAAGTTTACAGAACAAAAAGTAGAAAAAAAGAAGAGCTGCAAGGAGAGCCAATAGTTTGGCCCTAGCCTTTCAAGGTCAATAAGGACTCAGGACATAGGAGAACCTGTACTGCAGCATCGTGTAACTCAGTTGTGTCCCAAATTTTCTGATCAAGGAGATTATGGGGCCACAGAGGAAAGTGATCAATGATGTAGAGTGTGCCTAAGGAGATTCACATGGAGAGAAAGCATTCAGGCTTTCACAGAGAACAAATTGGTCAAACAATGGCCATGACACATCCACATGGCTGACACTGACAAAGGATATACATACTGCAGTACAGGGTTTCAAGATAAATCCTGAGGGGATATGACTGAACTTGGCAGATACACAAGTTATATTTCTTGTTATATAGGACTCGCTTTATTTTGGTCTTAACTATCCAGCAGAAAAGTATAAAAATGAGGTGTAAAAAGTAAAGCCATATTAAAATGCTGAACTGTAAAAGACTCAAGTCAACAACTTCTGACATTGACAGTCCTACAGATAAGCCACTACTGTTAAGCACTACTGGACTATATTGGGTTATTTTCCTATATTCATGTGCCTACAATATTTAATTTGTGATGGAATACCCATCTATGACACAACTAAGCAAAAATGGAGATACAAATGAAGGACCATTTTGTATCTGTATATACAAAATAGGTATGATACATATTAAGCTACTTTCTCTTAATTCAGTGACAAGAAAGATTTGTACTAATAGTGTTTGAACAAGATATCATGTCTGCATCTTGTACTATGCATAACCACTATGAAGGCAACAATATACAATGTATTAATTACTGAAGTTGTCATATTAATTGGCTTTGAAACTGTCTTATTTCTATTTGTTTCTGAAAAAATTAATAAAAAAGAAATAAATGAAAATTTTTTCTGAATTAAATTTAAAAAGAAAAAGAAGGATATTAAGGTCCTTACAGGGAGTGGGGAAGAAGAAGCCTGGCTGTCCTGGTTTTCTGTGATCTTGTTCAGCATATTGTTGGACTTAGGGCGCCAGCAGGTAATGCCAGTATTTAGTGGGATCCCTTGTGTTTCAGACCTTCAGAGTGCTGACATAGCGATAGTTCCTCCATCTTGGTCACCTGTTTGGTCAACTTCCCTTACCATGACCTTCTCTTGGAAATGACACCTCCATCTTGGGTCTATACTTTCCTTCAGTGCCTGTGCTACCCAATGCAGTGCAGCCATCTTTCCAAAATCCAGGATCTGAAATCTGAAGCTTTTTAAGTATATTCCACAAGGCTCCTGGTTCTCCATGTCTCCATTCATTTCCTCTGTATTATTCTCACTTAATATTCTTGGGGGAGATTTCGGCCTCGTTCCAGGAAACCCCACACCCAGTCCTAGCCCAGGTCCTGTGAGTGTGTGGGAGAGCTTCCTACTACCCTGAGCAGGCGGGACCATTTCCACCCAAGGTGCAGCGTGGGCCAGACCCTCTGCCACACCCTTGGGCCGCCCCCCACCACTTGGCAGCACCTCACACACCCTGCCTGAGGAGTAGGAATTTCAGCCACGTTCTCGGAAGACCCAGACCCAGTCCTAGCCCAAGTCCAGTGAGTTTGTGGGAGAGCATCCTGCTAACCTTCACCAGGGGACCTTTCACACCCCAGGTGCAGCGTGGGCCTGACCCTCTCATACCCCCTTGGCCAAACCTCCAACACTCTGCAGCATGTCCCCCACCGCGCCCATCGAGTAGGAATTTCTACCGCGTTTCGGGAACCCCCAGACCCAGTCCTAGCCCAGGTCCAATGACTGTATGGCAGAGCTTCCTCTTCCCCTCACTTCACCTTGCTCTTCCAGGCACAGCTCAGGCCTGGAATACACTCCTGGGGTGTAATCCTGCAGCTGCAATCGCTGCAGAGAGTGTAGAGGATAGATCCACCCAGCTAGTCCAGGAGCAGAACATCTCGCCACAGGGGCACAACAGGTTCACCCTTAAGGACAGCAGCGGGAATGAGCTGAGCACAGCAGCCAGACCCAAGCCAGATGCAGCTGGATAAGTCCAAACTTAGCAGAGCTGCACCTGAACTTCAGCACGTGCGAAGGTTATAACTACAAAAAAGATCTACAACAAAGGTCAGAAGACAGTGCTACACAAAATGACGAGAAGGAACAAAATGCAACCTCAGAACCCAAG
>NW_004524782.1:468790-471880 GCF_000260255.1 Octodon degus
GCACAGTGGATTAGGAAACAAAATCCAACAATATGCTGTATACAAGAAACACATTTAACTCATAAAGACATTCATAGGCTGAAAGTCAAAGAATGGAGCACAATACTACATGCCCCATCTCCTCAGAAAAAAAAAAAACAGGGGTAGTAATTCTATTCTCAGACAGTCTTAACTTCAAACCGACAATGATGAAGCGAAATAAAGAAGGTCACTCTATACTGCTTAGGGGAAAAATTCAAGAGGAAGAGGTAACACTCACAAATATGTATGCACCAAACACGGGAGCACCCAACTGTATAAAGCAAATCTAAATGGGCATGAAAAATCTAATATCCAATACCACAATTCTAACAGGAGACCTTAACACCCCCTTATCTGCAAAAGATAGTTCAACCAGAGAAAAACGTAGCAAAGAAGTAACAGAACAGAATCAGAGCTTGAACCAAATAGACTTGGCGGACATAGAAAGTGTTCCACGCAAATACAGCTCAATACACATTTTTCTCAGCTGCACATGGGTCATTTTCTAAAATAGACCACATACTGGTCCATAGGTCATACTTAAATATATGCAAGAAAACAGAAATTATCCCATGCACATTATCTGACCACAGTGCAATGAAAGTGGAAATAAATGACAAAACAAACCAGAAAAAAACATTAAATACATGGAAATTAAATGACACCCTACTCAGCAACCAATGGTTCACAGAGGAAATTAAAAAGGAAATTCAACAATATCTACAATTCAATGAAAATTCAAGGAAGAATTATCATAATTTATGGGATATGATGAAAGCAGTTCTCAGAGGGAAATTCATAGCTGTAAACTCACACATTAGGAACATAGGACGGGAACAAATAACTACCAAAATGTTGCACCTTCAACAACTAGAAAAGGAAGAGTAAACCATCCCAGAGCCCAAACACAGCAGGAAATCATAAAGATTAGAGCAGAAATTAATTCAATTGAGACAAAGCAAACATTTCAAAGAATTCAAGAAGCAAAATGCTGTTTTTTTGAAAGATTAAATAAAATTTATAAGCCCATAGCTAACCTCATCAAACAGAGGAAAGAAAAAAATTCAAACACAAGCAATAAGGACTGAAAACAGGGTAATTACCACAGACACAGTAAAAAAACCTGAAGATTATCAATAGCTTATTTGAGAATCTTTACTCTCACAGAATAGAGGACACAGAAGAAATAGACGAATTCCTAGAAATGTACAAATTACCACGACTAAATCGAGAAGATATAACCACTCCCAGTACCCCATGTAATTAAAAACCTATCGGCAAAGAAAAGTACAGGTCCGGATGGATGCACAGCTGAATTCTACGTGATATTAACAGAACATGTAATCCCTATACTCCTCAAACTCTTCCATGAAATTGAAAAGGAAACAATCCTCACAAAATCATTCCTGGAAGCAAGTATTATATTGATACCAAAACCAGGGAAAGATGCAACTAAGAAAGAGAACTACAGGCCTATCTCCCTCATGAACATAGATACCAAACTCCTCAATAAAGTACTAGAAAACAGAATACAGCAAATCATCAAGAAGGTAATACAACATGAACAGGTAAGATTCATCCCAGGGATTCCAGGATGGTTCAATATTCAAAAATCTATCAATGTAATACACTATACCAATAGAGTGAAAACAAAAAACCACATGATCATCTCCACTGATGCAGAAACGGCTTTCGACAAAGTCTAGCACTCATTCATGTTCACAGTCTGCAGAAAATTGGAATAGATGGCCTCTACTTCAATTTGGTAAAAGCCATTCATGAAATCCCATCAGCTAACATAATCCTAAATGGGGAAAAACTGAAATCTTTTACTCTTAGATCGGGTAGAAGACAAGGATATCCTCTATCACCACTCCTATTCAATACAGTTATGAAATCACTAGCTAGAGTCATTAGAGAAGAGAAAGAAATAAAAGGAATAAGAATAGGCAAAGAAGAAGCTAAATTATCTTTATTTGCAAATGACATGAAACTTTACTTAGAAGGCCCAAAAAACTCCACCAAGAAGCTATTAGAATTAATACGGAAATTCAGTAGCATAGCAGGTTATAAAATCAATACCCAAAATTCCATAGCATTCCTCTACACAAACAACAAACAAATTGAGAGGGAAATTATAGAAACAATATCTTTTACAATAGCACCAAGGAAAATGAAATACCTTGGAATTAACCTATCTACAGAAGTCAAAGATCTTTTCAAGGAAAATTACGGCACTCTTAAAAAAGAGATCATAGATGATTTCAGAAATTGGAAAGATATCCCATGCTCCTGGATAGGAAGAATCAACATTGTGGGAATGGACATACTCCCAAAATTGCTGTACAGATTTAATGCAATCCGTATCAGACTACCACCGACATATCTCACAGACATAGAATAATCATTCCTAAAATTTATCTGGAACCGGGAAAGATCTAGAATAACAAAGGCAATTCTGGGGATTAAAGACAAGGCAGCTGGCATTACCATTCCTGTCTTGAAAGTATAATACAAGGCTACTGTGATAAAATCAGCACGGTACTCTCTTCAAAATAGACCTGAGGATCAATGGAATAGATTAAAAGACACTGAAGCACCTATGAACACACTCAGCCACCTTATCTTTGACAAAGGATCCAAACATGATCACTGGAAGAAAGATAGCCTCTTTAATAAATGGTGCTGGAAAAACTGGATCTCTACATGCCGAAAACTAAAACTTGAGACAGGTTTATCACCATGCACAAACTAAAGTCAAAATGGATTAAAGATCTAAACATTAAAGCAAAGACACTAAATCTCCTGGAAGAGATATTAGGAGGAACTCTTGAAGACATAGAGGTAGGCAAAGAGTTCATGGACAGAAATCAAATCATACGGGTAACACTTGAAAGAATTAACAACTAGGACCTGCTCTTACTGAGAAGTTTTTTCACGTCAAAAGAAATTACCGAGTGCCTCCCGCACCCCGCCCACCGAGGAGGATTTCCTGCCGAGTTCCGGGAGCCCCCAGACCCAGTCCTAGCCCAGGTCCAGTGAGTGTGCAGAGAGTTTCCTGCTACCCTG
>NW_004524782.1:472455-473180 GCF_000260255.1 Octodon degus
CACACAGCTGAAAGCAATGAATCAACAGCTTCTGAAATAAAACCGCTGCAGAAAGATATAGAAGACCTCAGATTGGAAATGAAAAAAGAAATCCCTGAATTAATAACATCTACAGTAGAGAATCAAATGCAGAAACATATGGAAGCAACCCAGTGCCCACCCAGAACAAGTCCAGAGGACATTAGCTCGGCTCAAAAGCATGAATCAAGAGCGTCGATAGTAGAGAACCAACAGCAGAAAGATAGAGAGAAAATCAGAGCACAATTCTTTGCTGAAATAAAAAAAGAACTCACAGAACTCGTATCAGATGAAGTAAAGAAGCAACTTCAGAAACATAAGCAGGAAAACCAATCTGAGAAAAACACTGCAGTAAAAGAATTTCTAACCACTTCTGAGAAGATATTGATAAAAAAAAATAGAGGAGATTAGAAAAATGATGGATTCCTTGCATGAACAATACATGAAAGAAATAGATCGCATGAAGCAGAGTCAAACAGATATAGAGGAAATGAAACTCTCAATCACAAGATTGCAAAACCATTTAAGTGAATGTAAAGACAGAGTTTCAGATCTTGAAGATGCTGGTGTAGCTAGTGAAAAGGTAAGAAAGTATCTCTTGAAAACAATGAAGATGCAGGAAAGAATGATTCATCACCTGCAAGATGATGCAAAGATGAACAATGTGAGAATAATAGGCATCAATGAGAAAGAAGGAGTCAACACAA
>NW_004524782.1:480094-495143 GCF_000260255.1 Octodon degus
CAGAAGACCCAGTGCTATTATGGTCTACTGGACTCTTTTAGAATATTTTGCTGAGTTTACACACCTATAATATTCAATATTTATTTTCTAATATACCCTATTAGAAAAAATAGGGTATACAGATGAATGTCCATTTTGTATCTGTGTATTCAAAGTGGTTAGGATAGATATATATTTGCATTCTCTTAATGAGTAGAATGATTTGTTCTAATGGGGTTTGTAAATAGGATCTTAATTCCGCATCTTGTACAGCAATTAACCACTAAGAAGAATATATGCATCGTGTTATTTGTCGAAAGTGTACTTCTGATTTGATTTGAAACTGTCTCATTGCTGTTTATCAATAAAATTTTCAAATATAAAAAAGAATATTTTGCTGAGTTTACACACCTATAATATCCAAATAACGGAACTTAGAAAAAAAAGGGTATACAGATAAATGTCCATTTTGTATTGTGTATTTAAAGTCGTTAGGATAAATATATAGTTATATTCTCTTAATGAATAGAATGATTTGTTCTAATGGTGTTTGTAAATAGGATCTCAAGTCTGCATCTTGTACAGCAATTAATCATTAAGAAGAATATATGCAGTGTGTTAGTCATTGAAACTGTCCTACCGATTTGATTTGAAACTGTCTCATTGCTATCTGTTTATGAATAAAACTTTGAAAAAAATAAAAAATAACAAGGCAGAAATATTTTAAAAAGACCAAAACATTAAGATTTCCTGAAATCAATCTGTAGTATTCAATCATATGTCCAATTTTTTTTTCTTTTTATTTAAGAAAAAGTGTACAGAGTAGGGGTTCTCACTACGTAGATTCGACTCATAGTGATCCTTCTGTTTACAGCCTTCCAAGTGCTAGGATTACAGGCTTTGCCACCCTGCCTACTCTCAATCACATTCTCAGTGTTTCCTAATCAGGGCCAACATGGCAGGCCCGGGGTTTGAACTCCTAGACCCTGCATTTAAACAGATGGTTTAATCCGTTGAGCTATTTGGCTGGCCCTATATGTCCAATCTTACATAACTATATCTGTTAATCTGAGCAACAGATTTGGTGATAAAAATGGATAATATATCAACCATTGTTAATCAACTACTCTTCTTTTGAAAATCTATAACATATGTATTGCTGTATGTTACCCTGTTTCTGTCTTTGTTTCTGATTTTTGTTCTTGCTTTTGTTTTAACTGTTCAAAATAAAATTATAAAAAAGAAAATAAATTAAAGTAAAATAAAATGTTTAAAAAATATATTGTTGTGGGATTCCCAATAATACTGTTCCACTAGGGAATAAATTTGGACATTCCATTATTCTCTACGGCATGCCTATTTTTCTTGCAATTAGACTTTTCTTTTAAAATTTTATTTTTTCTGCATTAATGTTTAATTTGTTCTTATGCTTCTTATATCTAGAATGATGTAATCATTAATGAATTCTCAGTTCTGTTTCTTTTTAATATATGTGCTGATGGCCCTGTGTTTTTCTCCAAACACTGTGGCAGTTCTAGGTAATAAATACAGGCTTTATTTTCTTTTAACACTTATTGAAATGTGTTTTCTAATTTCCTGTGTATTTCTCATTTGACATGAGTATTCTTGTTCTTTAGAAGTGTTTCTTTAAAATTGAAGCACACATTTTTACTTTTATCGCTATCATTTTGCTTTGTTTCGCAGATTATTTATGCTGTTTTCAGAGAACCTCCTCTCTTTACCATGCGTTCAACTTTGCTGTACCTTGTTTCATAACAAGTTTCAGTATGAGTTTCATTTTTATAGATGCTATGTGTGTTTGCTAAACTGAGGTACAAAGTGTGTGGAGAAGCACACAGAATAGGTTGAAAGAATAATGTCCAGCATATTTTGACAAATACCTCCACCATCATTGCTGTAAATTTCTAGACAATCCCGATCAGCCCAGAAATTTACTTCATAACTCTTGCCAGCTGTTTCTATAAGCACTTCCACAACCACACCCCATGCCATCAACTAGGCAATGTCAGTTTGTTTTACCTTTTCTAGAATTGCTGGGGCCGGGAGATAGCTTGTTAGAATAACTGCTTCCCTGGCAAGTGCAAGGACATGAGTTCAATCCCTGGTTCAAAAAAAAAATGCATTTCATACAAATGGCCTGCTTAGGCAGACGCAGGGGTCAGGAATTTGATCTCCAGGCCTGCCATGCTGGCCCCACCCCAGAGCATGCTGAGATGGAAATTGAGACTGAGAGTGGTGGCGTGTGCCTGTAATCCCAACAAGTGGGAGGTTGTAAAGAGGAGAATCACTATGAATCTGATCTACACAGTGCGACCCTGTACACTCTGTCTTAAAAATACACAAAAAAGAGGTGAAACTAGAATTTCCTACCAATGGAATCCCACAGTGCATAGTAGTCTGTGTCTGGTTTCTTCTATAGAATTTCAAGAGCTTCAGCTGCATCTATGTTGCACAGTGCCAGATTTACACTGTGAATAAGGTGGGGTAAGGACAACATGATGACTTTACTTGACGTAAATTGCTCTATAAATTGAGAAAATAACAAAAACACAATTATGAAAGAGACTTCAGAACATCTGCAGCACATAGTAGTATAGGAGTGATAAATATGTTCAAAGGAAGGGTGAGCCTTTTGAAGTTGAGTAGTGGCAAGATTTTTAATGGAAACACACCATATTCTCGTCACATTGTTTAGCTAGTGTTTCCTGCTGTCATTTTTTTGTTTTTAGCCATATTGGCCATTTGTTGTGTATTTTAATTAGATTCTATATTCAACAGTTATAATTCCATAGATGCCCACTAAGTAGTGGTTGCTATGCATTCCCAAACCATCAATATCATTATTGACATTTTTCTCTCCCTTCTTCCCTCTATTTGGGGCTAGCAATGGAGCCCAAGCTACCTTCCCGGAGGTAACTGGTCTATCAGTGAGATATATGATGAATACTGTTATATATATTTATCTTATTTGATCTATTATTTTCTATGTGCCACTTTAAAAAACATTTTTTATGAGATAGAATTTGTTCACTTTATTTTAGGTATTTCATGTATTCATTTATTAGAGGATCTCTTAAACAAAAATTTTTACTCTCTCCTTATGCATAAATTCATAAATACTAGGCTTACAAATATATGCCTGAGTTTAAATTCTCCTGGGTACATTGTTCATTAGTAAAGAGTCCAATAGCTGTTTCTACTATTCTTGGACCCTTGGTCTCCCCTCTTTGTCTTAGACTAGGTCCTGCTTCTCCTTTATGATGCTGTCTGCTACTCTCCATGTTTGTTCCTCATCCATAGAAACATGGTCCTGAAACAGACAGACTGGAACTTCATAAGTTGACTCCACAGGACCAAAATGAAAGAAAGTGCCCCAGAACTGAGTAGTTAAGCTCAAGAAGTAAGTCTTATGGATTCAGGTCATCCGGACTTGACTTCTCAGTAACTGGATAGCATGCACTGAGTTGGATTATCCTCATATCCCAGGGAAGAATAGTTATTGACAGCCTATAACTTCCATTACTCACAAGAGAAATCCAGGTCTTAGGTGGAAGAACTCTTTTCAAAGCTAACTTGAATGGGAAAGAAAGAAAGAATGGCATTCTGAATATTGGCTTTGTTTTTCTTATACTTAATTTCTGGATCTTTACAAGAGGACAAAAACCTGAGTATTAATGAGACCACTAAGGGACAAAGTGTGCAGGAAAAGAGTGTGCTATGAGGCACTTGGTTTTGTGGGAGGAGGCAGGATAAACCCCCTGAGTCTGAGAGAGGAAATGAGGGGTGTGCAACCCTGTGTCTGAGGGAGGAACGCACCAAAGAACAAAGGAGAAAACTTTATCACGTGTAAAACTGCAGGCCAGATTGTGGCCTCTTGTCCTGCTCTCTTGCTCCCATACACTGTGGCTTTCTTTGGGTTTGTGCTTTTACTTAAAATTTGTTAAAGATAAATTTTACTATTGACTGATCTAGGAAACAGCTGGGCTATGCAGCTTGGACGCATAGTGATCCTCCAGTCTCAGCTTCCCCAGCCCATGATTTATAGGCCTGCACCACCATACCCTGTATTGCTGGCCAGCATAGGATGCCAAAGTTTCAGGGTCCGACAAGGCATGCATTACCAGTGATGAAACACAGGACCTTGAGCTTGCCAGGCTTGGCAGACAAGCAATTAGACTGCCAAGTTATCTCCCTAGCCCTCTTTAGTTCTGCTCTTGAATTGAGTGTCTCTGTTGTTTCTCTCTGTGCCCGAGCATTCGAGGTGATCAAAAACGTGGTAAACAGTGCCATTCAGTGTCAAGCAAGAGAAAGTCAGACACATAAATTATGTCAGTGTGTTCACACTTCCTCTATTCCATGATTTGACTCTATAATCCTTCTGCCTCTTCTCTACAGTCAAAATTACCACAAAAAGTAAATGTTTTGCAATTATTCATGATATCCAGGAAGCCATGACTGTGAAATGAAGGTCACTCAGGAAAGAGGACTTCAAAGCTGTTTCAGACAGTGGCAAGAACGTGAGATGAGTGCATTGGAAGGGTGGAGGAGCACTGGGAGAAGGATTAAAGTCAATGTATCAGGTGAGTGTGTGAGAGAGCTTCTGACTACCCTGCACTGGCGGGACCAACTCCGGGCTCCAGCCAAGGCTCAGTGTGGGTGAGACCATTTTCCACCCCCTTGGGATACCCTCCACCACTCCTTAGCACCTCCCCCACCCCACCCGCCAAGAAGGAATTTCTGCCATGTTCTGGGAACACCCAGACCCAGTCCTAGTCTGGACCCAGTGAGGGGGTGGAATAGCTGCCTCTCCCGCCTACTCAACCTTGTCCCCTCCAGGCTCAACTCAGGCCTGGCATACAGGTCTGGGGTGTAACCCTGCAGCTTCAATCCCTACAGAGAGTGTAGAGGATAGAACCACCCAGCTAGTCCAGGAGCAGAACATCATGCCACAGGGGCACAACAGGTTCACCCTGAAGGACAGCAGCAGGAAGGAGCTGAGCACAGCAGCCAGACACAAGCCAGGCACAGCTGGATAACTCAAGACTTTGTAGATCTGCACTTGAACTTCAGTACATGCTAAGGTTATGACTACAGCGAACATCTACAACAAAGTTCAGAGGACAGTGCTACACAAAATGACGGGAAGGAACAAAATGCAACTGGACAACTCAACCCCACCCATAAAAAGTGCAGAGGACACTAACACAGAACAAATTGGGAATCACACAATGAAAAGCAATGAATCAATATAAAAGGACTCAATTCTCCAATTAAGAGAAATAGACTGGCACAGTGGATTAGGAAACAAAATCCAACAATATGCTGTATACAAGAAATACATTTAACTCATATAAACATTCATAGGCTGAAAGTCAAAGGATGGAACACAATACTACATGACCCAGCTCCTCAGAAAAAGGCAGGGATAGCAATTCTACTCTCAGACATTCTCAACTTCACAACAACAATGATCAAGCGAAATAAAGAAGGCCACTATATACTAGTTAGGGGAAAAATTCAAGAGGAAGAGGTAACACTCATAAAAATGTATGCACAAAACATGGCAGCACCCAACTATATAAAGTAAATCTTAATGGACATGAAAAATCTAATATCCAATACCACAATTTTAACAGGAGACCTTAACACACCCTTATCTCCAAAAGATAGGTCAACCAGACAAAAATTTAGCAAAGAAATAACAGAACTGTACAAGAGCTTGAAACAAATGGACTTGGTAAACATATACAGAATGTTACACGCAAACACAGTTGAATACACATTTTTCTCAGCTGCACATGGGTCATTTTGTAAAATGCAACACATACTGGTCCATAGGTCATGCTTAAATATGCAAGAAAACAGAAATTATCCACACACATTAGTTAACCACAGTGCAATGAAACTATGAATAAGTTACAAAAAAAACAGAAAAAAACTTAAATACATGGAAATTAAATGACACCCTACTCAGCAAACAATGGGTCACAGATGAAATTAAAAAAAATACAACAATATATACAATTCAATGAAAATTCAAGCACAACTTATCATAATTTATGGGATACAAAGAAAGCAGTACGCAGAGGGAAAGTCATAGCTGTGAACTCACACATTAGGAAAACAGAACGTGCACAAATAATTACCCTAATGCTGCACCTTCAACAACTAGAAAGGGAAGAGCAAACCAAACCCACAGCCCAAAGACGGGAGGAAATCATAAAGATTAGAGCAGAAATTAATTCAATTGAGACGCAGAAATCAATTCAAATAATTAAAAAAGCAAAAAGCTGGTTCTTTGAAAGATTAAATAAAATTGATAAGCCCCTAGCTAACCTCATCAAAAAGAAGAAAAACAAAAAATTCAAATACAAGCAATAAGGAATGAAAAGGGTGTAATTACCACAGACAGTGGAAATTCAGAAGATTATCAGTAGCTACTTTGTGAATCTTTACTTTCACAGAATAGAATACAAAGAAGAAATGGACAGATACCTAGAAAGGTACACATTACCACAACTGAATCAACAAGATATAACCACTCTCAACAGCCTGATAACAGCCAATGAAACACGAGATGTAATTAAAAACCTACCGGCAAAGAAAAGTCCAGGTCCAGATGGATTCACAACTGAATTCTACAAGACACTTACAGAAAATGTAGTCCCTATACTCCTCAAACTCTTCCATGAAACTGAAGAGGAAGCAATCCTCCCAAAATCATTCCTTGAGGCAAGTATTATACTAATACCAAAACCAGGGAAAGATGCAACTAAGAAAGAGAACTACAGGCTGATTTCCCTCATGAACATAGATGCCAAAATCCTCAATAAAATCCTAGCAAATAGAATACAGCAAATCATCAAGAAGATCATACACCATGACCAGGTAGGATTCATCCCAGGGATGCCAGGATGGTTCAATATTCGAAAATCTATCAATGTAATACACTATATCAATAGAGCGAAAAGTGAAAACTACGTGATCATCTCCATTGGTGCAGAAAAGGCTTTTGACGAAGTCCAACACTCACTCGTGTTCAAAGTCCCACAGAAAATTGGAATAGTTGGCCTCTACTTCAATCTGCTAAAAGCCATTTGAAAACCCAACAGCTAACATAATCCTAAATGGGGAAAAACTGAAATCTTTTACATTTAGATCTTGTACAAGACAAGGATATTCTCTATCACCACTCCTATTCAATATAGTTCTGGAATCATTAGCTATAGCCATTAGACAAGAGAAAGAAATAAAAGGAATAAGAATAGGTAAAGAAGAAGTTAAATAATCTTTTTTTGCAGATGACATGATACTTTACTTAGAAGACCGAAAAAACTTCACCAAGAAGCTACTAGAATTAATACAGAAATTCAGTAGCATAGCAGGTTATGAAGTCAATATCCAAAAGTCAATAGCATTCCTCTACACAGACAACAAACACACTGAGAGGGAAATTATAGAAACAATACCTTTCACAATAGCACCGAGGAAAATGAAATACCTTGGAATTAACCTAACTAAAGAAGTCAAAGATCTTTTCAAGGAAAATTACAGTACTCTGAAAAGAGATGGTAGAGGATTTCATAAAATGGAAAGATATTCCATGCTCCTGGATAGGAAGAATCAACATTGTGAAGATGGTCATACACCCAAAATTGCTGTACAGATTTAGTGCAATCCCTATCATACTAACACCGACATACCTCACAGTGATAGAGAAATCTTTCCTAAAATTTATCTTGAACCGGTAAAGACCTAGAATAGCAAAGGCAATACTGGGCAATAAATACAAGGCAGGAGGCATTACAACTCCTGACTTGAAATTATATTAGAAGCCTACTGTGATAAAATCAGCACAGTACTGGCATCAAAATAGACCTGAGGATAAATGGAATAGATTAGAAGACACCATATACAACCTTGAAGCAGGACAGTCTCACTTTATTCCTTTTCCTGTCTCTTGCTTTCCTTCACCACCCACTACTTCTTAAACAACTATCTACCATAGAGACATCGCAGCAGCAACTGGCATGTCATGATAAGCAGCCCATATTCAGTAGACCAGAATGACAGGCACTCCAAGCATGAAACTACTATTACAAATTACCATCTGCAGTGCAATAGCTTTGTTCACAGGTTTCAGTATATATAGATAGTCAGAGTGAGCATCTTTCCTATTAACTGCTAGATTCAAAAATGTTCTGGAGATTCTCAGGATCATTGCCTTGCCCATCTGATATTTACACGTGTGTGTCTGGTTTATTTCACTTATGAGTATATGTTCAAGTGGCATCCACTTCAATATGAAAGCTTGGAGAGTATCATACTTAATGGCTGAATAATACTCCATTGTGTAAAAGCACCACATCATTTTCAACCATTCCTCAGGTGATGGGCATCTTGGTTGTTTCCAAGATTTGGCTGTCACAAATTGTGCTGCTATAAACATAGGTATCCATATATCACTATGATATGTTTTCAGATCCTCTGAGAGAATGCCCAGTAGAGGAATAGCTGGTTTAAAGGGGACTTCCGGACCAAATTCTATAAGGAGTCTCCATACTGATTTTCATAACGGTTGCACTATTCCACATTCCCACCAGCAGTGGAGAAGGGTTCCTTTTTTCCCCACAGCCTCTCCAACATTCATTGTTGGGTGATTTCTTTATGATAGCCATTCTTTCTGGTATGAGATGATATCTCAATGTGGTTTTAATTTGCATTTCACGAATGGCTATTGATGTGGAGCATTTTTTCATATATTTATTCGCTTCTTTAATTTCTTTATCTGAGAAGTGTGTGTTCATCTCCGATGCCCATTTCTGGGTTGGGTCTTTAAATTTTGGGGCGCTAGTGATTTTTAGTTCTTTATAGATTCTAGAGAGCAGACCTTGTCCGAGTACTTACTTGTCATGATTTTTTCGAAATTTGTGCGTTGCCTTTTCACTTTGTTGGTAATTTCTTTTGACGTGAAAATACTTCTCAGTAAGAGTAGGTCCAAACTATTAATTCTTTCAACTGCTCGTGCAATTTTATTTCTGTCCATGAACTCTTTTCCTACTCCTATGTCTTCAAGAGTTGCTCCTACTTTCTCTTCCAGGAGATTTAATGTCTCTGCTTTAATGTTTAGATCTTTAATCCATTTTGACTTCAGTTTAGTGCATGGTGATAGACCTGGGTCAAGTTTGAGTTTTTGGCATGTAGAGAGGAAAGAAAATATTCTCTCAGGCTTTCACAGAGAGCACATTGTCCAAGTAATAGCTGTGACTCATTGACATGGCTGACACTGACAAAGTATCAACAATCTGAGGTATAGGATCTCAGGATAAATCCTGAGGATATTTCACTGCCCTTATCAGACCGAAAAGCTACAACTCTTGTTGCATAAATCCTGCTTCAGCTTGGTCTTAAACTTCCAGAAGGAAAGTATAAAAACGAAATATAAGAAATAAAGCCATGCTGTTATGTTGAGTTGTGGGGAACTCAGGTCAACAATTTCTGACATTGCCAGTTAATCGGAAGACCCAATACTATTATGGGCTATTGGACTCTTTTAGAATATTTTTCTGAGTTTACACACCTATAATACTCAAATAACGGAATTTAACAAAAAAGGGTATGCACATGAATGTCCATTTTGTATATGTGTATTCAGGTTGGTTAGGATAGATATATAGTTACATTCTGTTAATGAATAGAAAGATTTGTTCTAATGGTGTTTGTAAATAGGATGTGGAGTCCACATCTTGTACAGCAATTAACCACTAAGAAGAATGTTTGCAGTGTGTTAATTATTCGAACTATCCTACTGATTTGATTTGAAACTGTCTCATTGCTATTTCTTTATCAATAAAATTATGGCAAAAAAAAAGAAATAAAGGCATTCCGTTATGTTGAGCTGCGTGGGACTCAGGTCAACATTTTCTGACATTGGCATTTAAGCGGAAGACCTGATACTTTTATGGGATAATGGACTCTTTTAGAATATTTTGCTGAGTTTACACACCTATAATATTCAAATAATGGAACTTAACAAAAAAGTGTATACAGAAGAATGTCTCTTTTGTATCTGTGTATTCAACATGGTTAGGATAGTTATATAGTTACTTTCTGTTAATGAATAGAATCATTTGTTCTAATGGTGTTTGTAAATAGGATATCAAGTCTGCATCTTTGACAGCAATTAACCACTAAGAAGAATGTATGCAGTGTGTTAATTATTGAAACTCTCCTACTGATTTGATTTGAAACTGTCTCGTTGCTATTTGTTTACTAGTAAAATTATGTCAAAATAAAAAGTCTCAAGATATATGAGTATTTGTACTGTAACGTCATGTAATTCTGTAGTGTCCCAAATTTTCTGATCAAGAAGATGATGGGGCCAAAGAGGAAAGTGATCGATGATGTAGAGTGTGCCTAACTAGAGTCACATGGAGAGAAAACATTCCCTCAGGCTTTCACAGAGAGCACATTGGTCAAACAACAGCCGTGACTCATCCACATGGCTGACCCTGAGAACGATCTACAATCTGAGGTACAGGATCTCAGGATAAATCCCGAGGAGATTTCACTGACCTTATCAGACCCAAAACCTACAACTCTTTTTGCATAGGTCCTGCTTTACCTTGGTCTTATACATCCAAAAGGAAAGCATAAAAACAAAATATAAGAAATAAAGCCATGCTGTTATGTTGAGCTGTGGGGGACTCAGGTCAACAATTTCTGACATTGCCATTTAAACAGAAGACCCAATGCTATTATGGGCTACTGGACTCTTGTAGAATATTTTGCTGAGTTTACACACCTATAATATTCAAATAACGGAATTTAACAAAAAAAAAGGTATACAGATGAATTTCCCTTTTGTATATGTATATTCAGGGTGGTTAGGATAGTTATATAGTTACATTCTTTTAATGAATAGAATGATTTGTTCTAATGGTGTTTGTAAATAGGATGTCAAGTCTGCATCTTGTACAGCAATTAACCACTAAGAAGAGTGTATGCAGTGTGTTAATTATCGAAACTATCCTACCGATTTGACTTGAAACTGTCTCATTTCTATTTGTTTATCAATAATATTATGGCAAAAAAAGAAATAAAGCTATGCTGTTATGTTGAGCTGTGGGGAATCAGGTCAACATTTTCTGACATTGCCAGTTAAGTGGAAGACCCGATACTATGATGGGATACTGGACTCTTTTAGAATATTTTGCTGAGTTTACGCACCTATACTAATCAAGTAACGGAACTTAACAATAAAAGGGTACACAGATGAATGTCCATTTTGTATCTGTGTATTCAAATTGGTTAGGAGAGATATATAGTTACATTCTGCTAATGAATAGAATGATTTGTTCTAGTGGTGTTTGTCAATAGGATCTCCAGTCCGCATCTTGTACAACAATTAACCACTAAGAAGAATGTATGCAGTGTGTTAATTATTGAAGCTGTCCTAGCGACTTGATTTGAAACTGTCTCATTGCTATTTGTTTATCAATAAAATTATGGCAAAAAGTTACAAATTATGTGAACTGAATCAAAAAGATATAACAACTCTGTAACCCAATAACAGCCATTGAAATACAAAATGTAATAAAAACGCTACCAACAAATACAAGACTATGTGCTGATGGATTCACAGCTGAATTCTGCGAGAAACTTATGTGAGATACAATCCCTATGCTCCTAAAACTTTTCGATGAACTTGAGAAGGAAGCAATCCTCCCAAAATCATTCCTGGAGGCAAGTATCATGCTGATACCAATACCAGGGTAAGACCCAAGTAAAAAAGAGAATTAGAGGCCAATCTCCTTCATGAACATAGATGCAAAAATCGTCAATAAAATTCTAGCATATAGACTACAGCAAATCATCAAGAAGATCATACAACATGATGAGGTAGGATTCATTCCAGGGATATAAGGATGGTCCAATATTCACAAATCTATAAATGTAATACACTATATCAATAGAGTGAAAAATAAAAACCCACATGATCATTTCAACTGATGCAGAAAAGGCTTTTGACAAAGACCAACACTGATTCATATTCAAAATCCTACAGAAAATTAGAATAGATTGCCTGTATTTCCATCTGATAAAAGCCATTTCTGATGAAACAACAGCTAACGTAATTCTCAATTGGGAAAATCTGAAATCTTTGACTCTCACATCTGGTACAAGACAAAGATTTCCTCTATCATGCCTGCTATTCAATATAGTTCTGGATTCGTTACTTAGAACCATTAGAGAAGAGAGAGAATTAAAAGTAATAAGAATAGGAAAGACAAAGTTAAATTATCATTATTTGCAGATGACATGATACTTTACTTGGAATACCCAAAAACTTCACCAAGAAGCTACTAGAATTAATAAGAAAATTCAAAAGAATAGAGAATACAAAGTCAATACTTAAAAGTCAATAGAATTCCTCTACACAGATAACAAACACACTGAGAGGAAAATTGTAGCAACAGTGGCTTTTATGATAGCACCGAGGAAAATGAAATACCTTGGAAACAATCTAAATAAAGAAGTCAATGATATTTTCCAGAAAAGTTACAGTACTCTGAAAAAAGAGATGATAGAGCATTTCAGGAAAGATATCCCCTGCTCCTGGATAAGAAAACCCAACATTGTGAAGATGGCCATACTCCCAAAATTGCTGTACAGATTTAATGCAATCGCTATCAGACTACCACCGACATATCTCACAGACATAGAGAAATCATTCCTAAAATTTATCTGGAACCAGAAAAGACCTAGAATAGCAAAGGCAATCATGGCCACTCAAGACAAGGCAGGAGGCATTACAATTCCTGACTTAAAATTATACTACAAGGCTACTGTGATATAATCAGCATGGGACAGGCAACAAAATAGACCTGAGGATCAATGGAATAGATTAGAAGATGCAAAATACTGTAAGGACACAGTCAGCTACCTTGTCTTGGCAGAGCAGTGAAACATGCTCATCCCCTTTAAACCTGCTATTCACCTACTGGGACTTTTCCTGGAGGATCTGAAAACATCAAATCATAGTGACATATGTGTGCTTATGTTTATAGTAGCACAATTTGTGATAGGCAAAACTTGGAAACAACCACATGCCTGTAACCTGAGGAATGGATGAAGAAGATGTAAAGAATGACAAACTTGAAGGATTTATACTTAAGGGGATGCCACTTGAAGATATACTCATAATTGAAATAAACCAGACCCACCTATGCACGTATCATATAATCTCCCTTGCAGGAAACTCAAAAGAAGAAATACAAATAGAAAGACATAACACAATAAAAAGGAAAGTGAGACTTTGAGGATTAGTCAATGAAGAGAGAGTAAAGAAAAAAGCTAGGAATCATGACAAGGGCAACCCATACATTTATATGTTTAGGTAAGTCAAGATGGGTAAGACAATGATCATGAGAATCTTCAGAAAGTTTTCAAAGCTAGTAGTTAATTGGCAGGATTCTCACCCTGACTAACTATATATTCTGATACCTGTAAACTAAGCAACTGCACTGCAGATTGCAATGTGTAACAATAGGGTCATGCTTGGAGTTCCTGTCATTCTGATCTTCTGAATACATGCTGCTTGTCATGACAATCCTGTTGGTGCTGTGCTGTCTCGCGGGTAGATGTTTGTTTAGAAAGGAAGGGGATAGTGAATGAAGGCAGGACTGTCCTGCTACAATGCTGTATATGGTTAGATTTCTAAACTTGTGTGTAAAAATATGTAATTGTTTATTCTTATTTTTTAAATATATTTTAATTTTAAAAAAAGAGATGGATATTCTGTTACTATTTAAATATCATAGGTCCAGGGCGGGCCTGGCCTTAGCTCAGTTGTTTAAGTGGCTGCTTCCACAAATATCATAGGTCCATTAATTCAGAAAAATAATCCTGTATAATCCAGTACTCTATAACAGTATTGACTTATCCATAGGGCTGGCAATGTCAGCAGTTGTTGACTTGAGCATTTTACATCTCAGCATATCAAAATGGCTTTATTTTTACACCTTCTGTTTATACTATTCTGCTGACAGGTTAAGACAAAGATAAAGCAAGACCTATATAACAAGAAATGTAAGTTTAGTATCTGCCAATGTCAGTCAAATCCCTTCAAGATTTACTCTGAAATCCTGTACTGCAGTTTGTAGATCCTTTGTCAGTGTCAGCCATGTGGATGAGTCACGGCCATAGCTTGACTAAGTTGCTCTCTGTGAAAGCCTGAAAGAATGTTACCTCACCATGTGACTTCCTTAGGCTCACTCTACATCATCGATCACTTTCCTCTGTGGCCCCATAATCTGCTTGATAAGAAAATTTGGAACACAACTGAGTTACAGGATGTTACAGTACAGGTTATCCTATGTCCTGAGTCCTCATTGATCTTGAAACGCTAAGGCCAAAATGTTGGCTGTCCTTACGCCCCATCTTTTTCTCTACTTTTTGTTCTGTAACCTTAAGTTGTTAACCCTCCAGAAGAGAAGCTTACTGATATTATTACCATATAACATAGGCAATTGAATTTAACCTATTTGTCTGAATATCAAACATCTTAGACATAACATGGAATAGGTATTTTCCATCAAGCATTGATATGTTAAACTTTAAATCCGTAGAGTCATTCTGGTCTTCTAAATTTATACCGCTTCTAATGTTATGTCATTTATTATTATATTCTCTGAAGGAAATGCTTTTGAAATAAATAAGGTAAATAAAAAGATGAGAAAAAAATTGTCATAGACTGTCATGCTGCAATGTTGTATATGACTATATTTCTAAATTTTGGTGTAAAAATTTATCATTGTTTTTTATTTTTATGTGTTTTTTGTTTTTGTCTTTTAAATGTTTGTACATTTTATTGAGAAACAAATAGCAATGAGACCAAGCAATGGCCGTGACTCATCCACATGGCTGCACTGACAAAGGTTCTACAATGTGAGGTACAGGATCTCAGGATAAATCCTGAGGGCATTTCACTGACCTTCTCAGACCAAAAAGCTACAACTCTTGTTGCATAGATCCTGCTTTACCTTGG
>NW_004524782.1:495393-522177 GCF_000260255.1 Octodon degus
GATAGATATATAGTTGCATTCTCTTAATGAATAGAATGATTTGTTCTAATGGTGTTTGTAAATAGGATCACAAGTCCGCATCTTGTACAGCAATTATCCACTAAGAAGAATATATGCAGGGTATTATTTGTTGAAACTGTACTTCCGATTTGATTTGAAACTGTCTCATTGCTATCTGTTTATCAATAAAACTTTGATAAAAACAAATAGCAATGAGAGAGCTTCAAAACAAGTTGGTAGGACAGTTTCAATAATTAACATATTGCATATTGTTGTATTGATACTTTTTATTCACAGTACAAAGTGGAGACATGATATCCTGCCCAAATAATGCTAGTACAAATTTTTCTTCTCATTGAATTAAGAGAAAGAAGCTGTGAATCTATCCTATTTTGTATATACAGATACAAAATGGAGATTTAAATTTCAGCTTTCAACAATTGTTGGAAAATACCTGTTTCATGTTATGGCTAAGGCACTTGACATTCTGACAGAGTGAGATTAAGTCTAAAGGCATATGCTATAGGGTAATAATATCATTAAGCTTCTCTTCTGGAGGGATAAAAACTTAAGTTTGCAGACCAAAAAATTGGAGAAATAGAAGGGCTACAAGTATATCCAACATTTTGCTTCTAGTTCTTCAAGGTCAGTGAGGACTCACGATATAGGAGAACTTGTACTATAACATCCTGTTACTCAATGATGTCACACATTTTCTGTTCAAAGAGATTATGGGGCCACAGAGTAATGTGATTGACATTGCAGAGTATATCTATGGAGAGTCACCTGGAGAGACAACATTTACTCAGGCCTTCAGAGAGAGCAAATTGTTCAAGGGATGGTCTTGACTCATCCAGATGGCTATCAATAACAAAAGATCTACACTCTGCTGTGCATTGTCAGGGAAAATCCTGAGGGTATTTGATAGATGTTGTCAGATATAAAAGTTACACTTTTTGTTTTGCAGATCTTGCTTTATCTTGGTCTTAACCATCCAGCAGAAAAGTATGAAAAAGAGGTTTAATAATTATAGCCATATTAATATGCTGAGGTGTAAATAGCTCAAGTCAAGAACTTCTGACATGCCAGTCCTGCATATAAGCCACTATTATCATGGTGTAATGGACTATATTGGATTATTTTGTTGAATTCAGGCACCTACAATATATGAATGGCCATGGAATACCCATCTCTGACAAAAATAACAAGTGAATACAAATGAAGGACAATTTTGTAGTAAATATGTATATATACATATATATATATATATATATATATATATATATATATATATATATATATATATATATATATATATATACAAAACAGAATAGATATACTGCTACTTTTTCTTAATTCAATGAAAAGAAAGATTTGCACCAATAGTATTTAGAAAGGAAAATGTCTGCATATTGTACTATGAATAAATACTATGAAGACAACCATATGTAATTTATTATTTATTGTATCAGTGCTACTGACCTGTTTTGATAGTGTCTCATTGCTATTACTTTCTCAATAAAATTAATTTTAAAAAGAATTGCTTTGTTCCATTTAAAGTTATAGTTAATGGTGCTTACAAAAGTACATCTGCTACATACCTTGAGTTCCTATAGGCCCACATCTTGGCAAAACTTTACAGCTTTTAACCCCATAGGTTAGTTCTCAACTTGGCTAAAATTTGGTCCCCTTTGTGTATAAAATTTCCTATGCAAAAGAGTCTTTTTGGCATCTTTCAGGCACTCTCAGGTTGATTTGCCTGAGAGCCTTTTGCTTGTATTTTACAATAAATGCTCTTTTCTGCTCTTGTACAATAAATTTGCTCTGGCCTCTTCAGGGAAAAAAAACTGCAGGAAGCATGTGTCCACTAACCTGGCAGGGTGGCCCATGGCAGAGGGCAGCAGTTCATGGTTGTGTAAAACAGCAAAAGCAGCAAGAGCAAAAGGATGAGGAGCTGGACATGCCCACAGTTCTTAGAGAAAGGATCCAGAGTAGGCTTACAGGATGACCAGGGGAATTATTATATTAAGAGGACATGTCCTGCAGCAAGACAGGTTCAGTGCACAAAAAGAATGGCCTGAATGAACCTCAGAAGAGAGAGGTCAGTGCTGCTGAAATAGCTGCAACAGGCCTATGATTGGCCCAAATTTGATCCTGCTGGTTGGTTGAAAGTAAGGTCTATGTTTGGTCCAGATTTGATCAAGATAACTGGTATGAATTCAAGCTGACAATCGTCACATATCCATCCTGTGATTAGTCCAAATTCAGACCTGCTGATTGGTCCAAATTGGTCCACATTCAAGACCCTGATCTGAGAATAGTGATCTGTTCCAATTCTGTTTTGCTGGTACGTTCCCATTTGAGACTAATGTGATCAGAGTAGGTACCTCCTGGACTCCTGTAGCCCATCTACATTCATGGTAACTGTCATGGTGGCGTTTCAAGGTTAGGTTACAGGTAGATGTTCATGCTAGTTGATAGCTGCCTTGTCTCAACAAGAATGTCCCAGCCAAAGCTGTGCAACATGCAGGAAGGCTAGCTGTGACTTCAACTTAATGAGGACTGGATAAAACGGACCTGTGTCCTCATTGATCCCTTCTGCACTAGGGATGGCTGCCAGGCCACCTCTTCAGAGGTAGTGGCAGCATCTGTGTTTAAGGGAGTAGAAGAATGGTACTGAGGGTGACAGAGTGCAGCTATGAAGTAAGCTTAGAGTTGACAATGGTACACAGAGGCAGGATGTCTCTGTCTACCCATGAGGAACTGGACGAAAGAAAGAGAAACAAGGGGGAGTGGGAAGACAGCTATTGGCCACCCACTTTCCTGGCCATCACAGTTGGAAAGGGAGAGTCAGGGGCTTCTTCTTTCTCTGAGTGCTGTCTGCTCTAACACTGGGCACCTGAATGAGCACCAGTGGGCATGGCTACCACAGGGAGTCTGGATAGAAGCCTGCTGAACTATAGTTCCCTGCCACTGTGTTCTGACCCCTTTGTGTGAAATCAAGACTGGACACTTCTGAGGATACTTAAGTCTCCCAGGAGGTGCGGTCTGTAAATTCCCCTGCCCTCTGTGTCCCTTCCCGTACCGAGGTCTTAGCCTCCCTCTCCTAACTCTGCCTCACTGACATAACCTGATTCAGTTGTTCTCCTATCCCTTCTTTTCTGACTGCTTTTGTCCTCTGTACAGGGCCTCACCATATCTGTCCATGCCTATCTGTCTTGTTCCTCCTATTATTCACTAAGGATCTGGGTATTTCCCTCTCATACCCTACCTTCGATTTTCCAATGTGACGTTATTTTTCCTCCAGAAAACTTTTCCTCCCTTTCCAATATGCTTCGGAACTTTTTGACTCCCTGTGTATGATCCCGCAGGCCCAGGTAAGAGCATCATTTCCTGTGGCTTATTATGCTCTATGGTCTGATGTTGAGCAAAGAGAGGAGAATGGAAGGTATTGGCATTGCGTGCTTCCTAATCTCCCAAAGGATGATCTTTCCTTACTCTGCACAAAGCCACCATGAAGTCCAAAGCTCCACTTCTGAAACCCACGCACTTTAACACTGCTGGTTGGCATCACATATGTGTTTGCAGATGTGTGTGCATGGATACTGGATATCTGTTAATGTGTGCATTCTAATGTGTATTCTTTTGTGCCAGGAGATCCTACTTTTTTATTTTGAACTGTTTTAAGTCTTACACTTCTGTCTCTTTCAGAACCACATTTCCAGATCACTAATTTCTTTGTGATATGTGATTGCAACAGAAATGATTACAGGCCCATGTGACCTGTTCAGTCCAAACTCAGGTGCAGTGTGATTGAGACCCTCTTCTGTGCCATTGAGACCCCCACCACTACTTAGCATTCTCCTCATGCCCACTGAGTGAGGATTTCTGCCGCATTCTTACAACCCCCAGATCCAGCCCTAGCCAGGCCCAGTGAGTGTGTGGGAGATATTCCCCTCTCTCCTACTCGCCTTTTTCCCCTTCAGACTCAGCTCAGGCCTGGCATAAAGGCCTGGAGTGAAACTCTGCAGCTGTATTCCCTGCAGAGAGAGTAGGGGACAGAACCACCGAGCTAATCCATGAGCAGAACATCTTGCCAGAGGAGCACAACAGGTTCACTCCCAAGGGCTGCAGCAGGAATGAGCTGAGCACAGCAGCCATACCCAAGCCAGGCACAACTGGATAAATTCAAACTTTGTAGATCTGCACCTGAATTTCAGTAGGTGGTAAAGTTATAACTGCCCCAAAGCTCTACAAGAAAGGTCAGAAGACAGTGCTATAGAAGTGATTACATTTTCTTGTGAAGTGGGGACCTGTGTATGGGGAGGGGGTATTGTGTGATTTTTGTTTTACTTTTTTCTTCTTTCTCTTCCTTTATTCTACTTTCTTTCCCCATCTATATTTTCTAAAATCTCTCATTCACTGTCATGATAATAGTTTGTGTTTCAGCTATAACCTTTCTCTTTTCAACTCATTCTACTTCTTTTAAATAACACTTAAGTAAATATTTTAGTATGTCGTAACTGTGAATGGTTCATTTTGAACACTGCATGTTCTTGCTTTGTTTCTTCTTGCCTGACACACCTTTGTGAAGACAGTTATCATTCTTTAATTTTTTTCCTAATTTTTCATCAGTTCTGCTACCTCTAGCACAGTGTCTCCCACTTGCCTCTTTTGCACTGCATCCATTTCCCTGATCTGAAACAGCTCATGCCTGCAGTTCATGTCTACCACTGTGCTAGCTTTTGGTGCCTTAACCAATGTAATGAGTTGTTAGTTAATCTAACCCTGGATTCTCGGTTGTCCTGGTGAGTTTGGTAGATGACACACATACATTGCTCTGCCCTGGTCCCTGAAGCATCACTTCAGATATTCTGAATTATACAACTTCAATCACTGAACCTATCGCTGAGCAGCAGTTCTGAGAAGTAAATAGGAGTAAGTATCTTGGTATTCCCACCATGTAGCCGATGTCCCAGGAAAACAAAGATGTCACAACATCTTAAAATAAATAATACTACACACTTCAAAATTTGTTTGAATCTTAATAAAACTAAACAAAAGGCACATGTCATCTCAATACATTGGAATAGAAGACTAAAAATAATTCAATAGCTGCTGATGACAGATGGAGCCTAAGGAAATATTCAGAAGGTAGTGTGGGACACTTGCTTCCAATAGCGCTTATGGTTAGTTCTCCTGGATAGTTTTCTCTATCCACTTTGTGAATTTGCAGACATTGGTGTAGATGCTTGGGATTCCAGGTTGCCCGCAGGGAGGGAATCCCCAGGACACGATGCCCTGCAGAACGCCTTTGCAGACCAGGGGGCCTCCAGAGTCTCCCTGTTGCACAAAGAGAAGAGCAAGTTAGGGATGGTGGAGAGGATGAGGAATGGAGACACATAGAGAGACGGAAGCACAGAGTCTAATGCAGAGGGAGAGAGAAGAAAAAAGCAGCAAGTACTTTGAAGAGGGTACAATGTGAGCCTGAGACAGAAGCCAATGAGACAGACCCAGAAGACCCCAGTAGCACATGGTATGCATGAGGCAGAGATAATGGGAAGACAAACTGAGACCCTGGTGATTCACCAAGACAGTGAAAGCACAGGAACATGAGGGCCCAAGTGGAGGGTGATACTCTTAAAGCCCAAGGCATCATACCATTGCGCTGTAAGCATGCAGGGCCAGTCCTGCCTCTCAAACACCAGGTCTCCCTACCCGGCCTTGCCAAGGTTCCCTGAGGATCTCCACCCCCTGCTTGCATCTACTTTTTTAGTTCCAGCTGACATAACACGTGAGGGCCCACCTAGGTTGCCATGGACTTAGTGCTTGGTAGACACCAGAGTTCAATGTGCAACTGTCCTTGTCAGTAGGGTTGGGGATCCTACTCCTGGGGTTTTATCCTCATATCCATTCCCTCAACACCAGGATTCTATGTCTGTCTGTCTCCTCCCATCACTTCAGCTTTTTTTTTTGCCTTTCTCTGTGACTACTTCACAGTGTATCTCCTGTTTCCTTCCCACTCTCCCAGTTTCTCCTTTATGCTTCCCCTTGCAGCCACATATTTTTCTTGAAGCATCTCATGTTCCTCTCAGGCTTGAAAGTTTCCATTGATCCTTCATGGCTTTGTGCCCTCTTGGGTTTTACAGCCCTTTCTCCATTCTAAACATCTGCCCTTCTGTCCCAGTGTATTACCCCACAAGAATCTCTGATGCCATCTCCACCAGCGCAGATCATAGTACGGTGAAGCAAGTCTCCATACACTTTTTTGCAGACATTTTTCTTTCGAAATCGAACAATCACACACCTTAGTTTATCATTCTGTTGGACTGTAAGAAAGGATACACGGTCAGAAATACTCCTGAGAAGACAAAGTCACGAGTATCAGTGAATACAGAGACAGGAAAAACAAAACTCACAATCCAATAAGTTACCCCAGCCGGAGACCAAGCATTTCATTCCTGCTTTTGGACATTTAGAGGCGATGGGGATGGTCCGGACAGTGTCTGTTTGCACAACTGGTTTGCTCAACTTGATGAGCATGATATCATAGGGCTCTGAAGTCATGCTAAAATTTGGGTGTTGCACAGAGAAGTTAGCCTTAATCATCTGGATGCATGGTGAATACGGAGGGGAAATGCTTTCCAGGCCAAAACCAATGGTGAAGGATCTGAGGGAAATGTGACAATCAGTATCATAGTAAGCAAGCCATGTGTAGAAGCCCAAACACTCATAGAGGCCCATTTCCAATCCTCTCACTTTCAACATCTGTCTCATCACCACCATCTCTATTCCCAGCCTCCACTGTGACTAGACCCATCCCTGATGCCAGTTTCATCTCCTCTTGGACAGCATCCAAATTCCATCTCAATGCTTACTCCCAGTTTCCCCTCAAATCCTACCTATTATGATTAGAACAAAACAGCAATGCCTGAGGTGTAAATGAAGGGAGCTATTAATGCAGAAAACACAAGATGAATAGTAGCTTAATATAATAAAATTCAGAATTAATGCAAAAATATCCATGATAAAAAATCACAAATTGAAAGGAGGCAGCATTTGATGATGCACTTCTCCCAAACTGCCCAGCCCCAGGTCCTGTCATATATCTCATGCGTATATTGTATTCATCACAGATGTTTGCACTAACATTATTTTCTTTAAAGTACTACAAGAAGATATTTATTGCAATTAGAGAGTGTTTGCTTGTCTCATGCTATACCCTGCCATGCAGCTACATGCATAAACCACAGTCCACATTCACCTGGTTTTATCCTCATCTATCCCTCTCTCCTTGCCCCAAGCCCTGTATGCTCCAGTGACAAGAGATCCCTTGTCCAAGCCACCCACCTCCTCAGTGCTGAACTGAGGTCCAAGCCCACTTCTCTCACGCCATCTCCTCCTCTGCACTTTCATGCCTGGGTGAACCCCAGAAACCTGAGAGGTTTCTCTTCTGTCAGTCTGGAGTCTCTGCTTGTACTTCAGACCCAGTCAAGAGAGGTGAATGTTCCTCCAGCATGGGAACATAGCTCTCCCAGCCACCCCTGTCATTTGACTCAGCTCTATCCTTGCTCCTATTCTAGTTTTTCAAATTATAAGCCCTGACAAAGTCCAGAAGGGAGTAAGACTGACGCCCCAGGCAGAACCTCTGAGGTTGTGGAACCCCATTGTCAGTCCATACTCCATCATCTCAGCTCAGGTTCCAGCCTGGGTTTTTTTCCCACACTGCCCTTCAATCCCAGCATACATGGCATCCCCAAGTGAAGTTCCCCCGCTTCTGTTCCAGTGTGCGGCCCATCTGCCACTCATACAATCACCCTCCCCTGGGCTTGCTCACGGTCTCCAGCAGTGCGCAGCTGTCAGCACCCACTGGGGATGAATCAGAGCTCCGGAGCAATTCACAGTGTTGTTGTAGAACAGTGCTGCCTGCCAGGGCTGCGAGTCCGGAGAGCAAAGAACGCCACCAGAGATTTTTGCACTGACTGGGGGGAGCTCTTCTGAGACCTCACTGCTGGTTTCTTCAGAGGAATTCACAGATTCTGGGGGAAGGACTAGGACACAGTGTATCTTGTGAGTGGGTGGAGTCATGTGGGAGACTGAAGAAGATCCCATAGGGGTCCAGTGTTGCAGTGTGACTAGGGGCAGGTCATGTCAGAATGGCCAAGCATGGACAAGTCTGAGGCTCTGTCTCTTGGGGTCAAACAAGACAGTAACAAGACTGGAAACCTTCCTCATAGTTTAAGGCTTCACAGCTGTGTTCTACCACCCCAGTGACTTGAACCAGAGCAAAAACACACACACCCTTCCCCAGGACATGTCTCTGCACAAAAGAGAGTGTGGAGGCCATCACGCCTCTGATTCTGTCTTCTGGACAAGCAGAGTACACAGCAGGACACTGGACAGTCATTCCTGGTACATGTCATACCATGCTGGACCACCCTCCTCTCTGCACAGCCATCTTGTCCAGGGGCTCAGAATCAGGGAATCGAGCATGTGCCATAGTTGTTTGCCAACTTTGGCAGTTCACCCAGGCACAATGGTATTCCCATGCTAATTATAACTAATTTCTGGGCTCTGGCCCATGCTAGGTTAGCATAGGATATGAGTTTAGAGTATATTACCTAAGCTGCTTTCAGATTACTCTTTGAGATTGGGAAACCATGACAAAGAGACATTAGGGTTTTGCCCAGCTACGAGGTCACAGGTCTTGGCTCAGCATCCAATTACTGCATCTCCATAGCCCGCTTTTCGAGTCTTACACCATGTAGACCCCCAGATGGCCTATGGTCAGTGTAGGATTCCACGTTTTTGTTACACAAGACTAGCCTGCACCCTCAGACTCAGATACCTGCTTCCGTGTTCATGATGTATCCAAGGAAACAGATGCAGAGGGTTTGTGTTGTGGTCCCCATGTCAGCACCTGTTGAGAAAGGGATCACATGACTCTGGAGCCTGCCTGACTGTGACAGGAGCAGCAAGAAAAGATCCATCCAGCTTGGACTCTGAGACACAGGCTGTGAAACCCTAACATGGGACAGAGTATCCCACCCTCTGCATTGCTGGCACATATCCATGTGGAGCTGCCATTTACCCAGGACAGCCTTGAACTTTCCCTTACCCCTCAGCCAACACACTGGTTATTGAGGACTATTTTTGGTGAACTTTCTTCCTGAGCACATCCCTGTGCACTGAAGCATGTGTTGAACTTTGTGCCTTCTTCTCCCTCCCCAGGAGCAACAACAGAAAGCCCACCCACTGTCCAGGTCCTGGGAGAAGACAATATGAGCTCTACCTGTGAGAAAAGACAAAGACAAGGAGACTGAGAAAGGAGCGGTAGTGAGGGACAGAGACAGAGACATTGAGACTGTGATTAAACCCTGGAAAAGAGAATATGGGCACCAGACACAGAAGTTTCAGGGTCATGAAGGGAAGGGTGATGAGATGGAAATACAGGTATTTTCAGGAGAGTTTCCTGGCTCAGCCATGTTCTGAGGCATTGCACTGAGGAAGCGACATGCAGAGACTCATTTTTCAGAGTAAACTTAGGCCTAAGGTCCTCTGAATATCCCCATTCTACAGAGCAAAAAAGACATAGGCTGAATACCAAGTAAAGGACGCTGGAGTCTGTGCTCTTAAAATTTCACTGAAACTTGCTTGGTGGCACTACCTGCAATACCAGCACTCTGGGATAAGGTAGATCGCAAATCCCTGGCTGTGCACTGAATCAAAGTGATGGTCTAAGGCCAAGAGGGAGACACATACACACATTGGGACAGTGACAAGAAACAGGCTTGAGCTCAAAAGGCAGTAAGCACAAAGGGAGGGTGAGGATGGGAGAACTCAGGTCCTTCACCTGGCTTCAGCTCTTGGAGTCCTGGTGCACAGCGATCCTGCTTCTGGCTGGCCTCTGTGGGCTGCTACCTCTCCAGAGTCTTGCCTGGTTTTATGAGGATTGGAATGGAGGCCGGTCTGCCCTGGGGCTACCTGAAATATGAGATCCTGAAGGCATCACTTCTCTGGACACACCTCCTGTGCGTATGCTGCTTGTAATGAGATCAAGGCACAGGGAGTAGTGGGTCTGGGCCCTGCTGAAAGAGGGCTTGTGGCTGGGACTCTGAAGGATGTGACTGCCTGTTGGTGCTCCCTCCAAGCTACTCTTTTGTACTCAGCCTTCCTGGCACATGGAGTTTTTGTTTTGTCTTCCTAGCCTTTATAGCTCTTTCTGAACATTAATTCTACGTTAAACTATGCAAATGTGTATGAAATCAAGGAAATCAGTGTGTGTGTGTGTGTGTGTGTGTGTGTGTGTGTGTGTGTGTGTATTGAATAGAGCATTTTCTCACTGAGCTCATAGAAAAGTGTATTTTTATTTTATATTGACTCAAGCCTTATTAGGTCTCCATATTGCCCAGACTAGGCTCAAAGATCTTCTACATCAATTTCCAAGAGAGCTAGGATTACAGTAATGTGATACCACAGGCAGTGCATTTTATCTAAGAGTCCCAGAGGACCTCACCCCACATTGCAGTCACACGAGATACCTAATTCTTGATATCCCCAAACAGGTTCACATATGCCTTAACCCGAAAGGTATCTGTTCCTTTTGCCTCAAGTCTCTCTGATTCACGTTATTTTCCCTCAAAAATATTTGAGCTATGATTGACCTCATATACCAAAATCTGTTTTTTCTGTCATGGCTCTCAAATTCTGACCTATCTACCATATAACACACACACACACACACACACACACACACACACACACACAGGGTTTTAAGATATGGAGTTATCCATCATCTTCACAATTTGTCTTGTGCCCCTCTTGAATCATTTGTTTCAGGCATTTGCTACCCTGTTTTTCCCCCTTTACTGGTCTTCTTTAGAATCCTGGAAATGGAGAACAACTGCTAACAATGTAGGTATCCTGCCCTTGAGACCCTCCCTGTGTATATGTGCTGTGCCTCATCCCTTTTCCACATGAAGAGATGTCCATGGTTTGTGTGGATCTATTTATTTACCTACTTCCTGGATATCCCATTATTCAACCCTGTTTGACACTGCTTTCATTGCCCAGAGCCCCTTGTAAACTTACACTATGGGATTTGTATTAAAAGGTAGAATTCTGACATCACAACAAGTGTCTCTCATTCATCCCAGGATACATCCATTTCATTGGTTCTGTTTACTATTATATGTATCTCTCAGCTCCCAAAGAGGGCAGAAGATTTTGCCAGTACTGTTCACTGGGTCATCCCAAATCCCTACCTTCATACCAGGCTCTTAGTCTGTGTGCTATTTGCCTGATTGTCTTGTCTCTTCAGTAATCTCTCATATATATTTGTGTGCCTACGGTGTGTTGTTATCATTCTTCTTGGACACTGTGGCTTGCAGTTTATGTTATAGAATAGAGACATGTATTCTAGGGCTTGACTCTGAGTCCTGGAGTCTGTCTCTACCCTCAAGATGGTGCTCTGGACTTAGTGCTTTCTATCTATCTCTGGGCTTGGGAGTTAGAGTCCAGCATGTGAGTCTTGACCACGGGACAGAAAACTCACTGCAGAAGGTCCAGTGACAATTATGGTGGGCTTGTGGGCCAGACACTGTCTGCTGCACTTATTGATTTTTGCTGCCTCTGCATGAAGACAGGGAAATGAGAGCATGTGACTACACTGCATGAAAATGTTACTTATAAGGCTGGGGATATGCCTCAGAAATAGAGCACTTGCCTGGCAAGTAGAAATTCTTGAGTTGAATTACCGGGACCAAAACAAAACAATCAAACAAATAAATATAAGCAATTAATGATTTAGAGAGAGCACATGAAATAGTACTCACTCTGAATGTCACCACCTTTCTGAATCCGTCTGCTAGTAGGACCATGCAGTACAGGAGCATAATGATGAGTCCAGAGCAGACTGCAGCAGTTGCAGCTCATGCCCATGGGCCTCATCTCAGGAAATATGCAGCTCCAGGCCTACAGTCAGAGGGTGGTATCCGACGTCTGAGATGAGAGATAGATCTTTCCTCAGTGCACACCAGGTTCTTGACATCACCACTGAGATTCTCTTTGTGAGACATCATTTGGATGATTATGAGAAGTCATTGGCCATGCCACTGTCTGATGAGGTGTGTGCCCTGCAGTTATAAGAGAAGGTGGGCATAATGTTAGCTTGAGTGGCTGATAATGATAAAGTTGATTATCTGACAAAACAGAAACAAGCAAGATGTTTCTACTGGAGAAATACAAGCAGGTGTGGGTGTGAAGAGGTGCATCATACTGTCACATAGGGGTGAAATGGCTGATTTCTGCCTGGTCATTATCTTGCTCTTGGCTACTTCCATTAGGTTCAAGGTACCTGATCTGAGTGGCAGTTCCATTTGCAGGTGATGACTGTTTTCCCCTGGGGTGTTCCCAGTGAAGCGATGTTATTAACCAAGTAATATTTAACTTTAAGGCCCTGGAGATTTTCTCAGCATAGTTAACATACAAATCCCTTATCCTCATGTGCTGAATCTACAGGCCTGTGAGTGAAGCTGGGGAGAATGAGGGCTAATAAACCTTATTCTGTCAACATTTAGACAAATGTGTCCTCACAGAGGTACTTGCCTTTATGCACACGTGAGAAGGATATAACTCAGAATTTCCCAAAACAAGGATCAAGTTTTCTCTTAATTTTACCTAATCTTTGTTCATCTGCAAACCTGAGTGATCACTCAAAATTCTAATAAAGGTCATTTTCAATTCATCCATTGTCAACGAAGAAAACAAAAAAATGCTTTGGATGAGTATGAGATTAAGAGCTGCATGCATTAAGGGTTGCATGGCCTCTGTGCCTGGGGTCCCCATGTTATTCTCATTCAGATTCACATGTATCTCTACAGATCCTCTGTGGTACCTGCTTTCCTCTCTCTGTGTCTGGGTGATAACTCCTTTGGATTCCTCTTGTATTGCACTGATATTCGCTTCAGCTTCTTGCAATATATCTTTTTTTTCAGAACCAGGGATTGAACTCAGGCCCTTGAGCTTGCTAGGCAAGCTCTTATTCCACTGAGCTATCTCCCCAGCCCCTTTGCAATATATCTTAACATTTTGAGATCTAAAAAACACATTTTTATGAGGAAATTTTTAATTTTAAAAGTATTTTTTCTTTTTATTTAGGCTTGCTCATACTACAAAGGCATCTTTTCAATTCAAAATCAAATTTGTTCTTACTTGTGTATTTCTCTCTTTTTATTATCTTCTTTAGTTTTGGTTACTCAACCACACTGCATAGAAAGCCATGCAACTCTATATGTGTGATGGTTCCTTTATGTCATTTTTCTGTCTTCAACAATTACACACCTTTAGCTGTTCTGAGATCTAGATGAAAAAATCCTACTCTCAGCCAGTCTTAGAAGCCCTCAGTCTGCCAGTTGTTCTGCTCCCAAGAAGCCATGATGGTTTTCTTCCACTTGAATGCTCCGAAGTGTGACTTTCTGGAAGTGTCAAGAACTCAAAAGAAGAAATGCAAATAGAAAGATATAACACAAGTAAAAGGAAAGCGAGAACTTGAGGATTAGGTAATGAAGAGTGAGCAAGGATAAAAGCTAGGAAACATGATAGGGGCAAAGCCATACATTTACATATACAAGACAAAAAAAGCAATGATCCTGAGAGTCTTCAGCAGGTTTTCAAAACTAGCAGTTAATTGGTAGGGTTCTCACCCTGATTAATGACATATACTCCACCTCTGACTTAAGCAACTGCACTGAAGAAAGCAATTTAAAAAGAGTAGGGTCATGTTTGGAGTGTTGTCATTCTGATCTTCTGAATACGTGCTGTTTGTGATGACATACCGGTTGCTGCCGTGAAGTCGCTAGGGTAGATGTTTGTTTAAAAATGAAGGGGGTGATGAATCATGGCAGGAAACAGGAATAGGTGTGTTGCATAACTATCCTGCCACAATTCTGTATATGGTTGATTTCTAAACTTCTGTGTAAAACTATTTAATTTGAGACCCAGTCGTAGCCCGGGCCCGGTGAGTTTGTGGGAGAGCTTCCTGCTACACTGGGATGGTGGGACCTACAACTGGTCTCAGCCCAGGCAGAGCGGGGGTGAGACCCTGTTCCACAACCTTGGGACGCCCCCAACCACTAAGAAGCACCTCCCCCACCCCGCCTGATGAGTAGGAATTTCTGCCGGGTTCTGCGAACCCCCAGACCCAGTCCTAGCCAAGGCCCAGTGAGTGTGTGGGAGAGCTGCCTCTCCCCCCTACTCCACCTTGTCCCCTCCAGGCTCAGCTCAGGTCTAGCATCCAGCTCAGGGATGAAACCCTGCAGCTGCAATCCCTGCAGAGAGTGTAGAAGATAGAACCACCCAGCTAGTCCAGGAGCAGAAAATCTTGCTAGAGGGGAACAACATGTTCACCCCCAAGGGCAGCAGCAAGACGGAGCTGAGCATAGCAGCAAGACCCAAGCCAGGCACAGCTAGATAAATCCAAACTTTGTTGATCTGAACCTGAACTTCAGCACGTGCTAAGATTATAACAGCAGCAAAGATCTACAACAAAGTTCAGAAGACAGTGCTACACAAAATGACAAGAAGGAACAAAATGAAATCTCAGACCCCAAGCCCACCCATAACAACTGCAGAGGACACTAACACAAAACAAATTGGGAATCACACAGCTGAAAGCAATGAATCAACTGCTTCGGAAATAAAGAAACAGCAGCAGAAAGGTATAGAGGAACTCAGATTGGAAATAAAAAATAAATTCCTGAATTAATAACGTATGCAGTAAAGAATCAACTACAGAAACATATGGAAGAAATCGAATGCCCACACAGAACAAGTGCAGAGGACACTAGCTCGGCTCAAATGTATGAATTAATAACGTTGATAGTAAACAAGCAACAACAGAAAGTTATAGAGGAACTCAGAGCGCAATTCTTTTCTGAAATAAAAAAAGAATTCTCAGAACTCATAGCATCTGAAGGAAAGAAGTAACTACAGAAACACAGGGAGGAAATCCAATCTGAAAAAAAAAACTGCAGTAAAAGAATTTATAACTGCTTCTAAAGAAGATATTGATAAAAAATATAGAGGAGATTAGAAAAATGTCGGATTCCTTGAATGAGCAATAGAGGAAAAAAATAGATTGCATGAAGCAGAGTCAAAAAGATATACAGAAAAATTAAATGTCAATCACAAGCTCACAAAACCATTTAAGTGAAAGTGAAGACAGAGTTTCAGATCTTGAAAACGCTGGTGCAGCTAGTGAAAAGGTAAGAAAGGATCTCTTAAAAACAACGAGAATGCAGGAAAGAATAATCCATCACCTGCAAGATGATGCAAAGACGAACAATGTGAGACTAATAGGCATGAATGAGAAAGAAGGAGTCAATACAAATGACATTAAAAAGATATGGGCAGAAGTAATAGCAGAAAACTTCCCAAATATCAGGAAACAATCTGACATTCAGGTAACTGAAGCATACAAAACGCGAAGCAACCTCAACCCAATGAAAAACGAAGTGACACATATAATAGTCAAGATCCCAGAAATTCAGCACAAGAATGATCCACTGAAAGCAGCTAGAGAAAAGAAGCATATCACATTCAAAGTAAAACCCATCAGAAATACTACCGACATCTCTTCACAAAACATGCAGGCAAAAAGAGCATGGAGCAGAGTACTTCATGTCCCCTGTGAAAACAAATTCCAGCCCAGACTACTATACCCTGCGAAACTCTCTTTCAAGTTTGATGGCGAAGTGAAATACTTTCATGACAAAGAACAGCCAAAAAATTTTGCGATGACAAAGCCAACCTCACACGGGCTACTCAAAGATGTTCTTGAGAGGGACCAAAACGATCAGAACTCCACGAATGAGATCAAAAGCAACCAATTAAATAGGGCAAGTAATTAAACACAGAAGAAAAAGGAGTAAACGTCAACAAGTAAATAATATGTCAACTGTAAGTCAATGTATCTCAATTCTAACGATCAATGTAAATGGACTCAATTCACCAATTAAGAGAAATAGACTGGCACAGTGGATTAGGGAAAAAAATCAAACAATATGCTCTATACAAGAAACACATTTAACTCATAAAGACTTTCATAGGCTGAAAGTCAAAGGATGGAACACAATACTACACGTCCCAGCCCCTCAGAAAAAAGCAAGGATAGGAATTCTCTTCTCAGACAGTCTCAACGTGAAACCAACAATGATCAAACAAAATAAAGAAGACCACTACATACTGGTTAGGGGAAAAATTCTAGAGGAAGAATGAACACTCATAAATACGTATGCACCAAACACCGAAGCACCCAACTATATAAAGCAAATCTTCATAGACATAAGAAATCCAATATCCACAATTATAACAGGAGACCTTAACACCCCCTTATACCCAAAAGATAGGTCTACCAAACAAAAACTTAGTAAAGAAATAACAGAACTGAATCATAGCTTAAAACAAATGGACTTGGAGGACATATAAAGAGTATTCCACCCAAACACAGCTGAATACACATTTTTCTCAACTGCACATGGAATATTTTCTAAAATAGACCACATGCTGGTCCATAGGTCATATTTAACCATATGTAAGAAAATAGAAATTAGCCCATTTGCATATTATGTGACCACAGGGCAATGAAACTGGAAATAAATGATAATAGAAACAAGAAAACCCTTCAATACATGGAAATTAAATGACACCCTACTCAGAAACCCATGGGTCACAGATGAATTACACAAGAAATTGAACAGTATCTACAATTCAATGAAAATTCAAGCAAAACTTATCGGAATTTATGGGATACGATGAAAGCAGTTCTCAGAGGGAAATTCATAGCTGTGAACTCACACTTAGGAAAACAGAACGGGAACAAATAACTACCCTGATGCTGCACCTTCAACAACTAGACAAGGAAGGGCAAACCAAACCCAGAGCCTAAAGGCGGAAAGAAATCATAAAGATTAGAGCAGAAATTCATTCAATTGAGATGAAGAAAACAGTTCAAAGAATTAAAAAAGCAAAAAGCTGGTTCTTTGAAAGATTAAAGAAAATCGATAAGCCTCTAGTTAACCTCATAAAAACAGGAAAGAAAAATTCAAATACAAGCAATAAGGAATGAAAAGGGTGTAATTACCACAGACCCAGTGGAAATTCAGATTATCAACAACCACTTTGTGAATCTTTACTCTGTCGAAATAGAAGGCACAGAAGAAATGCACAGATTCCTAGAAAGGTACAAATTACCACAACTGAATCGACGAAATATAACCACTGTCAAAAGCCCAATAACAGCAAATATAATACGAAATGTAAATAAAGCATTTCAGCAAAGAAAACCTCAGGTCTGAATGGATTCACATTTGAATTCTACAAGACATTTCCAGAAGATGGAGTCTCTATACTCCTCAAATACTTCCATGAATTTGAAAAGGAAGCAATCCTCCCAAAATCATCAATATTTTTTCCCAATAATTTTAAATATTTTTTTTTATTTTTTAAATGTTTTTCATCATATTCTGTAGGGACAAAAAATTTAACCTATCAATACTTGATGAAAAATACCTGTTCCAAGTCATGCCTAAAATGTTTGATATTCAGAAAGACAGTGAGGTTAAGCTTAACAGCCTAGATTGCAAGGTAATAACAATAAGCTTCTTATCTGGAGGGTTAACAACCTAAGTCTGCAGACCAAACGTAAGAGAAAAAGGAGGGCTTCAAGGACAGCCAACATTTTGGCCCTAGCCTTTCAAGTTCAGTGAAGACTCAGGACATAGGAGAACCTGTACTGTAACATCATGTAACTCAGTTTGGTCCCAAATTTTCTGATGAAGGAGATTATGGAGCCACAGATGAAAGTGATCAATGATGTTGACTGTGCCAAAGGAGAGTCACATGGAGAGAAAACATTCTCTGAGGCTTTCACCGAAAGGAAATCGGTCAAGCAATTGCCGTGACTCATCCACATGGCTGACACTGACAAAGGATCTACAAACTGCTGTACAGGGTTTCAGGATAAATCCTGAGCGGATTTGACTGACCTTATCAGATACAAAATCTACATTTCTTGTTATATGTCTTGCTTTATCTTGGTCTTAATCATCCCGCTGAAAAATACGAAAATTATATATAAAAATAAAACCATATTAATATGCTGAGATGTAAAAGGCTCAAGTCAAGAACTTCTCACTTTACCAGTCTTATGGAAAACCCATTAATATTATGGACTACTGGACTATACTGGAATATTTTCTTGAATTCACCCACTTATAATATTTAAATGACAATGGAATACCCTTCTTTGACAAAACAAAGAAAGGGGATACAAATGAAGGACCATTTTGTATTTGTATATTCAAAACTGTTAGGATAGAAATACAGCTACATTCTCTTACTTCAATGAATAGAAAGATTTGTTCCAATTGTGTTTGTAAACAGGATATCATTTCTGCATTTTGTACAGTGAATAACCACTAAGAAAACAATACGCAATATGTTAATTTTTGAAACTGTCCTGATAATAAGATTTGAAACTGTCTCATCACTATTTGTTTCTCAATAAAGTTATTGGGAAAAATACCTCTATCTGAATTGCAAATAATGTTCACCAGAAGGTATGTGCTTCTTTTTTTTCCATAAACCAGGGCTTCTCCTGCCCTGGAGTGACCACAGTGAACTCCAAGCTGCAACACTAGGCTGTCCCAAGATATCTCCATACAGGTCCAATTCTCCTCTTCCTGATGGCAACACCAACTGTTTGGAAAGATGTTCTCTCCTTCCTGACCTCCTGTCCTAGCCTAAACGTTTTACCTTGTAAATATCCCGGGTCTTTTACTTTATCGCTTGTGGTAGTATTTTTTATATATCCTGTTGCGTGATAAATAACTTGCACTGCAAGTTCTCCATTCTGGTCCCAGACCCTGGACTCAGCATCCAGTCTTGATGACCCATTCATAGAACATCAGCTTTTAGTTTCCTGATGTCTAATGACAGATTCCAAGCTGTGGCCTCAAAAACTCCAGCTCCCAGACAGCATGTTATATGATATGTCTCAAAAAACTAGTACTCAGCCAGAGATTTTGAGAAACTCCTGAGTCCAAGGAGGTCAGTATATCCTCTCATAGGTAGAAAATCTATTCATATACCTTGATGTGCATGTCAACTAAACCTGTCACAGAGATGTGGGCACTAATTTAGGGTAGAGTTTATCTCTGATGGCTAGTTGTAGATTTATTTATATAAAAGTTATGTGCATATGTTAATAATTTTTTAATTCTTCAATACACTCATACTTAAAATTGTGATAACATACATACAACAGTATTTATTTTACATGGTCAGTAATTAAGGCGCTCATTTAATGCCTTGAAGCCTCCAGTTAAGTGTATATTTAAATTCTATCTGTAACAAATGGGTAACAGGATATCAAGTGTAAAACAATTGTTCCACATCAAAGGCCCGAGTGTCTTTTCCTTCTATTTAGTTTTACTTGTGCAGATGGTATCGTCACTCGGTATGTCCCTTTTCCTGGAAAATTAATTCAGCAAGAGAATGGGATCACCATGGCTCTACTCTTTTACTTTTCATGGCTCTACTCTAACTGTGAATTAATTCACCTCCTGCCTACCAATTCACCACAGTGCAGAAAATATTGTTTTTTCACCACTACACCTGCAGGCTCCATTATTTCATATGACAAGTGTGTAAGTGCATAGGTATGTTTCAGGCTCTGTTCGGTTCTTTTGGATTATTTACCCCACTTTGGCCAATATCAGCATTTTGCCAAAATAAGGCAGTAGGGGAACAATTCTACCCACCCTAGTTGCCTTTTTGTATCTTTCGTAAGGATAGTTGGCTCTTCTATATACACACTGGGAACTGTTTTACACGTTGTGTAGAAGTCCTGCTGGAATTCGCTTTATGTGTTGGTAAGATTATAGATGAAGTTGGATTCAAACTGCATCCATTGTCCTACAAGTGACTGGAGTTTATCCTTCGTTATGGAAGAATAGCATTGCATTTGTATCAATACTTCATTTTCTTCATCTATTGGCAGACATGTAGTGCACTCTCCAGCCATAGCTAATATCATTGTGACTTCTCTAAGTATAAGCATTCATGAATCACTGTAATATGATATCTTTAATTCTTTCAGGCAGACTGCCAGAAATAAAATTGGTGCTTCATGAGACCAGAACATTAAGTGAGGGAATTGAAACACTCAAAGTTAAATATGGCATGATTTCTCTTCTATGAGAAAGCCACAATACAAGTAATTTGTGAAGAATTGTAAAGCAAAATAAAAGAAATGGGCCAATAGGGAATATAACCAAGAAATAAAGGGTTGGAGGAGTACTGAACATAAAGAAATTACAAAGGAATGAGCTGTGTGTTGTCCTTCTATCAATCCTGATGAGGAGTGATATCATTATGCACTGCAACCACATACCAATAAAATGAAACAGAAAGAAAATATATGTGATGGAAGTGTTTTATGGTGTATGCTATCCCATAAAGACTTCCACCAAATGGAGTGAGAAATAATTAGCATCATTATAACAACACATTTTACATGCACATAGCACACTTATTTCTTATTTTAATCTTTTCTGTTATCTTTTCATTTTTACAATGATGGTGTTACACATCTTTCTAAAGATGTGCTTTAGCTCTTTGATGACTAGTGCATAATCCAAGAGACATCTACTCCTGTTCTGCATCTCCAAGCCCAACTTTCAGGTGTATGTTCTTATAAGACCTATGGTAGTCACGTGGAAGTGCAACTCATGTTTGCATCTAATAACATGTTAAATTCTATTGTTTATTCTTTATGTGTAATATGATCATTTTGTCTTTCTGTATTCACCATCATCAAGAAAATGTGTAGAGTTGTTTATTTTCCCGAATTTATTGCATATTATTTTCCCTTACTTTTTGGCTAGAATATTCCACATAGTGCTTCACTGAAGTAATTTCAACAGATTTATTTGTCTCACTATGAGTATCATTGTCAAATCTTCCCATTTTTCTCTGTGAAGTAAATCATGTTTCTGTTGGTTATTAATCATAGTGAGGAAGTCCCCATCTATTCTTAGGTTGCTAAGCTTTTGGATAATTGTGTACCAAATTGTATTGACTACATTTTGATATCCATTTGTCCTTCCTTAAATGTGGTATTTTAGGCAGTTGCATTGTTCATGCTGCAGATCTGACAGTTTCTGAAAGTCGCAGGCAAACTTCAGCTCCATGATCATGCATCAGACTTCCATGTTGTTGAATCCAGATTTCAATGAAAATATTTGGGTCTCCCTCTCGGAACCTTGGTGATTTGTAATTTGCATTCTGAACTGTCCCCGTTTCATTCGGGATCCCTGGGATAATACTTTTGTATGAGAGATTTGAAGCATGATCCCTATGTTTATTAATGTTTGGAAGTCTTGGAAAACTGTATATTTTCTTTTTGTTCATGAGTGTCTGTTTGCGTATTCTCAGGAATGTATCCTTCTGTATGGATCTTCCTTTGCTTTACCATTCGCTGTACGATAGACATTGAATATTATTGTTACGGCTTGCCTATATGTCTGTCAAATTCCTCAAGTAGCCACCTTGGGGTCTTTTCTAGGGATGGATGGATCTGATCTGTGTAATGCTAGAATTGATTCACATTTCAACATTAGGATCAAGAGAACTAGGATGAATAATGTTAATGTTATCTTACTACCTAAGTAGCCTAGGTGAGATGTAAGGGTAGACTAGATATGGGGCCACCAATGTTTCTTTGCTACCTACTGATTACCCTAAGGTACTTCTCCTCTGAAATGCCTGTATGCTGTATCACCCTATCATAAACACACCTGGTTATGGACTGGACCCTCAACAAATTCTAAGCTACATAAACCATTGCTTTCTTCACTTTTGGCCATTGTATATTTTGTTTCAGTCATGAGAAATGTAAGTAAGACAAACATTGGATGCTAGAGAGTTTGGGTCATTGCTGCAATATTACTGGCCATGTGGCTCAAGAGTCATTAAGGATGACTTGAGAGAAGTGGAAGAGTTGGGAAAGATTCAGAGATTCTGGCTGAAAAAGTAGAACTGGAACTCATTAGGCTGTACTTGATGGCAGATCCTAGATAGAACTCAGAAGATCAGAAGGATGACAGATAATTGGCTGCTGCAGACCAGGCTCAGGAGGTTTTTGCTGGGAAGGACTGCACTGGCAGTTGAACTCCAGAAGATGTGTGATATGCTTTGGCTAAAAGTTTGCCTCCCCTTTGTTTCTGTCCAGACACTCTCCTTGAAACTGAGATGTAGGCCAGCATTAAACAATAAATTTCAAAGAACTCTAAAGTTGAGGTGAAAGCACGGCAACTGGAGGAGACATTTAGACCAATTTATGTTGATAATGAAAAGCAAAGACTACTGGAGACCCTTCCACTGGGTTCCAATCTTCATTGTTTACAGTTCAGAGTCAAAAAGGAAAGAAAGAGCAAGAGATGAAAATAATGAGGATCAAAACAGTGATCTGAGAGGACCTGGTGCTCTCTAGGTACAGAAATTCAAGAGGTACCCAAAATCTTGGTGTTTAGTCATTACAATTGGCTCAAGGAAGGTGAGTCATGGGCAGTGGGTGTTTCTGGAAACAGGAGTGGTGACTACAGTGTTATAGGAAGATCAAGACCTTCTTTCAAAAATGAGGACAAGGAAAAGGATGAGACAGAAGGACAAAAAGGAAACTAGTGTCCAGTAAGTCATGGTGCTGCATACCTTCAATCCTAGGACTCAGAAGACTGAGGGAGAGGAACCATGCAAGGTCACAGTCTACAAAGTGAGATAATGATCAGTCTGAAACTCACAGTTAAATACTTCATTAAAATAATAAAATGAAACTAGTTTCATACAGGTCTTATCTCTTATAGCATATCTTATCTTACCATTTGATCTTCACATCACTCATTAACTCCAGAGATTCCTGATGTGACTGCAAAATAAGGGCAAAATTTCTACATTACAATCAGATACGAAAGTACAGGACAAGGTCAAGCTTGGATGTACCCAAATCTCAATGTTTACCACATGGGACCTCACTCAAAGCACCCAACAGTATGATTCAAAATGTTTTAAGTTTGTCAATAAACGAAGCTCCAGTAATTCTGTGTTTTGCAGAGACAGAACAGAAGAGGGCTGGATTGCTGAGAAGGCAAAACATAACAGGAAAGATGGCCTGATGTCTTCATTGGAATGAAAAGGACTCCACCTTCTGCACCCACAACATTGCAAAATTGAAAGACCTTATTTTGAGCACAGAGCCCCAGATCGCTATGGTCCAGAATTCCAGTGTGCTTTGGCAGTTGTTCCTCAGTATTTGATTCACAGGCTCTAGATCCCTATAGCCAAGAGAGAAAGAAGCTTGACCTTGCTCCAGCTGGAAGCAAATCCTAGTGTCATGCTTCTGATGCCGGTTTTGTGTCTATGTCAAGTGAAAAGTTGTGGACTAAGGAAGGCGTCCAACTAAATTTCAGAATCTGTTCTTGGCAGGCAGGCACTGTTCACTTGAGAGGATCGTGTGTGAAGCTGGTAGAGTTAAGCTGCAAGTGTGGTGCCTGCTGGACCTCTCTGGATCCAGCCCAGACCTGCCACGTGAGTGAGACATTCAGGCAAACACTGGGAAAACCTCCACCTCCCCAGATCCAGCTCAACCCCAGGCCCTGCAAGTGTGTGCGAGTGCTTCTCACTCCCCTGCGCCTGCTTGTCCCATCCAGACCCAGTCCAGGCCTGGCATACAGGTCTGGGGTGAAACTCTGCAGGTGAAGACCCAGCAGGAGAGTAGGGGCAAAAGCCATAAAGTTAATCCAGGAGCAGAATATCTTGCCAGAGAGGCACAACAGGTGAAGTCCCAGGGCTGAAGCAGTAAGGAGCTGAGCACAGCAGCCAGACCCAAATCCGGCACATCTGGATAAATTCAAACTTTCTGGATCTGCACCTAAATATCAGTAGGTGCTAAGGATAGAAATGCAACAAAGCTCTACACCAAGGATCAGAGGACAATGCTATACAAAATTACAAAGAGAAGGAGCAAAGTGCAATCTCAGACCCCAAGCCCACAAAAAACAAGAGCAGAGGAAACTACCACAAAAGAAATGGGGACTCACAAAGCTGAAATGTCTGACTCAATAGCGTTTGAAGTAAAGGAAAAACAGCACAGAGGTATAGAGAAACACATATCTGAAATAAAAAAGGAAATCTCCGAATTAACAACATCTGAAATAAAGAATCAAATGCAGAAACATATGGAGGAAACCCAATCAGAAAAAATCTCTGTAATAAAAGAATTAATAATTTCTCCTAAAGGAGACATAGATTAAAAAAAATAAAGGAGATTACAAAAATGATGGATTCCTTGAATGAGGAATACAGGAAAGAAATAGATCTTATGAAGGAAAGTCAAAGAGGTAAAGAGAAACTTAAAATCTCAATCGCAAGCTTCCAAAACACTGTAAGTGACAGTGAAGATACAATTTCACATCTTGAAGATGCTGTATCAGCTAGTGAAAAGTTAAGAAAAGATCTCTTAAAAATAACCAAGACGATGTATTAATTATTGAAAATGTGACAGCAATTGGTTGTGAAAATGTCCAATTGCTTATGTGCGAACATGAGAAGTATAGAATTCTTTATCCTATTTTTAAAATATAATCTAATTTTTAAATGTTTTTTTATCATATTGTAGGGACTTAAAGTTCAACATATCAATACTTGATGAAAAATACCTGTTCCTTATTATGCCTAAGATGTTTGAAATGCAGTGAGATAGCGAGGTTAAGCTTGATAGCCTAAATCGTTTGATAATAACAATAAGCTTGTCTTCTGGATGGTTAACAACCTAAGTTTGCAGACCAAAATTAGAGAAAAAGGAGGGCTACAAGGAAAGCCAACATTTTGGCCCTAGTCTTCTAAGGTCAATTGAGACTCAGGACATATGAGAACCTGTACTGTAATGTCATGTACCTCGGTAGTGTCCCAAATTTTCTGATCAAGATTATAGGGCCAAAGAGGAAAGTGATTGATGATGTAGAGTGTGCCTAAGGAGAGTCACATGGGGAGAAGACACTCTCTCAAGCTTTCACAGAGAGCACATTGGCCAAGCATTGGCCATGACTAATCCACATGTCTGCACTGACAAAGGTTCTACAATCTGAGGTAAAGTATCTCAGGATAAATCCTGAGGGCATTTCACTGACCTTCTCAGACCAAAAAGCTACAACTCTCGTTGCATAGGTCCTGCTTTACCTTGGTCTTAAGCATCCAGTAGAAAAGTATGAAGACAAAATATAGGAAATAAAGCCATGCTGTTCAGTTGAGCTGTGGGGGACTCAGGTCAATAATTTCTGACATTGCCAGTTAAACAGAAGACCCAATGCTATTATGGGCTACTGTACATTTTTAGAATATTTTGCTGAATTTACACACCCATAATATTCAATAATGGAACTTAACAAAAAATGTATACAAATGTATGTCCATTTTGTATCTGTGTATTCAAAGCGCTTAGGATAGATATACAGTTACATTCTCTTAAAGAATAGAGTGATTTGTTCTAATGGTGTTTGAAAATAGGATATCATGTCCACATCTTGTGCAGCAATTACCCACTAGGAAGAATGTACGCAATGTGTTAATTATTGAAACTGTCCTATCAATTTGATTTGAAACTGTCTCATTCCTATTTATCAATAAAATTATGGGAAAAATAAAAATAATAAATGGAAATTAAATAACACCATAATCAGCAACAAATGAGTTATAGATGAAATTAAACTCAAAATTCAACAGTATCTACAATTCAGTGAAAAAGAAACACAACTTATTGGAATTATGGGATGTGATGAAAGCATTTCTCTGAGGGAAATTTAGGGTTGTGAACTCATACATTAAGAAAACAGGATGAGAACAAATAAACACCCTAATGCTGCATCTCTAACATCTGGGAAAAGGAAGAGCAAAGTAAAACAAAAGCCCAAAGATGGGAAGAAATCTTAAAGATTAGAGCATAAATTACTGGTATTTAAACAAACAAAACAAAACAAAAAATGTTCAAAGAATTACCGAATCCAAAAGCTGGTTCTTTGAAAGATTAAATAGAATCAATAAGCCCTTAGCTAATCTCATCAAAAGGAGGAAAGCAAAATTTCAAGTACAACCAATAAGGAACGAAAACGATAAAATTACCAAAGAAAAATTGGAAATTCAGAAAATTATCAATAGCTACTATGAGAATCTTTACTCTCAAAGAATAGAAAACATACATGATATGGAAAGATTCCTAAAAAGGTACAAACTACCACAACTGAATCGACACGACGTAACCACTGACAATAGCCAAATAACAGCCAATGAAATACGAGATGTAATTAAAAACCTACCGGCAAAGAAAAGAAAAGGTCCAGCTGGATTCACAGCTGAATTTTAAAAGACATTTACAGAAGATGTAGTCCCTCTACTCCGCAAAATCTTCCACGAAATTGAAAAGGAAGCAATCCTCTCAAAATCGTTACTGGAGACAAGAATTATACTGATACCAAAAGCATGGAAAATGGAACTAAGAAAGAGAACTACTGGCCGATCTCCCTCATGAAAATAGATGCAAAAATTATCAATAAAATCCTAGCAAATAGAATACAGCAAATCATCAAGAAGATCATACACCATGACCAGGTAGGATTTATCCCAGGGATGCAAGGATGGTTCAATATTCGAAAATCTATCAATGTAATACACTAT
>NW_004524782.1:522277-525455 GCF_000260255.1 Octodon degus
GTAATACACTATCTCAATAGAGCAAAAACTAAAAACCACATGATCATCTCCATTGATGCAGAAAAGGCTTTTGAGAAAGACCAACACTCATTCATGATTAAAATCCTACAGAAAATTGGAATAGATGGCCTCTACTTCAGTCTGGTAAAAGCCATTTATGAAAACCCAACAGCTAACATAATCCTAAATGGGGAAAAACTGAAATATTTTACTCTTAAGTCTAGTACAAGAAAAGGATGTCCTCTATCACCACTTCTATTCAATATAGTTCTGGAATCATTAGCTACAGCCATTAGACAAGAGAAAGAAATAAAAGGAATAAGAATAGGCAAAGAAGATAAATTATCGTTATTGCAGATGACATGAAACTTTGTTGGGAAGAACCAAAAAACTCCAATAAGATGCTACTGGAATTAATTCAGAAATATAGTAGCATAGTAGATTATAAAGTCAATACCCAAAAGTCAATTGCATTCCTCTACACAGACAACAAACACACTGAGAGGAAATTATAGAAACAATACCTCTTAGAGTCCTTGTCCAGGTCAGGTAAGTGTGTGGGAGAGCTTCCTGCTACACTGTGCCAGCGGGACCAGTCCCAGCACAGGCGCAGCGTGGGCCAGTCCCTCTCCCACAACCTTGGGACGGCCCCACCACACCGCAGGACCTTCCCCACCCAGCCAGCCGAGTAGGAATTTCTGCCATGTTCCGGGAACCGTCAGAACCACTCCTAGCCCAGACCCAGTGAGTCTGAGGGAGAGTTTCCTCTCCCACCTACTCCACCTTGCCCCCTCCAGGTACAGCTCTGGCCTGGCATACATGCCTGGGGTTTAACCCTGCAGCTGCAATACCTGCAGAGAGTGCAGAGGATAGATCCACCTAGCTAGTCCAGGAGAAGTATATCTTGCCACAGGGGCACAACAGGTTCACCCGCAAGGGCAGAAACAGGAAGGACCTGAGCACAGCAGCCAGTCCCAGGCCAGGCACAGCAGGATAAGTCCAAAATTTGGAGAGCGGCACCTGAACTTCAGTACATGTGAAGGTTATAACTACAACAAAGATCTACATCAACGGTCCAAAGACAGTGCTACACAAAACGATGAGAAGGAACAAAATGCAACCTCAGAACCCAAGCCCACCCATAACAAGTGCAGAAGACACTAACACAGAACAAATTGGAAATCACACACCTGAAAGCAATGAATCAACGGCTTCTGAAATAAAGAAACAGCTGCAAAAAGATATAGAGGACATCAGATTGGAAAGGAAAAAAGAAATCCCTGAATTAATAACATCTGCACTAAAAAATCAAATGCAGAAACATATGGAGGAAACCCAGCGCCGACCCAGAACAAGTGCGGAGGACACCAACTCGGCTCAAATGCATAAATTAACAGCGTCGATAGTAAATAAGCAACACCAGAAAGATATAGAAGAAATCAGAGCGCAATTCTTTTCTGAAATAAAAAAAGAACTCTCAGAAGTCATAGCATCGGAAATAAAGAGGGAACTACAAAAACATAGGGAGGAAACCATATCTGAAAAAAACACTGCAGCAAAAGAATTTATAATTGCGACTAAAGAAAATATTGATTTAGAAAAAGGAGATTAGAAAAATGATGGACTCCTTGAATGAGCAATACAGGAAAGAAATAGATCGCATGAAACAGAGTCAAAGAGATAGAAACGAAATTAAAATGTCAATCACACTCTTGTAAAACAGTTTAAGTAAATGTGAAGACAGAATTTCAGATCATGAAGATGCTTGTGCACGTAGTGAAAAGGAAAGAATGGATCTCTTAAAAACAAAGACGATGCAGGAAAGAAAAATTCATCACCTGCAAGATGATGCAAAGATGAACAATGTGAGACTAACAGGCATCAGTGACAAAGAAGGAGTCAATACAAATGACATTAAAAATATGGGCAGAATTAATAGCAGGAAAATTCCCAAATACGAGGAAACAATCTGACATTCAGGTAACCGAAGCATACAGAAGGCCAAGTAAACTCAACCAAATGACAAACACATTGAGAACTATAATACTCAAGATTCCAGAAATTCAACAAAAGAATAATCTACTGAAAATCGCTAGAGAATAGAAGCAGATCATATTCAAAGAAAACCCATCAAAATTATTGCCGACTTCTCTTTGCAAAACATGCAGGCAAGAAGAGCATGGAGCAGAGTACTTCAGGTTCTCTATGAAAACAAATTCCAGCCCAGACTACTATACCCTGAAAAACTCTCTTTCAAGTTTGATGGAGAAGTGAAATACTTTCATGTAAAGAACAGCTAAAGAATTTTGCAATGACAAAGCCAACCTTACACAGGCTACTGAAAGATGTTCTAGAGAGGGACCAAAATGTGCAGAACTCCACAAAAGGCATCAGAAGAAATCAACAAAATAGGGTAACCAATTGAACAAAGGAAAAAAAGGAGTAAACGATAACAGGTAAATACCATGGCAAATGTAAGTCAATGCATCTCAATTCTAATCATGAATGTAAGTGGACTCAATTCACCAATTAAGAAAAATAGACTGGCACAGTGGATTAGAAAGCAAAAATCCAACAACATGCTGTATACAAGAAACACATTTAACCTATAGAGACATTCATAGGCTGAAAGTCAAAGGATGGAACGAAATACTACATGCCCCAGGAACTCAGAAAAAAGCAGGGGTAGCAATCCTACTCTCAGATAGTCTCAACTTCAAACCAACAATGATCAAGCAAAATAAAGAAGGCCACTATATACTGGTTAGTGGAAAATTCAAGAGGAAGAGGTAACACTCGTAAATATCTATGCACGAAACACAGGAGCACTGAACTATACAAATCAAATCTTTCTTTTTCAAAGTTTTATTGACAAACAGATAGCAATGAGACAGTTTCAAATCAAATTGGAAATACAGTTTCAACAAATAATACACTGCATACATTCTTCTTAGTGGTTAATTGTTGTACAAGATGGGGACTTTTGATCCTATTTACAAACACCATTAGAACAAATCATTCTATTCATTAAGAGAATGCAACTATATATCTATCCCAACTACTTTGGATACACAGATACAAAATGGACATTCATAGGAATACCCCATTTTTTCTAAGTTGCGTTATTCAATATTATAGGTGTGTAAACTCAGCAAAATATTCTAAAAGAGTCCAGTAG
>NW_004524782.1:526597-527450 GCF_000260255.1 Octodon degus
CATGTTTCCTAGCTCATCTCCTTTCCCTGTCTTGATTAGTTAGTCCTTGAGATCCTGCTTTCCCTTTCCTTGTATTATATATTTCTATTTGTATTTCTTCGTTGGGGTTCTTATACTAGGGAGACTACACAATATTTACACATGTGTGTCTGGGTTTATTTCACTTATAAGTATATGTTCAAGTGGCATTCACTTCAATATAAAGGCTTGCAGTTTATCGTTCTTATTAGCTGAATAATATTCCATTGTGTAAAAATACCACATCTTTCTCAACCATTCCTGAGGTGATGTGCATATTGGTTGTTTCCAAGATTTGACTATCATAAATTGTGCTGATATAAACATAGGCAAACATTTATCCCTATGATATGATTTTTTTCAGATCCTCAGGGAAAATTCCCAGTAGAGGAATAGCTGGTTTAAAGGGGATTTCCAGAACAACTTTTCTAAGGAGTCTCCATACTGATTTCCATAACGGTTGCCCCAGTCTACACTCTCACCAGCAGTGGAGAAGGGTTCCTTTTTCCCCACAGCCTCTCCAACATTTCTTGTTGGGTGATTTCCTTATGATAGCCATTCTTTTTGGAGTGAGATGATATCTCAATATAGTTTTAATTTGCATTTCACGAATGGCTAGCGATGTGGAGCATTTTTTCTTTTTTTTGTGGTTTTAAGCAGTGAGCTTTATTTTTTTTTCTTTTCAAAGTTTTATTGATAAACATATAGCAATGAAACAGTTTCAAAAAAATCGAAAGTACAGTTTCAACAAATAATACACTGCATACATTCTTCTTAGTGGTTAATTGCTGTACAAGATGCAGACTTGTGATCCTACTTACAAACACCATTAGAA
>NW_004524782.1:543851-564636 GCF_000260255.1 Octodon degus
CTTGGGTTCTGAGGTTGCATTTTGTTCCTTCTCGTCATTTTGTGTAGCACCGTCTTCTGCCCTTTGTTGTAGATCTTTGCTGTAGTTATAACCTTCACAGGCACTGAAGTTCAGGTGGAGCTCTACAGAGTTTGGAGTTATCCAGCTGCGTCTGGCTTAGGTCTGGCTGCTGTGCTCAGCTCCTTCCCGCTGCGGACCTGGTCTAGGATTGGGTCTGGGGGTTCCCGGTACTCGGCAGAAATTCCTACTCGGCTCGAGTGGTGGGGCGGGTAAGGTGGAGTGTTGGGTGGTGGCCCGAGGGGGCGGGAGAGTTTCCGGCCCACACTGCGCCTGGGCTGGGACTGGTCCCGCTGGTGCAGGGTAGCAGGAAGCTCACCACACACTCACCGGACCTGGGCTAGGACTGGGTCTGGGGATTCCCGGAAGTCTGCAGAAATTCCTACTCCACGGGAGGTGTGGTGACTTAATGCGGAGTGGTGGGGGGGCGGCCCGAGGGGGCGGGAGAGGGTCCAGCCCACGCTGCGCCTTGGCTGGGACTGGTCCCGCCGGCGCAGGGTAGCAGGAAGCTCTCCACACACTCACCAGACCTGGGCTAGGACTGGGTCTGTGGCTTCCAGAAAGTCGGCAGAAATTCCTACTCGGTGGGAGGGGTGGGGACATAAGGCGGAGTGGTGGGGGCTGGCCCTAGGGGTCGGGAGAGGGTCCGGCCCATGCTGCGCCTGGGCTGGGACTGGTCCCGCTGGCGCAGGGTAGCAGGAAGCTCTCCACACACTCACCCGACCTGGGCTAGGACTGGGTCTGGGGGTTCCAGAAAGTGGGCTGAAATTCCTACTCGGCAGGAGGTGTGGGGACGTAAGGCGGAGTGGGGGGGCGGCCCAAGATGGCGGGAGAGGGTCCGGCCCTCACTGCGCCTGTGCTCCCCAGTAAATTAATATTATGAACGAAGAACACCTTAACTTTAGGGCCATGGAGATTTTCTCAGCATAGTTGCCATCCTGTGAAGTCTCTTTTCCTCTTGTGCTAAATCTTCAGGCCTATAAGTGAAGCTGGGAAGATTGAGAGGTAAGAAACCTTATTCTGTCAATGTTTTTATAAATATGCCCTCATGAAGACACATATCCCTATGCACAGGTGAGAAGGATGTGTTAGAATTTCCCAAAACAAGGATCAACCTTTGTCTTAACTTTGTCTTAACATTGTGCTTCTGCAGGCCTGAGTGAAAAGTTAACCCTTTTAGTAAAGATCACTTTGAATTCATCCACTGTCAGTGAAGAAAACCCAAATCATGCTTTGGATGAGTACCAGATTAAGGGCGGAGGGGCTTGTTTGTCTCCTGTTCCTCGGGTCTCCATGTGACTCTCATTCGGCTTCACATGTATCTCCAGAGGTCTCATGAGGTACCTCCTTTCCACTCTCTCTGTCTGTGTGAGTAACTTCTTTGGATTCCTCTTGTATTGCACTAATATTCCCTTCAGCTTTGTGCAGTATATCTTCATATTTTGAGATATTAAAACATATTTTATGAGGAGATTTTTCATTTTAAATGTAATGTTTTCTTTTTCATTTAGGCTTGCTTGTATTATGAAGGCATCTTTTGAATTCAAGATCAAATTTGTTCTTATTTGTGTATTTCTCTCTCTTTATTGACTTCTCTCACTTTGGTTATTCAGGTCACAACGCCTACAAAGCCATGTGATTCTATATGTGTGATGGTTCCTTTACGTCGCTTTTCTGTCTTTAAAAATTACCCACCGTAGCTGTTCTCTGTTCTAGATGAAACAGTCCCACTCTTGGCCAGTCTTAAAGCCCTCATTCTGCCAGTGGTTTGGCCCCCTTGCAACCATGATGGTTTTCTTGCTCCTGAGTGCTCTGACGTGTAGCTTTCTGGAAGTGTCAAGACCTGTATCTGGATTGTAAATTATGTTCACCAGAAGGTATGTGCTTCTCTCTTTTCCATAAACCAGGGATGCCCCTGCCCTGGAGTGACCACAGTGAGCTCCAAGGAGGAATGCTAGGCTGTCCTAAGCTACCTCCATATGGGCCTAATTCTCCTCTTCTACATTGTGGCTCCAACTGCCTGGAAAGAAGTTTTCCCCTTACTGATCTCCCCTCCTGGCCTCAACTTTTGACCTTGTAAATGACCCCTGTCTTTTACTACAGCAACTGTGGAGTCCTTTCTAGATTTCATGGTATATGATCCACAACCTGCACTGCAAGTTCTCCATTCCGGTCCCAGACCCTGGACTCAGCATCCAGTCTTGATGACTCATTCTCAGAACATCAGGCTTCAATCTCCTGATGTCTAATGATGGGCTCCAAGCTGTAACCTCAACAAATCCAGCTCCTAGACAACATGCTGTACGATATGTCTCATAAAACCTAGTATTCAGCCAGAGATTTTGAGAGGCTCCTGAGTCCAAAGAGGTCAGTATATCCTCTGATAGGTAGAAAACCTCTTCATATACCTTGATGTTCATGTCACATTAACCTGTCACAGAGACGTGGACACTTATTTAAGATAGAGTTTATCTCTGATGGTTAGTTGTAGATTTATTAGTATGGAAGTTATGTGGATATGTTAATGATGTCTAATTCTTCGATACAGTCATATTTAAAATTGTGATAACATGCATGCAACAATATTTATTTGACATGATCAATAAATCAGGCCCTCATTTAAGGCTCTGAAGACTCCAGTTAAGTGTATATTTAAATTCTATCTGTAACAAATGGGACACAGCACATCAAGTGTAAAACAAGTGTTCTGCATCAAAGGCCTGTGTGTCCTTTCCTTCTATTTGCAGTTTCACCTGTGCAGATGGTATCATCACTTAGTATGTGCCTAGTCCTAGAAACTTGATGTAGCAGGAGAAAGGTCTCACTGTGGCTCTACTCTAACTGTGGAAAAATTCACCTGCTGCCTGACAATCCATCACAATGTGGAAAATACTGTTTGCCCACTGCACCTGTGGGCTCTTTGTTTAGTATGACAAGTGTGTAAGTACACAGGTCTGTTTCTGACTCTGTTTGGTTCTTTTGGATTATCTGCCCTATTTTGGCTAATATCAGAATTTTGTCAAAATTAGGTAGTGGGGGAAGAAGTCTGCTCAGCTTAGTTGCCTTTATGTATGTTGGGTAAGGATACTTGACTTCTATATACACATTGGGAACAGCTTTCCAGGTTGTGTCCTGCTGGATTTTGATTTTGGTGCTGGTGAGCTTATAGATGAAGTTGGATTCAAAGTGCATCCATTGTCCTACAAGTGACTAGAGTTTATCCTTTTTTTACATTTGTATCAATACCTCATTTTCTACATCTGTTGGAAGACATGTAGTGCACACTCCAGCCTTAGCTAAGATCATTTTCACTGTTCTAAGAATAAGCATGCATGAATCACTGCCATATGAGATCTTTAAACCTTTCTGAATGACTGATAGAAATGCATTGGGTGATTCACAAGACCAGAAAATTAAGTGAGAGAATTGAAACACCCAAGGTTAAATGTGGCATGGTTTCTCTTCTATGAGAAAGCCACAATATATATATATATATATATATATATATATATATATATATATATATATAACTTGTACAGCATTCTAAAGTAAAATAAAAGAAATGGGATAATAGGAAAGTAACCACGAGTTGCAGGGGTGGGAGAGGACTACACAATAAAGGAATGACAAAGGAATAGAGATGTGTGATGCCCTTGTATCACTCCTGATGAGGACTGAAATCATTATGAACTGCAAGCCCGTACCAATTAAATGAAACAGAAAGAAAATATGTGTGGTGGAATTGTATCATGCTGTATGCTGTCCCTCCACACTTTGCACAAATGGAGTAAAAATAGTTCGCATCTTCACAACAACACATTTTACCTGCACATAGCACACATAGTATTTCTTATTTTGATTTTTTTTAATTTGAAGAGATCATAAGCATTTATTACCTTGGTATATCATATTGATCTTGTCCCTCTTCCTTTACACTTACGTGGCTTTCTGTCTGGATACCATCTTCCCACAGTCTAGCTGCACAGTGCATCCTCAAGCTGTCAGCCCACAGAAGCAACATGCTTAGTCCACATCCTGCCTAAAACTGTGTATCTGCAGGTCACAGTTCTGACCCACAAAGTCTCTCTTCCTACAGAAAGTTCAGTACCTATGAAAGAACTTGTAATAAATCGGGACACTCAGGATGATGAGCTCCAGTAAGATAGATGATGGATATGGTAAGCTGAGACCATTTGCTAGATCCAGATCTAAGAGAGCGTCCCCCTTGTTTCTCTCTTGACCTAGAGAGGGGACAAAATTTATTGAGGGTGAACAAGTCTGCCTGGAAGACCCCAGGTAACCCAAGGGGAGGTGATCAGATGGAACTTAGGGGAAGTAAATTAAATACAAATTCCAAATTTCATATCTACTTAGATACACAGACATAATGCTTGCTCTTACTGTCTAAAATACAAATTTATTAGTTGCAAAAGTTTTGTGACAGTTAAATATTAGGGCTGGGGAGATGGCTCAGTGGAATAAGTGCTTCCCTGGCAAGTGCAAGGGCCTGAGTTCAATCCCCCATTCCGCAAAAGAAAAACAAACAAACAAACAAACAAAAAACATTAAATATCACTACCTATTACTAGTGTTCCTAATTGTAGTGCTGTAAATACAAATGATAACTGCCTTAACCATATAATCTCTCTTGAGTAAGAATTGTGGAAGGTACTATGGTTATAACTGCACCAAAGATCTACAACAAAGGTCAGAGGACAGTGCTATACAAAATGAAAAAGAGAAAGAAAAAAATGCAATCTCAGGCCATGAGGCCTCAGAACAAATGCAGGAGACACTAGCATGGAAGAAATTGGGAATCACACAGCTTAAATCTATGAACTAGTACCGTCTAATGTAAAAAAAAAAGAACCATAGACAGGTATAGAGAAAATCATATCATAAATAATCTGTGAAGGATAATTATAATGAAAGAATAAATAATTGCTTCTAAACAAGACACTGATAAAAAAATTAGACAATAGAAAAAAGATGGAATCCTGGAACAAGCAATATAGAAAAGAAAGAGATCACATGAAGGAGGGTCAAAGAGCTATAGAGGAACATAAAATCTCGAATACAAGCTTGAAAAACCATTTGAATGAAAATGGAGAGTTTCAGATCTTGAAGACACTGCTGCAGCAAGTGAAAACGTAAGAAAGGATCTCTTAAAAACAACTAGGATGCAGGAAAGAATAATCCATCACCTGCAAGATGATGCAAAGATGAACAATGTGAGACTAATAGGCATCAGTGAGAAAGAAGGAGTCAATACAAATGACGTTAAAAAATATATGGGCAGAAGTAATAGCAGAAAACTTCCCAAATATGAGGAAATATTCTGACATTCAGATAACTGAAGCATACAGAACTCCAAATAACACCAATACAATTAAAAAAATACCCAGATATATAATAGCCAATATCCCAGAAATCCAGCACAAGAACAATATAGTGAAAGCCACTAGAGAAAAGAAACAGATCACATTTAAAGGAAAATCCATCAGAATAACAGTAGACGTCTCTTCACAAATTATGAAGTCAAGAAGATCATGGATAAGAGTAATTCAAGTCCTTTATGAAAACAAATTCCAGCCCAGATTAATATACTCTACAAAACTCTATTCCAAATTTGATGGAGAAGTGGAATACTTCCATGACAAAGAACAACTAAAGAATTTCATGATGACAAAGCCAACCTTACACAGACTACTAAAAGATATTCTAGAATGGGACCAAAATGATCAGAACTCTGCAAATGAGAATGGAAATAACCCACTGAATAGAGTAAGTAATTAAATACAGGAGAAAAAGGGTAAACAACAGCAGGTTAATAGCATGTCAATCATAAGTCAATCCATCTCAATTACCACTATCAATGTAAATGGACTTAATTCACCAATTAGAAGAAATAGACTGGTACAGTGGGTTAGGAAGCAAATTACAAAAATCTGTTGTATAAAAGAAACACACATAACTCATAAAGACGTTCATAGGCTGAAAGTCAAAGGATGGAAAACAATACCACACGCCCCCACACTTCAGAAAAAGCATTGGTAGCAATAGTGTTTGCAGAAAGTCTCAACTTCAAACTACAAATGATCAAACGAAATAAAGAATACCACGATATGCTGGCTAGATGAATTATTAACTAGGAAGAGGTAATATTTATAAATAGGTACATATCAAACACAGGAGCACACATCTACATATGGCAAATCTTAATCCACACAGAAAAAAAATTAGCAAAGAAGTAGCAGAACTAAACCAGAAATTGGAACAAATAGACTTAGTGCACATATTCACAGTATTCCAACCAACCATAGTTGAAGATATTTTTTTTTCAGCTGCACATGAACACTTTCTAACATAGACTACATAATGGTGCATACGTCATGCTTAAGTATGTGCAAAAAGACAGAAATTGTCCCATGCATATTACCCGATCACAGTTCAATGAAATTGAAAATAAATGACAAAAGAAAACAGAAAAAACCCATAAATGTATAAAAATTAAAGACACCATTCTCAGAAATCAGTGGGTCACAGATGAAATTAAACAACATCTACAATTCAATGAAAAATCAAGCACATCTTATTAGTTTATGGGATACAATGAAAGTAGCTTTTAGAGGGAAATTCATAGCTGTGAACTCACACATTAGGAAAACAGAACGAGAATAAATAAACACCCTAATGCTGCCCCTCTACATGAAAATAGATACCCTAATATTACAACTCATACATCTAGAAAATGAAGAAAAAATCAAACCCAAAGCCCAGAGATGGGAGGATATTATAAAGATTAGAGAAGAAATTAATTCAATTGAGGAATCAAACACAAAACAAGGAATTAAAAAATCAAAAATCTGGTTCTTTGAAAGATTAAATAAAATCAATCAGCCTTTAGCTAACCTCATCAAAAAAGAGAAAACAAAAAACTCAAATACAAGCAATAAGAAAAGAAAAGAGTTAAATTAACACAGAATCAGTGGAAATCATTATTACATTTATACATTTGCTTATATTGAAAAGTTCTTGCATCCTTGGGATGAATCCTAACTAGTTGTGGCTAATAATCTTCTTGATGAGTCACTGTATTGTATTTTCTAGGATTTTATTGAGGATATTTGCATCTATGTTCTTGAGAGAGATTAGCCTGTAGGGTTTTTTGTTTGTTTGTTTGTTTGTTTTTTAGTTGTATCTTCCCCTGGTTTTGGTATCAGTATAATACTTGCCTCCATGAATGATTTTGGGATGATTGAACTTTTTCAAATTCTTTGAAGAATTTGAGGAATATTGAGATTATATCTTGTGTAAATTTCTTGTGGAATTCGGCTGTGAATCCGTCAGGACCTGTACTTTCATTTGTCAATAATTTTTTAATATATGTTGGATTTCATTGGCTATTATTGGATTCTTGAGAGTTCTTATGTCTTCTTGATTCACTTTCATAATTTGTACCTTTCCAGTAGTTTGTCAATTTCTTCTGTGTCTTCAATTCTTTTAGAGTAAAGATTCTCAATATAATTATTGATTTTCTCCTTTCCCTCTCTTCACTATCTAATTCTTAAGTTTCACTTTCCTTTTAAATGTGTTATACCTTTACATTTTTATGTCTTCTTTTGCTTTCTTACACGATAGAAACTATAAGACATTTACACATGTGGGACCATTTTATTTCACTTATGAGTATACCTTCAAGTGGTATCCACTTACATATAAAGTTTTCGAGTTTATCATTCTTAGTAGCTGAGTAATACTCCATTGTGTAAAAATGGCATGTTTTTTTTATCCATTCCTCAGGTGACAAGCATCTTTGTTGTTTCCAAGATTTGGCTATCACAAATTGTGCTGCTGTAAACATAGGTGCAAATATATCACTATGATATATGATCCTGAGAATCTTCAGCAGGTTTTTGAAACTAGCAGTTAATTGGTAGGAATCTCACCCTGACTAACTATGTATGTTGATACCTGTGAACTAAGCAACTGCACTGAAGATAGCAATGTGTAATAGTAGGGTAATGCTTGGAATCCTCTCATTCTAGTTTTCTAAATATGTACTGCTTGTCATGTCATACCAATTACTGCCCTACCGTCTCTTAAGTAAGTGTTTGTTTAAAAAAAGAATGGCAATGAATGAAAACAAGAGTCAAGAAAAAAAATGTGAAAGGTCTGTCCTGCTACGATTACAAATCTTGACTTGAAATTATGCTACAAAATTACTGTGATAAAATGAGTATAGTAATGGCAAAAAACATAGACCTGAGTATCAAGGGAATAGATTAGAAGATGCAGAACAAACTACAAGCACTCAGCAACTTTATCTTTCACAAAGGGTTAAACATGTTTACTGGAAGAAAGACAGCCTCTTCACCAAATGATGCTGGAAAAGATGGCTCTCTACATGCCAAAAAGTAAAACTTAAGACAGATCTATCACCATGCACTAAACTAAACTCAAAATAGATCAATGATCTAAATGTTAAAAGAGAAACACTAAAGCTCCTGGAAGAGAAAATAGGAGCATTTGTTCAAGACTTACTGGTAGGGAAAGAGTTCATGAACAACAATCAAAACATACAGGTAACACTTGAAAGACTTAATAACTGGGACCTCCTCTTAAGAAGCTTTTGCATGTCATAAGAAATTATCAACACAGTGAAAAGACAACCCAAAAATTTAGAAAAACTCTTAACTAATAAGCGCTCAGATAAAGATCTCTCTAGAATTTATAAAAAAACTCAAAAATATTAGAGCCCCAAAATTTAAAGACCCAATCCATAAATGGGTATCTGAGATGAACACACACTTCTCAGAGGAAGAAATTATAGAAGCTAATAAATGCACAGAAAAACGTGCTCCACACCATTAGCTATCCGTGAAATGCAAATTAAAGTAAAACTGAGATACCATCTCACCCCAGAAATAATGGCCATCATGAAGAAATCAACGAATAACAAATGTTGGAGAGGCTTTGGGGTAAAAAGGAAGCCTTTTCCACTGCTCGTGGGAATGTAGACTGGTGCAACCATTACGGAAATCAGTATTAAGACTGCTCAGAAAACTAGAACTGGAAATCCCATTCATTCCATCTATCCTGCTACTGCGAATTTTCCCAAAAGAACAGAAAACATATCATAGTGAAAAAAGAAAATATTCTTTTACATATATAGAGACAGAATGTGAATATATATATGCAGAAAGTTATATGTGTGTGTGTGTGTGTGTGTGTGTTTGTGTGTGTGTAAAATATAATTAAGATAAATATATTGCTACTTTCTTTTAGTTCAATGAGAAGAAATATTTGTACTAATAGTGTTTAGACAAGATAATATGTCTGTATCTTGTACTATGAATAACTGCTATGAAGACTACAATATAGGATGTATTAATTGTTTTAACTGTTCTACTAACCTGTTAGAAAACTGTCTTATTGGTATTTCATTCTCAATAAAATTAGAAAAAAATATTGAAGAGCAGTGGGTCCTTCTGGAAACAGGAGTGGTGACTACAGTGGACTCAGAAGGTCAAAACCTTCTTTCCTAAATAAGGACAAGGAGAAAATTAGACAGAAAGACCAAAAGGAAACTAGTTTCCAAATAGGCATGGTGATTCATGCCTGCCATCCTAGGACTCAGGAGATTGTGGCAGAAGAAGCCCTACAAGTTCACGGTCAGACTGGGCTACAAAGTGATCTCATGGTCAGCCTGATCTGCATAGTGAAATACTTTATTAAAAAAATAAAGAAACTACTTTTGTACAGGTCTTATCTCCTGTAGTAGATCTTATCTTACCATGTGATTTGCACAGCCATCATTACCCTGAGATTCCTGCTGTGACCAAAATATGAGAGGAAATTTTTTGCATTCCAATCAGATACCAAAGAGCCATACAAGGTCAAGCATGGATGTTTCCAAACCTCAGTGTATGTCCTCAACTAAAGCACCCAACAGAATAATTTAAAATGTTTTGAGTTTGTCCGTAAAAGAAGCTCCAGTAAATCTACATTGCAGAGACAAAGCAGAGGAAAGCTGGATTGTTGAGAGGAAAAACACAAAAGGAAAGATGGCCTGATGTCTTCATAGGAGATGAGAAGGACTCCACCCTCTGCACCCTCAACACGGGAAAATCAAAAGACCTTATTTTGAGCACAAAGCCCCAGATCACCATGGTCCAGAATTCCAGTGTGCTTTGGCAGTTGTTCCTCAGGATTTAGTTCACAGGCACTAGATCCCTATAGCCAAGAGAGAAAGAAGCTAGGCCCTCCTCCAGCTGGAAGCAAATCCTTGTGTCATCCTTCTAGTGCCGGTTTTATGTCCATGCCAAATGTAAGAGTTGTGGATTGAAGAAAACTTCCGTCTCAATTTCAGAATCTGTTCTAGGCAGGCAGGCAGTGGTGACCCGAGAAGATTGCAGAAGCCAGCAGTGTGGATCACCCTGAGGAAAGCTATATGGACAGCGTTGAAACAGCCAGACAAAAAGGCCATGGGAGCCACTGCATCAGAAGTGCCATAGGGGCAGAGCCACACAAGGGCTCTTGCACACAGTTTGCTACATACTGTCAGAGATGCTGCCAGAGGAACTGTGGGATTTAATGTTTACCCTCCTAGATTTTGGCTTTGCTTTTGTTCCCTTCCTTGCCATCTCCTGGTTTTTAACTTTTTTAGTGAAAATGTCTATCTGATGCCATTAAATGTTGGATGAATTTAAAGTTCTCATAATGTGTATACAGGCTTGTGGCTAACAATTTGCCTAAAATCTCCCAGTCTATTATGGACTTGAACTTTTCAACAATGATGAAACTAGTAGGATTTTGGTAACTCTCAGTGATGGACTTCATGCCTGTGCATAATGGGACATACCCGAGCATTTGTAGGGCCAGGGTTGGATTGCTATGTCTGCATTTTCCCCCAAACCTAAGTCGGTGGGGCTTTTCTAGATGTGGCCTGATCAGCCTGTGTGACACTAGATTTAATGCATGAGGCATTGTTAGGACTAAGTGCACTAGGATGAAGGGTGTGAATGCTACCTGCTCCCAGAAGCCAGGATAAGACAGAACAGATCAAAAGTGCTGTGGGCATCCCTTATTGCTTTACTGTCTTGCATTATTCCTCCTCTCTGATACCTGTCTGAGTGTCAACCTGCCTTGGAGTCAGGCAGTTATAGACTGAATTTTCTACAAATAGTGAAGTAATTAATCTTTCCCGCCTTGATTTATGGCTGTCTGGTGTTTTCTCTCAGCCATGAGACAAGTTACTAAGACTGTCCACCAAAGGCCTCTGAGTGAAGGGCTTGGTCCCCAGGTGGTGCTTTTGTGCCATTATAGAGTATATGTTAATGTCTTGGGGCTGTACATGAAGGACCTTGGAATAATCAACCCCTTCTTGTTGAACTTTCACTTTTAGGCCATAAGATGTGCAGTTTGTTCCACCCTGTGCTTAATGCCACTGCTATCCAACATGCCTACCAGAGGATCAAAGCAATATTTTGGCTGATCTTAAACCTAACTTGCAAAATGTGTACAAAATAAACCTTTTGACTTAGTAAGCAATCACCCTCAGATACAAAGTGGCAGCTATGAAGCCAGTACACATTTTAATGTGGGAGATGCTTAGATATGACAATCAGATTTTTTCTTCTCATTGAGACAGCTTTGTTCAATTACATTTTTCAAACACATTGTGCAGTTCTTCACAATGTCAAAATGTGTTGCCACAATTTAAAATATTTTGGAGGATTTCCATGAGTTCAAGGCTGCCAGAACAACATAATGAAACCCCGTGTCCAAATCAAAAACACAAACTCAAACAAAAATAAGAAAAAGGGAAACTGAGGGAATGCAGCTAGTGTCCTTCAAAAAGCACCATTAAGTGCCAACCAAATAGCTCGGCAGATTAAAGCACTTTCTTAGGGCTTCCGTGCTGGCCCCAACCCCGGGACACACTGAGATGGTGATTGAGACTTGGTGTGGTGGTGGGCACCTGTAATACCAGTTTATGAGAGTCTGAACACGGGAGGATCACTACGAGTCCAATCTATGAAGTTACACCCTGTAGACCCTGTACTAAAATGCAAAAAAAAAAAAAAAACCACCATTAATTGTAGCTTTTTCTAAAATTATTACATGAGAAGAACAAAGAAAGTCCTTAGTCTATGGGTGTAGATTCTCCTTGGATCTGGTTTTCTGTGATACTGTTCAGCACATACTTGTCCTTAGTGGTGCAGCAGGTACCATCAATGTTTAGCAGGCAGCTCTGTGTATTAGGACTTCAGAGTCCTGGCATAGCCATCATGCCTAGATCTGCACCCAAAATTTTGTAAACGTGCCTTATCTTAACCTTTGCTGGGCCATGACATCACCCTCTTGGGCCTCGAGTTGCCCTAGCTTCCTGTTCTGTTCACTGTAGCGCAGTCAACTTCCAAAGGCATACATTCTGAACCCTAAAGCTTTTCAAAAATATTCAGTACCTAACCCACTGTCGTGCATTCTCCGTATCTTCCTTTATTTCCTCTATCATTCTCACTTAATGTTGTTGGACTAGTGCAGCCCAATCACACTAGTCAACTAGGGAACACACTTTTGACTTTGGCAATATTCCCTAATGCACTCATTTTCTATGAAATTAATGTTTTTAACATTTTATTGTTTTTCCGTTTAGAGTTTATTTTGCTGTCATTCTTACATCTAGAGATGACTGAACATTTAATGAATTCTCACTTCTTTTTCTTTTCTTTATTAATTTTATTGAGAAATAGAAAGCAAGGAGACAGTTTCAAAACAGGGCAGTTACAATAATTAATACATTGTATATTGTTGTCCTTGTAGTGGTTATTCATAGTACAAGATGCAGACATGATATGCTGTCCAAACAATATTAGTACAAAATCATCTCCTTGAATGAAGAGAAAGTAGCTGTATATGTATCATAACTATTTTGCATATACAGATACAAAATGGTCCTTAATTTATATCTCCCTTTTTTGTTTAGTTTTGTCAGGGATGAGTATTCCATTGTCATTTAAATATTGTAAGTGCATGATATCCAAATCTTGGAAGCAACCAAAATGCCTGTCACCTGAGGAATGGATGAAAAAGACGTGGTATTTTTATACAATGGAGTATTACTCAACTATAAAGAATAACAAACTCAAAACCTTCATATATAAGTGGATGCCACTTGAAGATATACTCATAAGTGAAATAAGCCAGACCCGCAAGTGTAAATATCATATAGTCTCCCTGGCGTAAGAACTCAAAAGAAGAAATAAAAATAGAAAGTTATAACACAATTAAAAGAAAAGTAAAAACTTAAGAATTATATAACAGAGACAGGGAAAGGAGAACAGCTAGGAAATGACAGGGGCAAAACTATACATCTCTTTCTTTTCTAATGTATGCACTGAGAACCCTGTGTTTCTCTTCAAACACCTCCGTGGGAACATTTAGTAAATGCATATTGTGTTGTCTTTAACATTTGGTTCAAAGTATTTTCCAATTTCCATTGTACTTTTGATTTGACATGTGGGTTCTTTTGTTTGCTTTTTAATTTTTTTTATTCTTTTGATACAGGATCTTGCCATACTGTTTTGATTTGTAGTAGCAATCCTGTCTCAGGCTCCCTAGCACTGTGATTACAGGCGTGTGCCACCACACCATGTTTCAGTGATGGCATGTCACATCTGGCAGGGCATGTGGTACTAAGGGTAGAACTCATGTCCCTGCCCTTGCCAGGCTGGCCCTGAGACCACCAAGCTATCTCTCCAGCACCACAGTCTCTTTGTATTGTAACTCTGGGGTTGCACTGGTCTAAAATGATGGCCTCCTTGGGCTGGCCTCAAGGAAGAACCTTCCTTACTGCCTCTACAGTGCTCCTGAAATCTCTATTACACTAAAGGTCTGCATGAATTCAATCAGGACATAATTGTAGTCAAGACCTGAAGTCCTGACCTGCCTTCTGCCACCATTAAAACTGAGTAGAAGAAAATTCTGGTGCCATATTTCTAAGCTGATGGTAGTAGACAAAAAAAAGCTATCACACCACTGACACATGTTAGAGACTCCAACCCCTTGACCCAGGTCCTGAAGTTCATGTCAGAGTAGACAGATGCAGAAAGTGATACATCACTGCATATTCAGTTTGAGCAGTGTTGTCAACCTTGGGGAAATGTCAGCAATCAAGGGAGACATCTCCAAGACCCACTTCCAGGTATCATTATGAGAACCCCAAGTCTCCTTTGACATCTCAGGTAGGACACTCTTTTTCTCTTTTTCAATTTTTAAAATTTTGTACAGATCGTAAAAATTAGAATTAAAATGAAAAAAATTGCAAATGATGCAGAATTTCACTTAACAAAATACTATGAATTTTCACAGTATTTTTTGTAATACATGGTGTTGTCTTCCAACCACTTATTTATATTACCAGATATATACATGCAAAATTGGAAGAAGAAACAAAAGAATTAAGTGTATAAGGAATTAAGAAGAGCAAAAGTACACAAATTGAAAAAAAAAAAGATGAAACACTTACCAGCAGAAAGGCATAGTACTATTGTCCAAATCATCCTGTTTACAGACATAGATAAAACCCTTTCCCCCACTCCTTCTCCTATTGTCCTCAACTCAGTAACTCTTTCCTTTTAAATAAGTTCATCTTGTTTGCCCAGTCTCTATTGTAGCCTTCAGATTCCAATTTTGTCTTTCAGGTTCTTACACTAAGGAAACAATATGATGCTTTCACATATGGGTCTAATTTATTTCACCCAGGAGTATATTCTATAGTAGCATCCATTTACTGACAAAAAAACCCTCAAATTTATTCTGTTTTCTATCTGAATAATACTCCATGTGTACAAATACAACATCTTCTTTGTCCATTCTTCAGTTTACAGGCATCTGGGTTGCTTCCAGATTTAGCTATGACAAACTGTGATGCTATAAAATAGGTATACATATAGCAATGTGGTATGAAGTTTTCAGTTCATCTGGAAAAAATATCCAGGAGGGGAATGACTGGTTTGAATGGGATCTCCAATCCTAGATTTTAAAGGAATGTCCACACTGATTTCCATAACTGTACCAGTCTGCACTCCTACCAACAGTGTAGAAGGGTTCTTTTTTTTCCTCTACAGCCTATACAGCATTTGCTGCTGGCTGACTTCTTTATGTTACCCATTCTTTCTGGGGTGAAATGGAATCTTGGTGTTGTTTTAATTTTCATTTCTAAATTGATCAATGATATTGAACATTTTTTTCATATATTTATCTGCCATTTGTGTTTCTTCCTCTGATAACTATGTTCATCTCAGATGCACATGTTTTGATTGCGTCATTGAATTTGCGGAACCTGATTTTTTTAATTCTTCATATGTTCTAGACAGAAGGCTTTTGATGGAGGGATAGCTGGCTATAATTTTTCCCTGTTTGTGGTTTTTGTTTTCACTCTATTGGGGATTTGGTTTGAAGTGCAGAAACTTAAAAAAGAAAAAAGAAAAAAAGTTGGGATCCCAGCACAGTACCTACCATGTAGTTTGGTTTTTGCTCATGAACTCTGTGAGTTCACATAACCTATGTCTACCTATGTTTTTCCCCAGAAGATTTAGTCTATCTGTTTTACTATTTAGCTCTTTGATCCTTTTTTACTATACCTTTGTGCATGGTGATATGCATGGGTTGTTTTAGCCTTCAGCATGTGAAAAGCCATTTTTTGCAGCACCATTTATTAAAGAGGTTGGCTTTATTCCAGTGAGCATGTTTGGTTCCTCTGTCAAAGATAAGATGGCTGAGGGGCCAGAGAGACAGCTTAGTAGAATAAACACTTGCCTGGAAAGCACAAGGTCATGAGTTCTATCCCTGGTACCATGGGCTGATTAATCTGACAAAAAAATTCAAAAAAAAAAACAACTGAATTTCGAGGCAGTGGCATGTCTATTGTTGGGGGCTTTTAATCATATTTATATTGAGAATCAAGAACAATGAACCCAGCAGAATCATTTTAAAATGCTGTGAGTTTCATCAGAAAGAATAGCTATTAATGCTGTGGACTGAAAAGACAGAGCTGAGAGGATCTCCATTGCTAAGAAGGAATAGGAGAATAGAAAAGATGTCCTGAGGGAATCACAAGAAGCAGGAAGTCTCCTCCCTTTGCAGCCTTAAAACTGCAAAAGTGAAAGACATTGCTTTGAGGAAAAAGCCACAGAGTGCCATCTTCCACAATGGTGACAGAGGCTACACCAGGTTCCAGTATGGTGGCAGCATAGTGAATTTGTTTGGTGAATCTGATTGAGTGCTCACTAATCCAGGTAATCAACCTCTACAATAAAGAAAGAAAAAAACCTGAATACTGCTCCACCTGGCAGCAGCCTTGGCTTCATCCACGTGGTGTTGATTTTAGGCACATACAAAATGCAAGAGTTCTGACATTAAGAAAACTTCCACCTAGATATCATAAGAATGTCTGGAAGGAAAGGCAGGGTGTCCCTGGGAGGGCACTGTTTCAAGCTGTGAGTGAGAATTGTATAGTTCAGTGGAGATTCCCAAAATTTGGAGAAACCAGGAACATAGATCATCTAAGAAAAACTGTGAGGAGGGAGCAAAGCAGACCTAAGAGAAAATCCATGTGAGCTAACACCAAAAGTGCCATAGAGGTGGAGCCACATGGAGCTCCCAATTTGTCACAGATTTCTTCAGATGTTGAGGTCCATCTATAGGACTTAATGTGCACCCTTCTGGATTTTGTACTATCTTCTGTCCCAATGTTCTGCATCCTGTTGTGCATACCTTTTGGAATGGTAATGTTTTCCTTTTGCCATCAAATGTTGAAGGTGTTTAAATTTTCATTTGCACAGCAGCTCACAGCTAAGAGTTTGCCTCAGATCTTTGAGGATTCTACATTGCTATCTTCGTGCAGTTGCTGAGTTCACAGGTATCGGCATATATAGTTAGTCAGGGTGAGAATCCTACCAATTAACTGCTAGTTTCAAAAACCTGATAGAGATTCTCAGGATCATTGCCTTAACCATCTTGCGTATATACATGTATGGTTTTGTCCCTGCCATGTTTCCTAGCTTTTCTTTTGTAGTGAAAAATATATATACATATATAGCATAGATATACAGTTACTTTCTCTTAGTTCAATGAGAAGAAAGTTTTGAACTTATAATGTTTAAGCAACATATAACGTCTGCATCTTGTACTATGAATAACTACTATGAAGACAATATGCAATGTATTAATTATTGTAACTGTCCTACTAACCTGTTTTAAAACTGTCTCCTTACTATTTCTTTCTCAATAAAATTAATATTTAAAATAGATCTTCGGGGCCGAGGAGATGGCTCAGTGGAATTAGCACTTCCCTGGCAAGTGCAAGGGCCTGAGTTCAATCCCCGGTTCCAGAAAAAAAAAAAAGATCTTAAAGGATACTTGGGAATTGGACTTTTCAGCAATGCTGAAAGTCTTAAGACTTTGGAAACTCTTAGAGAGGGACTAAATGTTATTTTCATAAGGGGATGTGCATAAGTTTTCAGAGGGCAGAATGTTGTGTTTTGTGTCTAGGTGTCCCCGAAAGACTTATGTAGTCATGGAGTGGCTTCTTGAGTTTGTGACTAATTTATGATCCAGTGTTGGGATTATAGTTGTGAGTGCTACACACCCTCTGGGACAAATAGCCTGCAAACAGTATAATGGAGAGAGAGGGGCTTGTCAGCTACTACCACTGCTGCTCCTCCTTTTGATATTTGCTGTTTTCTACATCCATTAGCCGCTGTCCTCTGCCAAGTGCCACTCTGCTTTGGAGCCAGCCAAGTATGGACTGAAACCTCTACTAACTGTGAACTGAATAAACTTTTACTTCCTTAATTTTTTGGTGTCTAGTCTTTTATAGCAGCAATGAGAAAAAAGTAACAAAGACATGGCCTCTAGCAAAACTCCACAAGGTCCTGATGACTATTTGTCTCAAGACAGAGAATACTTCCATCTTCCTGCTATTCTCTCCATGTTCTTGGCATTAATGAAACGTCCACCTCACCCCTATTTCTTTCACTTCTGCTTCTCTGCTCCACCCAAAAAAAAAAAAAAAACCTAACAGTGGCCTGTACACCAAGCCCCTGTGAGAAGTAGAAATACAGAATGCAATACACAACTGGATGATGTGTTCTATGAATTGGAGTAGATTTCTGAGAGACTGGAAAACAGCCTAAGACAGCCTGTGAGAGGGAAGATTTATTGTGGCAATGAAAGGAAAGGACAGGAGTTACTTCCAATAGGAAGCTTATAGTCAATGACCTTTGTCTTGGTTACTTTGCTCTCATTGCTGAGACAAAATACTCAACACTCAGAATTAAGGAAGGATAGGTTTAATTAGCTCCCAGTTTGTGGAGTTTTCAGTCCATACTTGGGTGGTTCCAAGGCAGAGTGGCACATGGCAAAGTGCAGCAATTCGTTGAGGGGGAAGACAGAACAAGCAGCATGAGCAAAGGGAAGAATCAACTTGTAGAAAGATTCTTTCTCTCCTTTACCTTATATGCAGGCTACCTGCCAAAGGTGAGGGTGTATCACTACTACCCACAATCCCAGCATTGGATCATTAGTCAACCACAGACTCTGGAAGCTGCAGCATCATTGAGTGAGGCTTTGGGAAGTATCTACGTACAGACAATAACAGCATTGCTTGGCAAAATCGTATAAGAGGTGTATGCTCCAAAATGGCATCAGCTAGCCATATCCTTCAGTCCTGATGTGTATTGAGCAAGCACAACCAGGCAAATCCCACCTGGACTAGCAGTTCCAAGTAGCACTCTTGGAAAGGTTCAAAAGTACTTGCATGCCAATACTCATCGAGGAATAATGCAGTCACAGAGAAGATGTGCATCCAATGCACTGCACGGTTTGTCATTGGCAGTAGGGAAAAGAGCATATTATGAGGTGAGAAGGTAAAAAAAAAGTTACTGGTGAGTTTGAGTCAAAAAAAAGAAGAAAAAAAAAAGAAAAGCCTATAAATGGAGCTGACAGGGCTGTCTTAGGCTGCAGACTTGAGTTCTTCAGAGAGGAAAGTTCACTCGATGCTCTGCTTCCGAAGTTCAGGGATAGAATGAAATGCTGCCCCAGGCTACCACGCAGAAAACCCTTCCAAAGAGACAGTGAGAGCATAATGGAATGGACAATGCAGGTCAGCCAGTGCCATAGGCAGGGACCTCAGAAAGGCAAAGATAGCTGTCTAGGTTCTGGGCTGTCTTCTGTTCTTTGAGTCCTGGATTCACCAACCAGTTGAGAGTATTTTTGCTCAATTTGCATATAAATCATACATTAGCAAGGTGAAGCTCTGCTATTAGTGTCAGTTAAAGTGCCTAATGCTACAGTGCATACATGAGGTTGTTGATTACTGCTGCTGCTTCTCCTCAAGGCCCCCAGTCCCAAGGGTTAAAGACACAACTAGCTTGCTGGTTAATGCCAGCCAGCTATGTGGGTTGTCTATCTCTGTCACCCAACCTCTGTCATTGCTATTCCTTAGCTACTGGTCTCTGGAGCTCTTCTGGGATGATAGATCTAAGTGGTTATAAATTTTGAAAGCAAGCCCCCCATTCACCATTCTTGGGGTAACAATTCTGAGTAGATTTTAAGGATGGCCAGGGCAATTTTTATGTGAAGACCTGTGCTGCAGCACAATGCGTTCAGTGCACATAAAGAACCCTGAATGAAACTCAGAAGGGAGAGGGCAGTGCTACTGAAATAGTTTCAGCAGGCCTGTGATTGGTCCAAATTTAAGCCTGTTGACTGGTTAAAATTGAGGTTCATAACTGGTTGATATTTGATACATCTAATTGGAGTGAATTCAAGCTACCAAATTTTCCAGATTCAGGCATGTAATTGGTCTAAATTCAGGTCTGCTAATTGGCACAAACTGGGTCACATTAGAGACACTGATCTGAGAACACTGATCTGTCTCAATTCAGTTTTGCTGTGAAGTTTCCATGGAAGCCTAATGTGATCAGAGTAGATACTTTCTGGACTGGTGCAGGCTATTCAAGTAATTCCAACAGTCATGATGGCATTTCAAGTTTAGGTGATGGGGAGATGCCAGTGCTAGCTTGCCATCTGCCACATCTCCAGAAGAATGGCTCACCAATGTTATGCAACATGGAGGAGGCTAGCTGTGTCCTCAACTTATGAAAGACTGGAGAAAATGGGCCTGAACCCTCACTGATCACTTGCAGACGACAGGTGGATTCCAGACCACTACTTTAGAGGTGTTGGCAGCATCCAGGGTGGTTCGAGTGGGAGGGTAGCACTGTGAGTGGCAAGTAAGCAGTCCCTCCTTTCAGTGTGGCTCAGAGAATAGATATGAAGGAAGCTTATATTTGACAACAGAGACAGGCTGTCTTAGTCTACACCCAGGGGATCAGGATAGATTGTAAGCAGAGTGAAACAATGTGGAGTAGGAGAACAGTTTTTGGCCAACCCTTTCTTTGGACATCAGAGGATAGAGATGACGGTAAGACAAATCTCCTTTCTTTGAGTACTCAGTCCTGAGTACCAAAAAAAAAAAAGCACCATTGTAAAAGGCTACTATATAGAATCTGAATGGAATCTTTCTGAACTATAGTACCCTGCCACTGTTTGCTCTGTGTTCATGTTTTTTTTAAGATTTATTTATTTATTTATTTATTTATTTATTTATTTATTTATTTTGTGTGTGGCCAGTTCAGCCCACCAGGGGGCGGGGCTG
>NW_004524782.1:564736-574795 GCF_000260255.1 Octodon degus
TGGTGCTGGGGGATTGAACCGCGGTCCCTGTGCTTTGCTTGGCTTAGCTTGTTCCAAGTAGGTGCATTAGACCACTGAGCCATCTCACCAGCCCCTGTGTTCATGTTGAGAAAGCCTAGCTGGACATATTTTCTGAGGATGTGCAAGAACCACAGGAGGTTAGGCCCATAACTCACCTTACCCTGTATATGGCATCCTGGCCTGAGGTCTAAGTCTCCCTCCTTCAGCTCTTCCTCACTCATGACTCACCCTGCCACGGTTGTGTCTCCTCTCCCTTCCTCTTTACTGACCACTTGTATCCTCTGTGTTGGGCCTCTCTCCATGTCTATCCATGCCTCAGTCTGTCTCTCTCTCTGTCTTCTTTTGCCAGTATCTGGGTTTTTCTCACTCCTACTTACACTCACTTATCCAACATGGCTAGAATGTTCCACATGGCTCACTCTCCAATTTGCTCCTGAACTTATTGTCTCCCTATCTCTGTCTCCACAAGCCCAGGAATAAGCATCCTCTCATATGGCTCATTCTGCTCAGTGGAATCATGGGGAGCAAAGAGAGGAGAAGGAAAGGTACAGGCATTGTATGCTGTAATAGTAGTTTCATGATTGGAGTGCCTGTCATTCTGGTATTCTAAATATGGGCGGCTTGTCATGACATGCCAGTTACTGCTAAGATGTCTCTCGGGTAGGTGGATGTTCAAGAAGAAGGGGGTGGTGAATGAAAGCAAGAGACAGGAAAAGGAATATTGTGGGACTGTCCTGCTTCAAGGTTGTATATGATGAGATTTTTGGACTTATGTGCAAACATGAGAAGTATAAAATTCTTTATCCTATTTTTAAAATATAATCTAATTTTTAAATGTTTATTATCATATTATGTAGGGACTTAAAGTTCAACATATCAATACTTGATGAAAATTACCTGTTCCTTATTATGCCTAAGATGTTTGAAATGCAGTGAGATAGTGAGGTTAAGCTTGATAGCCTAAATCATTTGATAATAACAATAAGCTTATCTTCTGGATGGTTAACAACCTAAGTTTACAGACCAAAATTAGAGAAAAAGGAGGGCTACAAGGAAAGCCAACATTTTGGCCCTAGCCTTCTAAGGCCAATTAAGACTCAGGACATATGAGAACTTGTACTGTAACGTCATGTACCACGGTAGTGTCTCAAATTTTCTGATCAAGAAGATTATGGGGCCAAAGAGGAAAGTGATCGATGACGTAGAGTGTGCCTAAGCAGAGTCACATGGGGAGAAGACACTCTTTCAGGCTTTCACAGAGAGCTCATTGGCCAAGCAATGGCCGTGACTCATCCACATGGCTGCACTGACAAAGGTTCTACAATCTGAGGTACAGGATCTCAGGATAAATCCTGAGGGCATTTCACTGACCTTCTTAGACCCAAAAGCTACAACTCTTGTTGCATAGGTCTTGTTTTACCTTGGTCTAAACCATCCAGTAGAAAGGTATGAAGACAAAATATAGGAAGTAAAGCCATGTTGTTATGTTGAGCTGTGGGGGACTCAGGTCAATAATTTTTGACATTGCCAGTTAAACAGAAGACCCAATGTTATTATGGGCTACTGGACTCTTTTAGAATATTTTGCTGAGTTTACACACCTATAATATTCAATAACGTAACTTAGAAAAAATGGGGTATACCGATGAATGTCCATTTTGTATCTGTGTATTCAAAGTGGTTGGGATAGATATATAGTTGCATTCTCTTAATGAATAGAATGATTTGTTCTAATGGTGTTTGTAAATAGGATCACAAGTCTGCATCTTGTACAGCAATTAACCACTAAGAAGAATATATGCAGTGTGTTATTTGTTGAAACTGTACTTCCGATTTGATTTGAAACTGTCTCATTGCTATCTGTTTATCAATAAAATTTTGGAAAAAAACATAAAAAAAGAATCTCCAAATATGCAATCTTTTCTTACTCAACACAAGTCAGCCCTGAAGTCCACAGCTCCACTTCCCGACGCTGGCTGGCATCACAGAAGTGTAGGCACATTTGTGTACATGTGTGTGCGTGGATTCATGGACATCTATGAATGTGCGCCATCCCAATGTGTATTATTTTGAGCTAGAAGATCCTATACTTTTTAATTTTGAAAATTTTTAAGGCTTTCAACTTTGGCTCTTTCTGTACCACATTTCCAACTCACTAATTTCTTTTTTTTTTCCAACTCACTAATTTCTTATTTGTATGTGTTGCAATAGAAATATGTACATTGTTTTGTAGAATGAGAACCTCTGTGTGTTTGTGAACTTCTGTGTGTTTGTGTATGTTTGTGTGTTGCGTAATTATTAAAACTTTTTCCAAAGGTCTCCTCTTATCCTGCCTTCTTTTCCCATCTCTGTTCTCAACCATCTTACATATGCTTTCAGCCTGCTGGTTTGTGATTTAGCTGTATCTGTTCTGTTCTTAGTTCACTGTATTTTTGAAAATGTATAAATATTTATATATTCCCTACCCCAGAATTCTTCATTTTGCATACTGCCTGTTCCTGCTGTTTCTACTTGCCTAAAACACTTTGCAGAGGACAGTTGTTGTTCTTTATACCTTTCAGTTCTCCTTTTCCATCAGTTCTGCACCTTCTAGCACAATGTGCCCCATCTATCATTTTCACTTTGTCTGGTCGGACACAGATCATGGGTGCAGGTCATGTGCAGTTCTGTGCTATCTTCAACTACCTTAATCACTGAAATGAGCTGAGAGTTGTTAAACCCTAAATTCTCATTTGCTCAGGAGAATATGGGAGGTGAGAATCATATGTTCCATCTGCCCTGGTCCCAGAAGCATTACTGCAGCCATTCTGAACTCCACTACTTCAGCCACTGAGTCTATCTCTGGGAAGTTGTTGTCCAAAGTAATTAGTGGCAGGTTTATTTGTATAAGGTTCCCACCTCATAGGAGATGTCCCAGGAGCACAAGGATGGTCCAACCTATTAAAATCAGTAATACCTTTACATACCTGAAAAATTCATTTTCAGTTTTGGTAAAACTAAGCATGAAAGGCATGTAACATTCCAATATATTGGTAAATAAGATTTCAAATAATCCAATAGCTGTTCATGATACATGGAGCCTAAGGATATATTTGGAAGATCCTGTTGGACTGTTTGTCCCAAGATAATACATGCTTAGCTGAGCTGGATAGTTTTTTCTATCCACCCTTTGAATTTGCATAGGTTGCTGTAGACACTTGGAAGTCCAGTTTGCCCACAGGGAGTGAGACCCCAGGACACAATGCCCTGCAAAAGCCCATGGCAGACCAAGGGTGCTCCAGAGTCTCCCTGTTGAGGAAAAAGGAGAACAAGTTAGGGCCAGTGGAGAGGAAGAGGGCAGGTGACACACAGAGAGCCAGAAGCATAAAGACTCAGAGCAGAGTGAGGCAGCAGGAAGGAAACACAGTGTTGGAGCAAGATGGCAGCAGTGTGAGTCTGAAGCAGAAGCAGGGGAGACAGACCCAGCAGGCCCCAGAGACACATAGGTTGAAGATACAGAAGTGATGGGGAGACAAACGGAGACCCTGGTGATTCCCCAAGGCAGTGAAGGCACAGAGACCCAGAGGTCCAACTGGAGGGCTATGTATTTAGAACCCAAGCAATCAAACCATAGCACTGTAAGCAGGCATGGCCAGTCCTGCCTCTCAAACACCAGCTCTTTCTCCCAAGCCTTGGAAAGATCCCCTGTGGAGCTTGCCCCCTGCCTGCCCTCCTTTTCCTGTCCTGGCTGAGGTCTATTGGCAGGTGCAGCATGGACAAAGACTTGGGGCTGATGAGCCACTGCAGTTAAACATGGAGCAGTGCTTGGACATAGGGCTAGGATCCTGAATAGAGTCACCTGTCAATTCTCACTGCTGTACTCCTTCTCCCAGGATCCCCCTGCTGTCACTCACAGGGTTCACCCTCCATCTTCTGCTCTCTGCATCATGGCTCTGCCTGGCTCTGCCAGCTCCTTCCTTCTCTCTGGCGCTTCTTGCCTTTCTCCATGGCCTCTTTATACTGCATCTCCAGTTCCCTTCCACTCTCCCAGTTTCTTCTCTCTGTTTTTCTTTGCACCACATTTTCCTATGGAACCACCTTATGCTCCTGAGGCTTTAAAGAGTCCCTCTTTGCTTCATGGCCTTAATGAGATTTGCCTCCTCTTCTCTGTTCTAAACTCCTTCCTCCCCATCCCAGTCTCTTACATTACAAGTGTCCTGGATGCCATCACCACCAGCACAGAATACAGTACGGTCATAGAATTCCTGAAACACAGCTCTGCAGATCTTCTTAGATTTCACTCGAAGAAGCACACACTGTGGTTCATCAGGGTATTGGCCTACAAGAAATTACACAAGGTCACATACGCTCCTGGGCACAGACAGCCATGATTATCAGTGAGACCAGAAACAAGAGCACCAAAACTCACCATCCAGTAGCTGACCCCAGCCTGAGACCAAGCACACTGTTCCAGCTTTTGGACATTTGGAGGCAATGGGGATGGTCTGCACAGTGTCTGACTCCACAGCTGGTCTGCTCAACTTTATAAGCATGACATCACTCTCATTCCAAGATGTTTTGTAATGTGGATGTTGCACAGCGAAATTGGCCTCAATCATCTGTACACCAGACTCATAGGGTCGGGAAAGTCTATGCAGGCCCAGCGCAATGGTGTAGGATCTGAGGACGATGTGATAGTCAGAACCATAGCAGCTGAGCCCCATTTAGAAGCCCAAACTCGCGTGCATGTCCCATTCCAAACCTAGCCCAAACCATCACTCATCTTCAACATCAGTCCCATACCAATCCCCACTCCCAGTCTCCACCATGCCAAGACCCATCCCCTGGTGCGAGCCTCATCCCTTCTTGGACAACATTGAAATCCCATCCCAATCCACACTCACACGTTCACCTCACATCTCAACTATTAGGGTTGAGACAAGAGAAGTTCTGGTCATGCAAATGTAGGGAGCCACTAATGCAGACGGAGCAAGATAAATAGTTCTTCAACATAATATCTTTAAAATTCAAAACTAAAATAACGAGATCCACCATGAACAAAATGTCAGAAACTAAAGGGAAAACAGATTTGACACTGCACCTCACCCTATCCACACATGCTGGGATCCAGTATTATTTCCAATGTGTATATTTTGATCCTCACAGATGCTTATATTATTAGTATTAATTTATTTAAAGTAGTACATTGAGATATTGATCCCAATGAGTGAATTTTTCCTTATCTCAACCTGTACCCTTACCTGCATCCATGAGCATAGTTCGGTTACAATCCACCTGGCTCTGTCCTCACCTCTTTCCCTCCCCTTGCCCCATGCATCATGCATCCTGGTGAAGGAGGACTATATCCACAACCCTGGCTCCTTGGGGCTGAAATGAGATCCAAACTCACTTCTCTTAAGCCATGTCCTCCTCTACACTTTCATACTTCAGTCAGTGCTCGGGACCTGTGTCTGTTCTCTTCCTACAAGCTAGAGTCTCTGCTTGCCCTTCAGACCCAGCCAAGAGAGGTCAGTGTTCCTCTAGCCTGGGAAAGTAGCTTTCACATCCATGCCTCCCCTATGACTGTAAATCTACCCTTGCTGCAGGCACAGGGCTTCAAATCTCATCCTTGGCCAAGTTTCACTTCTGGGGGGCTCACTTCCTGGTACAGCCCCTCTGCCGTGTTGGAACCCAACCCTGAGCCAAGACTTAGCCCTATCAGCCTAAAACCTAGCCTGAGCCTTGCAGCCACAAGCCACATCCCTACAAGCCACATCCACATTGCCCTACCCATGAGAAAATCCAACTCCAGCCCTTTGTCCTTCCCACCCTGCTGTCACCCTGCCCCATGCTTGCTCACGGCTTCCAGCAGTGTGCAGCTGTCAGCACCCACTGGGGATGCACCAGAGCTCCAGAGCATGCCAGAGAGTCTTGGAAGAACACTGCTGCCTTCCAGGGCTGCCAGTATCGAGAGCAAACAATGCCACCAGTGATGAATTCTCTGATCGGAGGGAGCTCTTCTGGAACCTCATCACTGCTTCCATTGGGGGGAATCACAGCTCCTGAAGAGGATCAGCACACAGTATATCTGTTGGGTGGGTTGGATCCAGTGGACTCTGGAAGTGGATCCCACAGGGGTCCTGTGGCTCAGGATTATCAAGCATGGGCCTGGTATCAGGCTCTACCTCTGGGGCTCAAACAGTTGTAAGGCTGGACCACTCTGAGCCTCAAGCTTCCCAGCTGTGTTCCATCACCCCAATGGCTTTACCCAGAGCAACCACACATGGGCTGTAGGGAGCCACAGAAGCTGGAAAATCAATCAAAGGTGTGTAGGTGGGACTAGGCTTCAGTGCCTAGAGCAAAAAAGCAACCTCATTCCTGAGATAAGCATCCTGACTGATTAATGTCAGCTACTAGTCACTAGGTAACCTTGTGTCACATGTTACTAACTTTTCAAAAAGTATAAATAAATGTAGGTTTCATTGTGCTGGTGCATGAGTCTTGCCCATCAAGCAGACTACCAACCACCTAGCCCAACTTTTGTCTTCTTGTCCATCTTTCTCATTCCTGTCGCCATGTCTCCCAGGTAGAACTGTTCTCAGTGAGACCAACGGATCCCTACAGTGGGCCCTTCCTCACGGGAGACCACTATGCTGAGTAGAGGATGAAGGTCACCATGCCTCAGATTCTGTCTGCTGGACATGCAAAGTGGACAGCAGGGCACAGGACACAGTCACTGGGGAAACAATTCTTACCCTGCCAGACCTCAGTCATCTTCCCAGACCCTTTCTCCAGGTGCGAAGGGCAATGTCCTCTGCAGGGCAGGAAGCAGTTGCCACAGTCCTCTGCCAGACTGGCAGAAAACCTTGGCATAGTGCTCTCCCGATGCTAATTGCAGCTAACATTCGGGCACTGGTTCATGCTGGAGTTGGGAGGATGTGTGTTTACACTGCATTACCTAAACTGCTTTCAGATTGAGGGGCAGAAACTGTGGCACAGAGACATTAGTGATTTGCCCAGCTAAGAGGTTCAGCGCTGAGCTTGGCACCCAGTCACTGCCTCTCCATAACTTGCTTTGCGACCCAGGTGCCATGCAGATCGCGAGATGGTCAATGGGTGGGTCAGGATTCCACAATGTATGTGCCCAGAGGCTAGCCCACACCCCCAGATACCTGCAGCTGTGTGAATGATGTGTCCCAGCAGATAGATCCAGAGGGTTCGTGCTGTGGCTTCCATGTCAGTACCTGTTGGGGAGGGTACAAGGTGATTATGGGGCCTCCTCCACCCTTCCAGGGACAACTAGAAAATACAACTCCAGCCTAAACTCTGACATCCGGGCCACGGACCATAACATAGGGCAGAGTTTCTCACCCTCTGCATTACTGACATTTATCCGTGTGTGGCTGGGTATGGACCCAGGACATCCCCAGTACCATGAAATGGCCAGAACCAAGCCACTACTAACTGCTGACTTTAGGGTGCTGACCCTTCATGCTGGGCACTGCTATGTGTAATGCAGGGTGTGTTACACCATGTACCAGCTGTGGAGGATCGCCTGAGCAGCCCTTTTTGAAAGAAGAGTGACTGTCTCCATTTTGACTGAGCCTGACCCTATTCCCTATGTACAGAGCTGGATAGGACTTCTGTTTATCAACTGGCCTTAGGTAAATGTAGGCCACCCACCTAGCTCAGCTCACAATGATCACCTACTTCCCACAATTCTCAGTCAAGCCTCTTCAAGCCACTCCCCCATTGAATAAAAACAGGGTGAGGCCCTGGGTCGCTCTCTTGGTTCCAGAAAGCCATCTTCATGGCTGGACTTAGAGTTCCTTGACTCCCCGATGATTGAAAATATAATTTAGTGTCTTTACTTTCACCGTGGGTAGCATTGTAAGTGGTAGATTAGAATCAACTTGATGTGATTCCAATAACGTAACTTTGGGATTATAAATATTGGTTTCTTGGACCAAGACGAGGTCCAGGAAGTGTCTCCTACACTCCATCTCCATGCTTGTACCAGAAGGGACAATCAAAAGGCCCATTTTCTGTCCAGGTCCTGGGAAAAGACAGTGTGCACTCTACTGAGAGGACAAGAAAGTCAGGGAGACTGAGGATGAAGTGGCAGTGAGGAAGTGATACAGAGACTCTGAGACCGAGGTTGAACCTTGAAGCAGGGAGGATGGGCACCAGACACAGAAGTCTTAGCGTCATGAAGCTGAAGGGTGCTAAGATGGAAATGCAGGTATTTTCAGCAGAGAGTTTCAGGGCTCAGCTCTGTGTCCAGACATTGCACTGAGTGTGGTACACATGGCGATTCACTTTCACAGTCTGCCTAGGGTAGAGATCATGTAAGTATCCTCATTCCACAGAGGAGAAGAGACCCAGACGAGTTGAGTAACAAGTGGAGGACACTAAAGTCTATGATCTTAAAACCTCACAGAGCTTGACATAGTCCCCTAACTCTGGAACAATAGAGCTTGACATAGTCCCCCTGGCTGTCCAATGAGTCAAAGTAATGGTCTAAGCCCAAAAGGGAGACACACACACAGAGACAGAGACAAGAGGTTGCAACTCAAATGGCAGGGAGCACAGAGAGAGGCTCAGTGTGGGAGAATACAAGTCCTTTACCTGGCTCTAGCTCCCTGGGCTGCGAGGCACAGTTGTCCTACTTCTTGCTGGCCTCTGTGGGCTGCTGCCTGTCCAGATCCTTCCCTGGTTTTATGAGGATTCGAATGAGGGCTGGCCTGCCCTGAGGCTGCCTGAAACATTAGTGCCTGAAGGCATCACTTCTCTGGACACACCTCCGGTGTCCAGGAGGTGAGGTGTTTCTAATGAGATCAGGGCACCAAAAGTAGGGGGGGTGGTTGGTGTCCTGAGGAAAAAGGGCTTATGAGTGAGACCCTGAATGAAGTGACCATCTGTGGGGGCTCTCTTGACCTCTCTGGAGGCTCTGAATCTCCCCTCCAATCTACTCTTTGGTACATTCAGCCTTCATTTCTCATGGAGTTTCTGCTTTGGAACCCTGCCTTTGTAGCTCCTTTGTGTACATTAAATCACACTGTCCAGGTCAGGCTCAAATTGAGATACTTTTACCTCTATTTCGGGGAGATCTGAGATTGCAGGCATACACTGCCAGAGACCCACCAAGACTGGTGTGCTCCCCCAACTGTCACTGCATCCATGCCAGATAACTAATTCTTGAAATCCACAGGCAGGTTCACGCCTGCCTTAACTTGTGAGGTAGCCTTTCTTTTGCTTAATATCTCCCTGTTCACCTTGTTTTTCCTCTAAAATAATTCAATGTGTCATTATCCTCATACTTAAATATCTGCTTTTTTATGTCGTGGTTCTTTAAGTTCTGACCTGTGTACCATGTATAACACATGCACAACCATTGACATATGGAGCTGTTTAGCACTTATCCAGGCTCCTCTGTGCCACCTCCGATCATTTTATCTGGCAACCAATGACCTATTTTCTGCCATCACTGATCTTTCTAAGAATGTTTGAAATGAGGTCCTACAGCACTCAGTGTATACCTTCTGCCTTTGGGAACCTCCCTGTGTGTGTACTGTGCCTCGTTACCTTCCCACATGCCTTGGATTCCATGGTGTGCACAGACATATTTATTTATTTACTGCCCATATTTTGAAGTACTGAACTGTGTTTGACACTGCTTTCCTTACCCTGGGGCCCCTTGTTAATTTATAATATAGAGTTTATTAATAGGCAATATTCTGACATCACATAGTGATGAGTATCTCATTGATCACAAAATTCATGTTTCGTTGGATCAGCTACTGTTGTCTGTATCTCTTAGATACAAAGAGCACACGAGATTTTGCCAGTACTGTTCACTAGTTCATCCAAAATCTGTAGTGTCACACCAGGCTCTTAGTTGGTGCTTTTTCAATGTTCATTGAATGAACAAAATTGAATGAACAGCTTCTGACTATATCTGTCAATCTGTAGGGACACAGGGACACTGTCTATGTAGTTGATGGTTTCTCAGCTCTCTCTCTCTTGCTCTCTCTCTCTCTCTCTCTCTCTCTCTCTCTCT
>NW_004524782.1:574980-582892 GCF_000260255.1 Octodon degus
TCTCTCTCTCTCTCTCTCTCTCTCTCTCTCTCTCTCTCTCTCTCCTTCTCCCTCTCTCCCTCCCTCATCCATCCATCCCACTCTTTAGTCTCTTCTCTCTTAATATGACTGTCCTGTCTCCTCAGTAATCTCTCATGTATCTCTATGTATCTCTGGTACAGTTGAGATTCTGTTTGGCCTGGAGTTTATATTATCAAACAGAAGTATTATAATTTGTATCTAGGTGTCTGCCAACACCTCATACAAGTCATTGGGACATGGTTCTAGAGTTTGTGATTAATTCATGATTCAAGGCTGGCATTGTGTGTCTGAGCATTTCTGGGATTGTGGGTATGAGTGCTACTCAGTCTAAGGAAGATAACCTGAAGGCAATATAAAGAGAAGAAAGACTTGTTCTCTGTTACCATTGTTGTCACTACTCCTCCCATTTGATGTTACTGTTTTGCTGTTTTCTACTACCATGAACTGCTGCCATCTGCCACATGCCACTCTGCCATGGAGCCAGCTGAGCATGGACTGAAACTTCCACTGACTGTGAGTTAATAAACCTTTACTACCTTTATTTTGGGTGTGAGATATTTGTCCCAGCAACAAGAAAAGATTAACTAAGAGGCATACAGTCTAGGGCTTGCATCTGAAGCCTTTGTTCAGCCTCAACTTTCAGGCTGGTGCTGCAGACTGCAGTCTCCAACTGGCTCTTGCTCTGGGAGTTGAAGGCCTGAATGTCAATTTTGAGCACAGGTCAGCAAACTTACTGCAATGTCCAGAAGCAGTCATGGTGGGCTTGTGGACCAGACACTGTCTGCTGCACTTACTCATTTCTGCTCCCTTTGCATGAAGACAGCTAAGTGAGCACATGTGACTATGTGATTGTCAGGGCTGGGGATATACCCCAGCAGTGCATCAATTACCTGGCAAGTGCAAGGTGGAGAGTTCAATTCCCAGAACCAAAAGAAAACAAACAAGCAAAAATAAGCAAGCCCTGATTTACAAAGAGCACCTCAATTATGCCTGTGAATGCTATCAGCTTCCTGGATCGAACTGCAAGTAGGACCATGGAGTCCAGGAACAGAAAGTGGAGTCCGAGCTGAATGCAGCAGTTGCAGTCCCCACCTCCACCATGGGCCTCATTTCAGGAAATATACAGCTCCAAGTCTGCAATCAGAGGGTGACAGCTGAGGACAGGAGGACGTCATGGATCTTTGCTTGGTGGACACAACATTCTTGACATTACCACTGTGGCCATAAGTGTCTCTTCAAGAGCCATTATCTGAAGGTTATGAGAAGTCAAAAGAAGTGCCACTGTCATGTGTGGTGTGGCCACAGCAGTCCTGTCTGCATGTGACCTTAAGAACTGGTGGGACCTTTGAATGGAAAGCCCAGCGCAAGTCCATAGGACATCTGCCCAGTAAGATTAAAGTGGTTCCTAAGGTACTCCTCATGCTGGGCCAGGGAGTGGGTTCTTATAAGATACAGCTTTCTACGGTACATCATGCCTCATGCCTGTAATACCAACTTTCTAGGAGATTGAGGCAGGAAGACTGCAGATTGCAGCCCATCTTGGGCAATTTCATGACTCAGCAAGACACTGTCTCAACTGTGGGGGACTCAGGTCAATAATTTCTGACATTGCCAGTTAAACAGAAGACCCAATGTTATTATGGGCTACTGGACTCTTTTAGAATATTTTGCTGAGTTTACACACCTATAATATTCAATAACGTAACTTAGAAAAAATGGGGTATACCTATGAATGTCCATTTTGTATCTGTGTATTCAAAGTGGTTGGGATAGATATATAGTTGCATTCTCTTAATGAATAGAATGATTTTTTCTAATGGTGTTTGTAAGTAGGATCACAAGTCTGCATCTTGTACAGCAATTAACCACTGAGAAGAATGTATGCAGTGTATTATTTGTTGAAACTGTACTTTCGATTTGATTTGAAACTGTCTCATTGCTATATGTTTATCAATAAAACTTTGATAAGAAAAAAAAAGACACTGTCTCAATAGAAAAAAATAATAGGGGATGTAACTCAGCACGAAAACCCTGGAATCAATACCTAATGTTGCAACAAAAATAAACCAAAAAACCACCAACAAAAACCACTCAGCTTCCTGTCTAAGCACGCCGTCCCTCTCACACACACTGACCACAGTGCCACCTGCCTACAGTGTTCTCTTAGGGGACTTCCAAAACTCTGTTTTAAACACACCTCTTGTCTTCACAAGTCACCCAGTCTTGCATGTTGTATGACAGCATCAGAAGACAATAATACAAGGGCTGCCTCTGTTCACATGGGTTACAGGTGTGGCCTCGAATGGACCCTTTGCCTCCATTTGACTGACGTGTGCCACTGTGCCATGGGAGTCTCTGGGTTGTCTCTCCTTTCCTCAGAGTATGGGCTGTCCAGCTGTGAGTCCCCATGTGGTCCTGCACATATCCTCTATGGGAAGAAGACACCACTGAGAGAACAGTCTGGAGCCAAGTGATTGACCATGTTCCTGTCTGATCAGGTGAATTTATGTGATCCTAGTGCCTGGTTCATCCACCCACTTACTTGAGAAGGAGAACCTTCCACATCCCCACAGGTCACGAAAATATTAGTGACTAATTGCTTAGTCATCAGTAGTTAAACACAATACTTTAAATTTTGCATCTGCTCAAAATCTATAAATTTCTTTTTGACCCCAAATACTTTGATTATAATTTTATACATTTGGCTTTAACATTTTGCCCAAGTGCAAGACTGTGGACCTTTTAAAATTTAAATTGGCTGGTAGTATTTTGAGATCATAATGATATTATAGGAAATAAATCAGACACGGAAATTTAAATGTCACATGGTTTCTTCTATATGAGAAATTCAGATCACAAAGAAAATCAAGAGTAAAAAATAGCTAATGGGATTCGAGAAGATAGATCTTTTTCAAATAGGAAGGGAATCAAGAGGGTGGATGGAAGAGTGGTGAAAGAATGAGTTACTATGAATTATGAACACCCACTGACTCCACACAAGAAATGTAAACATTATGCACTGCAAGCATGTACAAATAAAAAATTCAGTATCTCTTGTAAATTCCATTTACAACTGTACTCTACCAAGTATTAGAAGGGGAGAAGGGTAAGCAGTCAAATCGTAAAATCAGACTAGCCATTCAGCAATTACATTCTGAGAAGACAGCTAAGTGTTCTGTAGGAAAGAGGTTAAAAACTCAAACATATGCACCTAATTTTGCCATTAAAGTGTGACTACTGTTATCTGTCACTATATTTCAATCTCTGGAGAAACTGTGAAAAATAAAAGATGTTATTTAAAGTAAAAATAAATAAATTTGGAAGTTAAACCAATTTAATATTTATTAAAATCTATACTATGATTTATAAGATGCATACAAATTCTTCAAAATTTTGCAAATTGAAACTGAATTTTAAAAGTAATTACAATGCTGTATACTTATCTTTTATATACCAGGCTTTGCATTTTATTCATGAGAAAAATCCTCAGAAAACATCTCTATTAAAAGTGCTAACAAGCTGGGTGGAGTAGCACTGACTGTAATAGCTGTGTTCTTGAGGCTGAGCCAGGTGGGTTGCAAGATCCTGCTCATCCTGGGGCACTCAGAAAGTTAGTGAGACCCTGACTTAAATTGATTAGTTCTCTTAGTCTGACCCATATAACTTGGAGAAACCTTGAAACTTTGGGGTAAATTATTTAATAAAGGACAGGTGAAAAGTTACAGATAAAAGTCCAGGTCAAGGTCAGGATCAGCCCTTCATCAGTGCACTGCTGTCTGAAAAGCTGAGCTGGGTCTTCAACCTAAAGGAGAAGTCTCATGGTGAGGACACTGCGCAAGGCTGTTTGATCCACACGCAGGAATGTGCTGGCTGGCGTCTTTGCTTTCTCAATGATGGAAACAGAACGAAAGCAATAGTATGAGTTTTCAGACACGAGCTTTAATTATAAGGAAGAGAAAATGGTCAGGACGTTAGCTTGAGTGAGTGACAGTGATCAAGTGGATCATCTGACAAATAAGGAAAGGAGGTACAAGGAATGTGGCTTCCCCTGGAGAAATAAAAATGGCTGTGGGTATCAAGAGCTGTGTCATACTGGCAATGAGGGTGCAAAGACTGGGGTCTGCCTGATCTTCATCTCTGTCTTGGCTCCTTCCATTGGGTTCAAGGCTCTTTATCTGAGGGATAGTTCAGATTGTATGGGATGATTATCATAGCTGTGGTGGGTGGTCCCAGTGACGGGAGGTTGTTAACCAAGGTGACCTTAACTTTAGGGCCCTGAATATTTTCTCAACAGAGTTGACATAACAAACCTCTTCGTATCCTAGACCATCAAGACCTATGACCTAAACTGCATAGACTAAGGGCTAAGAAACCTTGTTCTGACAAATTTAAGACAAATGTGTACTGAGAGACATGCCTGCACACAGAGATGAGAAAAATATGACTCAAAGTTTCCTAACACAATGATCAAGCTTTATCTTAATTTTCCATACCAATTGCTCTTCAGCTGGACTGAATGAAGAGTCATAAATTTTAGAAACGTTCACTTTGAAGCCCTTGACTCTCACCGAAGAACGCACAAATAGTTATTTGGAAGAGTAGCAGATAAAAGGCTGAGGGTTTTGTTTGTCCCCAATATCTGGGATCTCCATGTCTCTCTCTGCTTTGCATGTATCTCCCTTGGTCCTCTGTAGTACTTACATTTCTCTCTGTATTTGTGTGAGTAATTTCTTCTGGAGCACCTTGAATTTTACCAATATTTTCCTTGTCTTTGTCCAATGTGTCTTGTGACTTTTTAAAGCCTTACAAATATTTTTGCAAGGATGCTTTTAATTTTATAATAGTGTTTCCTCTTTCATTTAGCTTTTCTGATATGACTACAGGCACCTTGTGAATGCAAGGTCAAACATGTTCATATTGTTGTAATTTTCTCTTTCTTGTGTTTTCTCATTTTGCTTATGCAAATCACGATGCACACATAGCCATGGAAGTGTATGTGAAAATTCTATTACAGCCCTCTTCTGTCTTTAACAAATACCCATGTTAGTTCCTCTCTGTTTTAAATAAAACAGTTCCACTCTTGGTCATTCTTTTATTTTAATAATCTTATTGAGAAATAAATATTAATGAGACAGCTACAAAACCATATAATAGGACAGTTACAATAATACATGGCATATTTTTGCCTTTGGAGTAGTTTTTCATAGCACAAGATGCAGACATGGTGTTCTGTGCAAAAACTACTAGTACAAAAGTTACTTTTCATTGAATTAGAGAAAGTATTGTATATGCATTCTAACTATATTGTATATACAGATACAAAATGGTCCTTCATTTATATCCCTCTTTTTCATTTAGTTTTGTCAGAGATGGGTATTCCATTGCCATTTAAATATTGAGGGGCGTGAATTCAGTAAAATAATCCAATATGGTCCCATAGTCATAGTGGGTTATCTATAGGACCGTGCAAAACTCAAAAGTCATCTCTGAAATTGCTGGGCTCCAGACCTTGTCCCCTGTTCTAGCTGTGCTTTCTACCACCCTCATTGTTTTTTCCCATAATTTCATTGAGAAGCAAATAGCAATGAGAAAGTTTCAAATGAAATTGTTAGGACAGTTTCAATAATTAACACATCGCATACTGTCTACCTACTGGTTATTTGTTGTACAGGATGAGGACATGATAAGCTATTTACAAACACTAATAGAACAAATCCTTCTATTCATTAAATTAAGAGAATAAAGCTGCATTTCTATGCTAACTATTTTGAATACACAGACACAAAATGGGAATTTATCTGTGTCCCCTTTTTTAGATTAGTTACGTCATTTAAATATTATAGGTGTGTGAACTCAGCAAAATATTCCAAAATAGTCCAGTAGTCCATAATGATATTGGCTCTTCTTATTGACTGGCAATGTCAGTTGTTGGCCTCAGTCCCCTACAGCTCAACATAAATCATGGCTTTATTCTTATATTAGTTTTTATACTTTTCTGCTGTATGATGAAGACCAAGACAAAGCAAGAACTATGTAATAAGAATTGTAGCTTTCGTATCTGATAAGGTCAGTAAAATCACCTCAGGATTTATCATGAGACACTATACCTCAGTTTGTACATCCTTTGTCTGTCCGCCACGTGGATGAGTCTCGGCCATTGCTTGACCAATTTGTTCTCTGTGAAAGACTGAGGAAGTTTTCTCTCCGTTTGACTCTCCTAAGGCACAGGCTACATCACTGATCACTTTCCTCTTTGGCCCTATAATCTTCTTGATCAGAAAATGGGTGACACAACTACTTACATGATATTACAGTACAGGATCTCATATGTCCTGAGTCATAATTGAACTTAAACAGCTAGGGCCAAAATGTTGGCGGTCCTTGCAGCCCTCCTTTCTCTCTAATTTTTGGTCTGCAAACTCAGGTTGTTAACCCTCCAAAAGAGAAGCTTATTGTTAGTACCATATAACCTAGGATGTTGAGATTAAAATCACTATCTGTATGAATATCAAACATCTTAGATATAAAATGGAACAGGTATGTTTCATCAAGTATTGATAACTTAAAACTTAAGTCCTAACAGTATATCGTGAAAAAAACTAGAAAATTAAAATATATTTAAATAATAGGAACAAACAATTATATATGTTTACACATAAGTTTAGAAATCAACCATATACAGCATTGTAGCAAGACAGTCCCGCAACACTCCTTTTCCTGTCTCCTGACTTCATTCACCACCCGCTTCCTTTTTAAACAAACATCTACCTGAGAGAAAGCACAGCAGCACCGGCATGTCATGACAAACAGCACAAGTTCAGAAGTCCAGAAGGACAGGCACTCCAAGCATGAACCTACTATTACGAATTTCCATTTTCAGTACAGTTGCTCAGTTCACAGATGTCAGCATATATGGTTAGTCAGGGTCGAATCCCTCTAATTAATAGCTAGATTCTAAAATCTTATTTATTTTTAAGGGATGTAGTTTTTTCATAATTTTATTGATAAACAGATAGCAATGAGACAGTTTCAAATCAAATCGCTAGGACAGTTTCAATAACTAACACACTGCATACATTCTTCTTAGTGGTTAATTGCTGTACAATATGTGGACTTAAGATCCTATTTACAAACACCATTAGAAAAAATCATTCTATTCATTAAGAGAATGTAACATGTAGTGTGTTAGTTATTGAAAGTGTACTTCTGATTTGATTTGAAACTGCCTCATTGCTACCTGTCTATCAATAAAATTTTGAAAAAAAAATAAAAAAGAGAATGTAACTATATATCTATCCTATCCACTTTGAATACACAGATACAAAATGAATATTCATCTCTATACCCATTTTTTTCAAAGTTCTGTTATTTGAATACTATAGGTGTGTAAACTCAGCAAAATATTCTAAAAGAGTCCAGTAGCCCATAATAGCATTAGGTCTTCTGTTCAACTGACAATGTCAGAAATTATTGACCTGAGTTCCCCACAGCTCAACATAACATCATGGCTTTACTTCCTATATTTCGTCTTCATACTTTTCTACTGGATGGTTAAGACCAAGGTAAAACAGGACCTATGCAACAAGAGTTGGAGCTTTTGGGTCTGAGAAGGTCAGTGAAATCCCCTCAGGATTTCTCCTGAGATCCTGATTCTCAGATTGCAGAACATTTGTCAGTGTCAGCCATGTAGATGAGTCACGGCCATTGCTTTGTCAATGTACTCTCTGTGAAAGCTTGAGAGAATGTTTTCTCTCCATGTGACTCTCCTTAGGCACACTCTACATCGTCGATCACTTTCCTCTTTGGCCTCATATGTTCTTGATCAGAAAATTTGGGACACTACCGAGGTACATGACGTTACAGTACAAGTTCTCATATGTCCTGAGTCTTA
>NW_004524782.1:584022-585645 GCF_000260255.1 Octodon degus
AAAATTCCCAGTAGAGGAATAGCTGGTTTAAAGGGGATTTCCAGACCAAGGTTTCTAAGGAGTCTCCATACTGATTTCCATAACGATTGCACCAGTCTACATTCCCACCAGCAGTGAAGAAGGGTTCCTTTTTCCCCACAGCCTCTCCAACATTTGTTGTTGGGTGATTTCTTTGTGATAGCCAGTCTTTCTGAGGTGAGATGATATCTCAATGTGGTTTTAATTTGCAGTTCACGAATGGCTAGTGATGTCGAAAATCTTCTGAAGATTCTCAGGATCATTGCCTTAACCATCTTGTGCATATACCTGTATAGCTTTGCCTCTGTCATGTATTCTAGCTCTTCTCTTTGCTCTATCTTCATTCTCTAGTCCTGAAGTTCTTGCTTTCCTTTTAATTGTAATATACCTTTCTATTTGCATTTCTTGTGAGTTCTTATACTAGGGGGACTATATGATATTTACACATGTGTGTCTGATTTATTTCACTTAGATTATATCTTCAAGTGGCATCCACTTACATATGAAGGCTTCGAGTTTATTATTCTTTATAGGTCACTAATACTCCATTGTATAAAACACCACGTATTTTCATCCATTTCTCAGATGAAAGGCATCTTTATTGTTTCCAAGATATGGCTATCATAAATTGTGCTGTTATCAACATAGGTACACATATGTCAATACGATACGATATTTTCAAATCCTCCAGGAAAACTCGAGGAGGGAAATACCTGGTTTGAATGGGATTTCCAGTCTTAGTTTTTTAAGGAGTCTCCAAACTGATTTCTGTAACAGTTGGACCACTCTACATTCCCACCAGAGGTGGAGAAGAGTTCGTTTTTCGCCACAGCCTCTCCAACATTTGTTTTTGTTTGAATTTTTGATAGCCATTCTTTCCTGGGTGAGATGATATCTCATTGTTCTTTTAATTTGCATTTCATGGATGGCTAGTAGTGTGGAGTATTTTTTCATATATTTATTCGCTTCTTTAATTTCATCTTCTAAGAAGTATATGTTCATCTCAGATACCCATTTCTGGATGGGGTCTTTATTTTTTGGGGCCCTAGTGTTTTTTACTTCTTTAGAAATGCTAGAAGCAGAAGTTTGTCTGAGTACTTATTTATCAATAGTTTTTTCAAGACCCAGTCCCAGCCCAGGTCCGGTGAGTGTGTGGAGAGATTCCTGCTACCCTGTGCCGGCGGGACCAGTCCCAGCCCAGGCACAGCGTAGGCAGGACCCTCTCCCACCCCTCGGGCCGCCCCCCACCACTCCGCCTTACCTGCCCCACGCCTCCCGCCGAGTAGGAATTTCTGCCGAGTTCCAGGAACCCCCAGACCCAATGCTAGCCCAGGTCTGCAGCGGGAAGGAGCTGAGCAGAGCAGGCACACCTAAGCCAGACGCAGCTGGATAACTCCAAAATCTGTAGAGCTCGACCTGAACTTCAGTACGTGTGAAGGTTATAACTACAACAAAGATCTACAACAAAGGGCAGAAGACAGTGCTACACAAAATGACGAGTAGGAACAAAATGCAACCTCAGAACCCAAACCCACCCGTAACAAGTGCAGAGGACACTAACACAGAACAAACTGGAAATCACACGGCTGAAAGCAATGAATCAAA
>NW_004524782.1:610113-613775 GCF_000260255.1 Octodon degus
TTGTGGGACTGTCCTGCTTCAAGGTTGTATATGGTGAGATTTTTGGACTTATGTGCAAACATGAGAAGCATAGAATTCTTTATCCTATTTTTTAACATATAATCTAATTTTAAAAAAAATAGTTTTTTCAAATTGGTGAGTTGTCTTTTCAGTTTGTTGGTAATTTCTTCCGACGTATAAAAACTTTTCAATAAGAGGAGGCCCCAGTCATTAATTCTTTCAAGTGTTACACGTGGGATTTGATTTTCGTACATGAACTCTTTGCTTACCCCAATATCTTCAAGAAATCCTCCTAATTTCGCTTCCAGGAGATTAAGCGTTTCTGTTTTAATGTTTAGATCTTTAATCCATTTTTACTTTAGCTTAGTGCATGGTGATAGACCTAGATCAATTTTCAGTTTTCGGCATGTGGAGAGCCAGTTCTTCCAGCACCATTTGTTAAAGAGGCTATCTTTATTGCAATGTGTATTTTTGCCTGTTTAGTTAAACATAAGATGGCTGAGCGAGTTCAAATAGAGGCTTCAGCACTTTCTAATCTATTCCATTGACCTTCAGGTCTATTCATTACCAATACCATGCTGATTTTACCACAGTAGCCTTGTAGTATGATTTCAAGTCAGGATCTATAATGTCATGTTCCTTCCCTTTTTTGGACAGGATTGCTTTTGCTATTCTGCATCTTTTCTCATTTCAAATAAGTATTAGCAATGATTTCCCTAGGTCTGGGAGGCATATTGGTGGTAGGTTGATAGGAATTGCATTAAATCTGTACAGCAATTTTGGGAGTATGGCCATCTTCACAATGTTGGTTCTTCCTATCCAGGAGCATGGAATATCTTTCCATTTTCTGAAATGGAAAAGATTACATACTATCCCTTTTTTTAGAGTTTGTAATTTTCTTTGAAAAGATCTTTGACTTCTATAGTTAGCTTAATTCCAATGTATTTCATTTTCCTCAGTGCCATTGTAAAAGGTATTGTTTCTCTAATTTCCCTCTCAGTGTGTTTGTTATCTGTGTAGAGGAATGCTATTGACTTTTGGCTATTGACTGAATCCTGCTATGCTACTGAATTTCTGTATTAATTCTAGTAGCTTCTTGGTGGAGTTTTTTGGGTCTTCCAAGTAAAGTGTCATGTCATCTGCAAATAATGATAATTTACTTCTTATACAACTATTCTCCTTGCTTTTATTACTGTCTCTTGTCGTATGGCTGCAACTAATGATTCCAGAACTATATTGAATAGGATTGATGATATAGGAAATCCCTGTCTTGCACCACTTCTAAGATTTCAGTTTTTACACATTTATTACGTTAGTCTTTGGGTTCTCATAAATGGCATTAATCAGATTGAAGTAGAGGCCATCTATTCCAATTTTCTGTAGGACTTTGAATATCAATGAGTTTTGGGCTTTGATAAGAGCCTTTTCTGCATCATTTGAGATGATCGTTTTTTCCATAATTTTGTTGAGAAGCAAATAGCAACGAGACAGTTTCAAACCAAATTGGCAGGGCAGTTTCAATAATTAACACATTGCATACATTCTTCCTACTGGTCGTTTGTTGTACAAGATGCAGACATGATATTCTATTTACAAACACTATTAGTAAAAAATCCCTGTATTCATTAAGAGGATGTAAATATATATCTAGCCTAACAATTTTGAATACACAGATACAAAATAGACATTGATTTGTATCCCCTTTTTTGTTTAGTTCTTCCATTTAAATATTATAGGTGTCTTAACTCAGCAAAATATTCTAAAGGAGTCCAGTAGTCCATAATAGGATTGGGTCTTCTGCTTGACTGGCAATGTCAGAAATTGTTGACCTGAGTCCCCTACAGCTCAACATAACACCATAGCTTTACATCTTGTACTTCGTTTTTATACTTTTTCTGATGCATGGTTAAGACCAAGATAAAGCAAGACCTAAGCAACAAGAGTTGTAGCTTTTCGGTCATATGGTTTTTGGTTTTGACTCTATTGATATAGTGCATTACATCTATAAATTTTCGCATATGGAACCATCCTTGCATCCCCAGGATAAATCGTAACTGGTCATTGTATATCATCATTTTGATGATTTGCTGTATTCTTTTGCTAGAATTTTATTGAAGATTTTTGCATTTATGTCCACAAGGGAGAATGGCCTGTAGTTCTCTTTCTTAGTTGCATCTTTCCCTGATTTTGGTATCAGTAAAATACTTTCCTCTAGGAATGATTTTGGGAGGATTGCTTCCTTTTCAATTTCATTAAAGAGTTTGAGGAGTATAGGGACTACATCTTCTGTAAATTTCTTGTAGAATTCAGTTGCAAATCCATCCAGACCCGGACATTTCTTTGCCGGTAGGTTTTTTATTATATCTCATATTTCATTGGATGTTATTGGGCTATTGAGAGTGGATATATCTTGTTGATTCCGTTGTGGTAATTTGTACCTTTCCAGAAATCTGTCCATTTCTTCTGTGTCTTATATTCTGTGAGAGTAAAGATTCTCTTAGTAGCTATTGATAATCTCAATTTCCATTGGTTCTGTGGTAATTACATCCTTTTCATACCTCAGTGTTTGTATATAAATTTTTTCTTTCCTCTTTTTCATGAAGTTAGCTAGGGGCTTATAGATTTTATTTAATCTTTCAAAGAACCAGATTTTTGCTTTTTTTAATTCTTTGAACTGTTTTCTTCGTCTCAATTGATTTAATTTCTGCTCCAATCTTTATGATTTCTTCCTATCTTTGGGCTTTCGGTTTGGTTTGATCTTTCTTTTCTAGTTGGTGAAGGTGCAGCATTAGGGTATTTATTTGTCCTCATTCTGTTTCCTAATGTGTGAGTTCACAGCTGTCAATTGCCCTTGAGAACGGCTTTCATCGTATCCTACAAATTCCAATAAGTTATACTTTAATTTTCATTGAATTGTAGATATTGTTGAATTTCTTGTTTAATTTCATCTGTGACCCATTGGTTGCTGAGTAGGGTGTCATTTAATTTCCATGTATTGAAAGTTTTTTTTCTGGTTTCTTTTGTCATTTATTTCCAGTTTCATTGCACTGTGGTCAGATAATGTGCATGGGATAATTTCTGTTTTCTTGCATATACTTAAGCATGACCTATGGACCACTATGTGGTCCATTTTAGATAATGACCCATGTACACATGAGAAAAAATGTATTTTCAGCTGTGTTTGCTTGGAATACTCTATATATCCACCAAATCCATTTGTTTCAAGCTCTGATTCAGTTCTGTTAGTTCCTTGCTAATTTTTTGTCTGGTTAACCTATCTTTTTGGGATAAGGTGCTGCTAAGTCCTCTTGTTAAGATGGTGGTATTGGATATTAGGTTTTCAAGTCCATTAAGATTTGTTTTGTATAGTTGGGTGCTCCCATGTTTGCTACATGCATATCTATGAGTGTTACCAGTTCCTCTTGAATTTTTTCCCTAATCAGTATATATTAGCCTTCGTTATTTCACTTAATCATTCTTGATTTGAATTTGATACTGTCTGGGAATAGGATTGCTACCCCTGCTTTTTTCTGAGGTGCTGGAGCATTTAGTATTGTGTTCCATCCTTTTGCTTTCAGCCTATGAATGTCTTTATGAGTTAAATGTGTTTCTTGTATACAGCATATTGTTGGATTTTGTTTCCTAATCCACTGTGCCAGTCT
>NW_004524782.1:613875-625214 GCF_000260255.1 Octodon degus
TGTCTTTATGAGTTAAGTGTGTTTCTTGTATACAGCATATTTTTGAGTTTTGTTTCCTAATCCACTGTGCCAGTCTATTTCTCTTAATTGGTGAATTGAGTCCATTTACATTGATGGTTAGAATTGAGATGTATTGACTTATGAGTGACATGTTATTTACCTTTTGTTGTTTACTCCTTTTTCTCCTGTGTTTGTTTGCCCTATTTAGTTGGTGGCTTCTGATCTCATTTGTGAAGTTCTGATCATTTTGGTCCCTCTCTAGAACATCTTTTAGGAGGCTGTGTAAGGTTGGCTTTTTCACCATGAAATTCTTTAGTTGTTCTTAGTCATGGAAGTATTTCACTTCTCCATCAAACTTGAAAGAGAGTTTTGCAGGGTATAGTAGTCTGGGCTGGAATTTGTCTTCAGAGAGAACCTGAAGTACTCTGCCCCATGCTCTTCTTGCCTTCATGGTTTTTGAAGAGAAGTCGGCCATAATTCAGATGGGTTTTCCTTTGAATGTGATCTGCTTCTTTTCTCTACTAGTTTTCAGTATAATATTCTTGTGCTGGATTTCTGGTATCTTGACTATTATGTGTTTCGGTGTGTTTTTAATTGGGTTGAGGTTCCTTGGCGTTCTGTATGCTTCAGTTATCTCAGTGTCAGATTGTTTCCTCATATTTGGGAAATTTTCTGCTATTACTTCTGCCCATATTTTTTTTTAATTTTTTTACTAGTTTTATTTATTTATTATTTTTATTTATTTGTGTGTGTGTGTGTGTGTGTGTGTGTGTGTGTGTGTGTGTGTGTGGCCAGCTCAGCCCACCAGGTGGCGGGGCTGGATGGCATGTGGTGCTGGGGGATTGAACCGTGGTCCCTGTGCTTTGCTGAGCTTGTTCCAAGTAGGTGCTTTAGACCACTGAGCCATCTCACCAGCCCCTGCCCATATTTTTTTTAATATCATTTGTATTTACCATTTCTTTCTCATTGATACTTATTAGCCTCACACTGTTCATCTTTGCATCGTCTTGCAAGCAAGGAATTATTTTCTCCTGCATCCTAGTTGTTTTTAAGAGATCTTTTCTTACCTTTTCACTACCTGCACCAGCATCTTCAAGATCTGAAACTCTGTTCACTTTCACTCAAACAGTTTTTACGCTTGTGATTGAGATTTTAAGTTCCTCTATAACTCTTTGACTGCTTCATGTGATCTATTTCTTTCCTGTATTGATCATTCAAAGAATTCGTCATTTTTCTAACCTCTTATACATTTTTTATCAATGTCTTCTTTAAAATCAGTTATTAATTCTTTTACTTCAGTGATTTTTTCAGATTGAGTTTCCTCCCTGTGTTTCTGTACTTGATTCTTTACTTCAAATGCTTTGAGTTCAGAAAATTCTTTTTTTTATTTCAGAAAATAATTCTGCTCTGAGTTCCTCTATAACTTTCTGGTGTTGCTTATTTACTATCAACTCTATTAACTCATACATTTCAGCTGAGCTAGTGTCCTCTGCACTTTTTCTGGGTGGGCATTTGGATTTCTCCATATCTTTGTGCATTTCATTTTTTACTCCAGATGCTATTAATTCCTGGATTTCTTTTTTCATTTCCAATCTGACTCCTCTATACTTTTCTGCAGTTGTTTTTTTTATTTCAGAAGCTGTTGATTCATTTATTTCAGCTCTGTGGTTACCAGTTTGTTCTGTGTTAGTGTCCTCAGCATTTGTTATGGGTGGGCTTTGGTTCTGAGATTGCATTTTCCTCCTTCTCATTGTCATGTTGTGTAGCACTGTCTTCTGTTGTAGAGCTTTGATGCAGTTATTACCTTAGCACCTACTGAAATTCAGGTGCAGATCTACAATGTTTGGATTTATCCAGCTGTGCCTGGCTTGGGTCTGGCTGCTGTGTTCATATCCTTCCTGCTGTTGCCCTTAGGAGTGGACCTGTTGTGCCCCTTTGGTAAGATGTCTGCTCATGGACTATCTGTGTGGTTCTGTTCCCTACTCTTTCTGTAGGGATTGCAATTGCAGTGTTTCACCCCAGGCCTGTATGCCAGGCCTGAGCTGAGTTTGGAGGGGACAAGGTGGAGTAGGGGGGAAAGGAGGGTCTGCCACACACTCACCAGGCCTGGGATAGCGCTGGATCTGAGAGTTTTCAGAATGTGGGAGAAATTCTCAAGGTGTGAGCGGGTTGGGGGTTGGGTGCTGTGCAGTGCTAGTGGGGGTCCCAAGAGGTGGAATAGGGTCTCACCCACGCTGCACCTGGCCTTGGACAGGCAGGTCCTATTGGCACATGGTAGCCAGAAGCTCTCCCACACACTCACCAGGCCTGGGCTAGGACTGGATCTGAGGGTCCCCAGAAGGTGGCAGGAATTCTCACTTGGAGTGCGGACTGGGGTTCCTGCAGAGTAGTAGGGAGGGTGTCACAGGTGTTTGAAGAGGGTCTCACCCACGCTGCACCTGGGCTTGGACCAGCAGGTCCAACCTTTGCAGGGTAGCCGGATGCTCTCCCATACACCCACCAGGACCTGGGCTATGACTCAGTTCTGCTCATTTGGTTTACTCTTCACATCTTTCAGGAACCTGTGTAGGGCTGGCTATGCCATCATGAAATTCTTTGGTTGTTCTTTGTCATGTCACTTCTTCTCAAACTTGAGAGACAGTTTTGTAGGGTATAGTAGTCTGGGCAGGACTTTGTTTTCATAAAGGACTTGAAGTACTCTGTTCCATGCTTTTCTTGCCTTCATGGTTTGTGAAGAGAAATTGGCCATAATTCTAATGGGTTTTTCTTTGAATGTGATCTGCTTCTTTTCTCTAGCGAAGTTCAGTGTATTTTTCTTGTGCTGGATTTCTGAGATCTTGACTATTATACGTTTCAGTGTGTTTTGAATTGAGTTGAGGTTACTTAGCATTCTGTATGCTTCAGTTACCTGAATGTCAGATTGTTTCCTCATATTTGGGAAGATTTCTGCTATTACCTCTTCCCATATCTTTTAATGTCGTTTGTATTGATTCTTTCTCATTGATACTTAATAGTTTTACATTAATCTTCTTTGCATCATCTTGCATGTGATGAATTATTTTTTCCTGCATCCTAGTTGTTTTTAAGAGATCTTTTCTTACATTTCACTAGGTGCACCAGCGTCTTCAATATCTGAAACTCTGTCTTCACTTTCAGTAAAACTATTTTGCAAGCTTGTGATTGTGATATTAAGTTCCTCTATTTGTCTTTTACTCTGCTTCTTCTAATCTCTTTCTTTTCCATATTGCTCCTTCAAGGGATCTGTCATTTTTCTAATCTCCTCTATTTTTTTATCAATGTGTTCTTTAGAAGCAGTTATTTATTCTTTTGCTGCTGAGTTTTTTTAAATTTGATTTTCTCCCTATGTTTCTGTATCTGATTCTTTACTTCAGATGCTATGAATTCAGAGATCTTTTTAATTTCTGATTTGAGTTCCCTTTCTGCAGTTGTTTCTTTATTTCAGACACTCTTGATTCATTGATTTCAGCTGTGTGATTCACAATTTGTGTTTTGCTAGTGTCCTCTGCACTTGTTATTGCTGGGTTTGGAGTCTGAGATTGCAATTTGCTCCTTCTCATTATCATTTTGTATAGCACTGTCTTCTGACCTTTGTGGTAGAGCTTTGGTGCAGTTATAACCTTAGCACCTACTGAAATTCAGGTGCAGATCTACAACGTTTTAATTTATCCAGTTGTGCCTGGCTTGGTTCTGGCTGCTGTACTCAGCTCCTTCCTGCTGCAGCCCTTGGGAGTGAATCTGTTGTACCCCTCTGGCAGGATATTCTGCTCATGAACTAGCTGGGTGGTTCTGTCCCCTACTCTCTCTGCAAGGACTGCAGCTGCGGAGTTTCACCCCAGGCTTGTATGCCAGGCCTGAGCTGAGTCTGAAGGAGACAAGGGGGTGTAAGGGAGAGGGTAGCTCTTCCAAACTCATTAGTTCTGGGCTAGGGTTGGATCTGGGGGGCCCAAGAACGTGGTTGAATTTCTCATTCAATGGGCGGGAGTGAGGGGGACTGTGGAGTTTGGGGAGATCCCAAAGGCGTAGATGAGGGTCTTACCCACAATGCGCCCGGGCTTTGACCAGACAGGTCCATTGGACGCAGGGTAGCCAGAAGCTTTTCCACACACTCACTGGGCCTGGGCTAGGGCTGGATCTGGGGGTCCCAAGAACACGGCAGAAGTTCTCTCTCACTTGGCCTGTGTGGGAGGAGGTGATGCGGAGTGATGGGGCAGGGGGTCCCAAGGGCACGGAAGAGGGTGTCACTCACGCTGTGTTCCTGGGTTTGTACCAGACAGGTCCAGACGGTCTTTGTCATTCTTAAATCCTTTAATCTACCCGGAGTTTTTCTCACATGCAGCTCTGATGTTTTTAGTTCCAGAGTCCTCTGACTTTTGATTTTCTGGGAGTGTATCTGGATGACAAGAGCATATCTGTATGACAAATTATGTTCTCCAGAAATTGTTTCTATTTTATCCATGAATCACGGTTGCCAGTGGTCATCCTCCAAGACAATAAAAACAGTTTCCTACCTTCACTTCAGGGCTCTATTTTTCCATACAACAAGCTGTAAATCTATATGTCTGCTTCTGGCTATGTTCTTTTCTTTTGGTTTATTAGGCTGATCTTGACTAATAGGAACTAGGAGAACAAATCTTCCCACACCAGTTTCCCTCAAGTATCTTGGTTAAAAATTCTTGACCCAAGGGCTGGGAAAATTGCTCAGTGCCTTCTGGAAAGGGCAAGGTCGTGAGTTCAATCCCTGGGGGGAATATATATATATATATATATATATATATATATATATACATTTGCCACTTCTATACACTTTATAAACCAATTCACAGGATGTGTAAAAGCCCTGCTCGATATATGTTTGGGTTTTATAGATCTTATAATTGAAGTTGGATTCAAAGTGTTTGCATTTTCCAATAAATAGAGTTTATCATTCTTCAAGGCCAAGTATGGCATTTGTAAGAATACTACACTGTCTTCAATTATTTATCTTTGATAGGTGTGTAGCCCACTTCCAAGATTCACTGTGATACTTTGTGCTGTGATATAAGTGAGAATGCATAAATCTGTATGATATAATGACATTGACTTTTGAGGAAGACAGCTAGGAGTAGAATGAATGCCAGTTATGACCATAATGATAAATGAATGAAATCTGATACACGAGGTTAAATATTACATAATTTATCTTCTAAGAGAAAACCAAAATATAAAAAATAAAGAGCAATATAAAACATCATGGGATTTGTTTTTCAATAAATTTATGGAAAAAATTAAAAAAACATCATGGGAACAGGGATCATAGAGAAGATTACTAAGAGATGCAGAGGTGTGAGTGATGAAGGGCATGAGATGAAAAGGAAGTCAAGATGTGTGATATCCGCAGGGAAATACTTGAGAGTATTAACAACTGGGACATCCTCTTATTGAGAAGCGATTGCATGTCAAAAATTTACCAACAAATTGAAAAGACGACCCACAAATTGGGAAAAAAATCTTAACTCATAAGCACTCAGACAATAATGATGTGTTCAGAATTTCTAAAAAACTAAAAATATTAGGGCTTCAAAATTTAAAGATGCAATCCAGAAATGGGCATCTGAGGAACACACAGTTCTCAAAGGACAAAATTATAGAAGCCAATGAACATATGAAAAAATGTTCCACATCACTAGATATCAGTGGAATGGAAATTAAAACAACACTGACATACCATCTCACCCCAGAAAGAATGGCTATCATAAAGAAACCAACCAACAACAAATATTTGAAAGACTGTGGGGAAAAGGGAACACTTCTGCACCATTGGAAGCAATGTGGACTGGTGCAACCATTATGGAAATCAATACGGAAACTCCTCAAAAAAAGAACTGGAAATCCCATTCAATTCTGGCATCCTCCTACTGGGAATTTTTCCATAAGAACTGAATACATCATATCACAGTGATATATGTGCACTTATGTTTATAGCAGCACAATTTGTTACAGCCAAAGCTTTTATTTTTACTTTATTGACAAACTAATAGCAATGAGACAGATTCAAAACCGATTAATAGGAAGGTTTCAATAATTAGTAGATTGCAAATTTTTGTCTTCATACTAGTTATTCCTAGTACAAGACACAGACATGATATTCAGTCCAAAGAATCTTTGGACAAATCTTTCGGCCCATTGAATTAAGAGAAAGTAGCTCTATATCTATCCTATTTTGTATATACACTTACAAAATGATTCTTCATTTATATGGCATTTATTGTTTAGTTTTGTCACAGAGGGGATTTCCATTGCCATTTAAGTATTGTAGATGCATGATTTCAGCAAAATAATCCAAAATAGACCAGTAGTCCAAAATAGTAGTGGATTATCCTTTGGACTAGCAATGTCAGAAGTTGTTGACTGGAGCCTTTTACAGTTCAGCATAATAATACGGCTTTACTTTTCATACCTTGTTTTTATACTTTTATGCTGGACACTTAATACCAAGAGAAAGCAAGACCTATATAATGAGAAATGTAACTTGTATCTGACAAGGTCAGTCAAATCCCCTCAGGACTTGCCCTGAATCTGTATACAGGAGTTTGTAGATTCTTTTTCAGTGTCAACCATGTGGATGAGTCACAGCCATTGTATGACTAATTTGCCCTCTGTGAAAGCCTAAGAGAATGTTTTCCCTCCATGTGACTGTCCTTCAGCACAATCTACATCGTTGATCACTTTCCTCAGTGGCCCCATTATCTCCTTGATCAGAAAATTTGGGACACAAGTGTGTTACATGATGTTACAGTACAGGTTCTAATATGTCCTAAGTCTTCACTGACCTTGAAAGTCTAGGACCAAAATTTTGGCAACCCTTGTAGCCCTTCTTTTACTCTAAACTTGCTCTGCAAATTTAAGCTTTTAACTCTCCAGAAGAGAAGCTTAATGATATTTTTACCCTATAACATAGGCAGTTGTGCTTAGCCTCACTATCTGTCTGAATATCAAACATCTTAGATATAACAAGGAACAGGTATTTCCCATCAAATACTCATATATTAAACTTTAAGTCCCTATAGAATGTGAAGCAAAAAAAAAAAGAAAAACAATTAAAAGCAAAAAATAGGAATAAAGTATTACATATTTTTTATGAAATTTAAAATCTAAATATATGGAGCATTGTAGAAAGACAGTCCTATGACATTTTTTCTTGTCCCTTGTTTTCATTTACTACCCTTTTTAAAAAATAAATATTTACTAGAGAGATGGTGTGGCAATAATTGAAATGACATGACAAACAGCACGTATTTAGAAGACAAGAATGACAGACATTTGAAGAATGACCATAGTATTACACATTGCTATCTTCAGTGCAGTTGCTTACTTCACAGGTATCAGCATATATAGTTAAAGTGAGATTCCTACAAATTAACTGTGAATTTCAAAGACCTGCTGATGATTCTCAGGATCATTGCTTTTATACTCTTGTGCATATAAATGTGTGGTTTTGACCCTATCGTGTTTCCTAGCTTGCTTCTTGCCCTCTCTTAGTTGTTTAATCCTTAAGTTCTTGCTGGGATTTTAACTGTGTTATACATTTCTATTTTGATTACATCTTTTGAGTTCTTACACTAGGTAGACTATAAGATATTTCCACATGTGGGTCTGGTTTATTTCACTTATGATTATATCTTCAAGTGGCATACACTTAAACATAAAAGCCTTGAGTTTATCATTATTTAAAGCTGAGTAATACTCCATTGTTTAAAAATATTAAATGATTTTCATCCACTCCTCAGGTGACAGGCATCTTGGTTGTTTCCAAGATTTGCTATCACAAATTGTGTTCCTCTAAACATAGGTACACATATAGCACTATGATATGATATTTTCAGTTCCTCTGGGAAAATTCCCAGTACAGGGATAGATGGTTTGAATGGGATTTCCAATCCTAGTTTATTAAGGGCTCTCCACACTGTTTTCCATAATGTTTGCACCTGTTACATTCCCACTAGCAGTGGAGAAAGGTTCCTTTATCCCCACAGCCTCTCCAACATTTGTTATTGGTTGATGACTTTATGATAGTCATTCTTTCTGGGGTGAGATGCTTTCCCAGTGTTTTAATTTGCATTTCATGGGTGGATAGCCAAATCTTTGGGGCAATGAAAGTGTCTGTCACATAAGGAATGGATGAAAAAGATGTGGTATATTTATACAATGGAGTATTACTCAGCTATAAAGAGTGATAAACTTGAAACCTCTATATTTAAGTGGATACCACTTGAAGATATACTCATAAGTTAAATAAACCAGACCCACATGTGGAAGTATCTTATAGTATCCCTAGTGTGAGAACTCTAAATATGAAATGAAAATAGAAATGTATAACACAATTAAGAGGAAAGCAAGACCTTAAGGATTGAAAATGATGAGAGGGTAAGGAGAAAACCGAGGAAACACAACAGGGACAAAGCAGTATATTTATATACACAAGATGGTTAAGGCAATTCTCCTGAGACTCTTCAGCAGGTTTTTGAAACTAGTAGTTAATTGATAGATTTCTCATCCTGACTAACTATGTATGCTGATACCTGTGAGCTGAGCAACTGCACTGTGTAATACTAGGTTAGTGCTTGGATTGCCTGTCATATTTGTCTTCTAAATACATACTGTTTGTGATGTCATATCAATTACTGCTATACTGTGCCTTGAGTAATTTTTTTAAGAAAGAAGAGGGAATATATGAAAACAACAGACAAGAAACACATTTCATTTGACTGTCCTGCTACAATACTATACATAGTTAGATTTCTAAATTTCGTGTAAAAATATGTAATTGTTCTTATTTTTAAAATATTTTTTAATTTTTATTTATGTTTCCTTTTTTGTTTCACAATCTGTAGAGATTTAAAATTTAATATACGAATACTTGATGGAAAATACCTGACCCATGTTATGTTTAAGGTGTTTGATATTCACAGAGATAGTGAGCTTGAGCACAACTGCCTATGTTATACCATAATAAAATCATTAAGCTTCTCTTCTGGAGGGCTAACAACTTAAGTTTGCAGAACAAAAATTAGAGGAAAAGAAAAGCTGCAAGGACAGCCAACATTTTGGCCTTAGCCTTTGAAGATCAGTAGGACTCGGGACAAAATGGGAAACTACACTGAAACATCCTGTAATTTAGTGATGTTACAGATTTTCTGATCACAGAGATTGTGGAGCCAGAGTGGAAAGTGATTAACGATGTAGTGTGTGCCAAAGGAGAGTCACATGAGGAGAAAACATTCTCTGAGGCTTTTACAGAGAGCAAATTGGTCACACAATGGCCATGACTCATCCACATGGCTGACACTGACAAAGGATCTACAAAATGCTATAGAGTGATTCAGGGAAAATTCTCAGGGGACTTAATTGAACTTGTCAATAAGGCAGTCTTCACCTATGACAGTAGCATGTTCCATACTCATATATGTCGTTTTTTTCATAATTTTATTGATAAACAAATAGCAATGAGACAGTTTCAAATCAAATCTATGGACAGTTTCAATAATTAATACACTGCATACATTCTTCTTAGCGGTTAATTGCCATACAAAATGCGGAGTTGAGATTCTATTTACAAACACCATTAGAACAAATCATTCTATTCATTAAGAGAATGTAACTATATATCCATCCTAACCACTTTGAATACACAGATACAAAATGGACATTCATCTGCATACCCTTTTTTTTGCTAAGTTCTGTTATTTCAATATTATAGGTGTGTAAACTCAGCAAAATATTCTAAAAGAATCCAGTAGCCCATAATAGCATTGGGTCTTCTTTTTAACTGGCAATGTCAGAAATTATTGACCTGAGTCTCCCACAGCTCAACATAACAACATGACTTTACCTCCTATATTTCGTCTTCATACTTTTCTACTGGATGGTTAAGAACAAGGTAAAGCAGGACCTATGCAACAAGAGTTGTAGCTTTTGTGTCTGATAAGGTCAGTGAAATACCCTCAGGATTTATCCTGAGATCCTGTAAATCAGATTGTAGAACCTTTGTCAGTGTCAGCAATGTGGATGAGTCAGGGCCATTGCTTGGCCAATGTGCTCTCTGTAAAAGCCTGAGAGAATGTTTTCTCTCCATGTGACTCTCCTTAAGCACACTCTACATCATTGATCACTTTCCTCTTTGGCCCCATAATCTCGTTGACCAGAAAATTTGGGACACTACCGAGTTATATGATGATACAATACAAGTTCTCATATGTCCTGAGTCTTAATTGACCTTAGAAAGGCCCCAACAATTTTAAGTGAGAATGATAAAGACGTAGTGAGAGGAGACAAAAAAAAACAGGAAAGTTGTGGTTTGGGTCTTGAGTGTTCCTTGACATCTTCAAGGTTCTGCGTCTAGGCCTTGCACTGGAGTGGGCAGAACAGGCATCTAGGGGAAGTCCAAGCCCATGTTGGTGGCATCACCCCAGCAAAGATCCAGGTAAGACAGCCTGACAGAACACCGAACTATGTGCAAGCACAACAGCTATGCCAGGACTTTAAAGACATGATGCACAGGGGTACCTGTGAAACACTGGTAGTACTTGCTCACCAACTAAGCACAACAATGTGCTGAAAAAGATCACAGAAAACCAGGGCCACTAAACCTCTCCTACACCATCTGAGAAATTTTCTTTTTCTCCTTGCCATGGTAATTTTTGAAAAATCCAAAATTAATGATTTTTGCAAAAAGACACCCTCTGCATTATCTGAGTTTCATTTCTTATTATTTTTGGAGACAGGTTCTCAATGTGTTGTTCTGGCTGGCTTTGAACTCTTGGTAATTGTCCAATATTTTATATATTATCAGAACACATTTTCCAATCTAAAAGAATTGTACAATATGTTTGAAAATACAATTTAGCAAAATTGAGTGAAGAAGGAAAAAATCTGAGAAGTCGTGCGTAACTATCTCCCAGATTCTACCTGTGTTAGTTTCATCGCTGGCAATTTGTGTCAGAAGGTGTCATCTTATGAAGTGGAAAGGTTTATTTTGTCAACAGATTTGGAGGTTTCAGTTCCAAGATCAGAAAAACTGTTGCTTTGGGCCTCTGGTAGAAATGCTGCGTGGCCGTGACATAATGCACAGGGTCGAATTAACTGCTCATCTCATGACATAAAAGCAAAAGGTAAGCAAGAAGAAGTCGGATCTTCCAGTCCCCTTCAGGGACAGCTCCAAGACCTGAAGCCCTAACTTATCACAGCCCAATAGCGGCACCTAGAGACCGATCCATTCACACAGAGTCCTTTCATGGACAGTCTTAATTACTTTTCTCATGGCTGACACAAAATACCTGACA
>NW_004524782.1:634519-636750 GCF_000260255.1 Octodon degus
CACTCTAATGACACACAGAGATGCATGAGAGAACTACAGAAGAGACAAGAAAGTTGGGGGAAGAGAGGAAAGCCTAAAGAGCAGAAGAGAGAGAGAGAGAGAGAGAGAGAGAGAGAGAGAGAGAGAATCAGAGAGAAAAAGAGATGAATAGAGAGAGAAAGAGAGAGAGAGATCAGAGAGAACCATCCAGGCAGACAATATTCTGGCATATTGAAAGACATTGTCAGAGTCTTTTCATTTCACAGTCATTTCATGTCAATTTCATCTTTCATCAAGCACTAATGAAGCACCCACTATGAGACATGTGTGCTGTCAGAGACTTAGAATGAACCAGAGAACGCTACTGACAAAGACTGTTGTCCTCTTTGGAGCTGAGAGATAGAGATATTAAATGGAATGGATCAATTCTGTGATAAACTAAGTACAACTATGTGACATCAGAATATGGCACATTAATACAAATCTCAACTTGTAAGTTAATAAGCGGCCACGGATGAGGAAACCACATAATGCTGAAGGATGGATCCAGACATCAAAAAAATGGGCAGTGGATAAATAAACAGATCCAGGCACAGCCTCAAGTCCTCTTCATGTGAAAATGGGAGGAAGCACCGTACACACACAAGGACAAACAAGGGGAAAATGCTTATACTGTGAACAGCAGGACATCATATCCAAAATTCTCAAACGTACTAGTGATAGGGGCTGATAAAAGATCAGCATTTTCCAGGACCAAGTGACTGGAGGGGACACAGGACAGCCTTGGCAGGTGAAGGACAGTTCCATGCTGTGATCACCCCATGTGAGTTACACATAATAGATAGGTCAGAACTTGCAGAGACTTGACCTAAAGGAACAGTTTGATGCATAAGGTCAATCATACCGCAAATAGTTTTAGAAGAAAAATCAGGTGGCCCAGGGAGACATCAGGCAAAAGGATCAGCTATCTATCTACCTGGTTAAGAACCTGCCTGGAGATTTCAACAATGAGGCATCTGGTGTTGCCATAATATGGGGGCAGGTGGAGTATAGCAGGCCTGGTGGGTCTATAGGAAAAATACACTTCCTGCAGTGCCTCATACCTTTAATCACAGTTATCTGAGAAACTGAGGCAGAAGTATCTCAACTTTAAACCCAGCCTGGGCAACGTGGACTCTGACCCCTCATAAACTAAAAAGGTGCTCACCCATGAGCTCACTGAGAAAATGCTGTTTTGAATACACACACATACACACACACACACACACACACACACACACACACGCATGCACATGTGCATACATATATGTGTTGAATATCTTGATTTTGTATACATTTGCTTAATTTAATATAGACAGTATACACAAAAGAGCTACAAAGGAAAGGAATCCAAAGCAGAAACTCTGTGAGACTAGAAGCCTAAAAGTAGAAAAAGTAGATTGGGGAGAGAGCCAGTGCCTCAAGTGTGCACAAGAGTGCACCCACATATAGTCAGTTCATTCAGGGTCCCAGTCACAAGCTCTCCTTCCCCCAGGCTCGAAACCCTACTCCCTCAGCCCTGATCTCATTAGAAGCAGGACACCCACATGAGATCAGTCCGGAGAAGTGCTACCCTTGGGCTCTAATGTTCCATGCAGGCCAAAGCAGGTCAGCCCACATTCCACTCCTCATAAAATTCAGGAAGTCTCTGGACAGCAAGTAGCTCAAATAGGCCAGCCACAAGGAAGACATTTGTGCCAGACGAATTCAGGAGCTGAAGCCAGGTGAAGGACCTGTATTCTCTCAGCTTGAGTCTTGCTCCATTCTTCCTGCTCTTTGAGTTCGAGGCACTTTCTTGTCTCTGTCCCACTATGTGTGTCTACTGACTTTTCACCATTGCTTTGACTGAAGTACACCAGGGGTTTAAGATCCTTGTCAAGTGCTCTCTAGTACAGATAGTGTCATCATGCCATCCTACAGAAAATTGGAATAGATGGTCTCTACTTCAATCTCGTAAAAGCCATTTATGAAAACCCAAGGGCTAACACAATCCTAAATGGGGAAAAACTGAAATCTTTTACTCTTAGATCGGGTACAAGACAAGGATGTCCTCTATCACCATTTGTATTCAGTAGAGTTCTGGAATCATTAGCTACAACCATTAGAAAAGAGAAAGTAATAAAAAGAATAAGAATAGGCAAAGAAGAAGTTAAATTATCTTTATTTGCAGATGACATGATACTTTACTTAGAAGACCCAAAAATCTCCACCAA
>NW_004524782.1:636850-640049 GCF_000260255.1 Octodon degus
CCAATAGCGGCACCTAGAGACCGATCCATTCACACAGAGTCCTTTCATGGACAGTCTTAATTACTTTTCTCATGGCTGACACAAAATACCTGACACCCACAACTTAAGAGAGGAAAGCATTATTCAGTTAATAGCTTGAAGATGTATCAGCGCATAGTGTACTGACTGATACATCATGGACTGACATATCAAGGCATACTGTATTGAAAACAGGTATGACAGAGGAAAAACAGCATATGGAGTAGAAAGTAGCAAAGCAATAAGTGCTTACCGTTGCTCTTTTTATTTACTACATCTTTTTCAGGCTACTGAGGGAAGGTAGCATTCACACCCTTCATCATACAGCCCTCAAACCAAACATTGCACCATGGACCAATTCTAGCAACTCACATAATAATGCAGGCAGGTGTGGAAAATCCCCACCTTTTACTTCAGTAGGCTTTGGGGGACATCTACACACAAATGTAGCATTTTACCATCCCTTCTTACACAAATATTAATGCACATAAATTATGCAAAGGTATATATTTCATCTCTGAGAATTACTAAAATCCTATCAATTTCAGCATTGCTGAAAAGTTCAAATCAAAAGTCAGCTCTGAGATTTTTGCCAAATTCTTAGTGAGAACCCCTATACACATCAGTAAAAAAGGTACAAACGACAGATGTGATATCCTGTCCACACACTTTAACTACAAATTTGAAAAAGTAGCTGTATCTTCTACTATGAATAACCTCTATGAAGACAACAACATTCAATGTATTAATTATTGAAACTGTGCAACTAATCGGTTTTGAAACTGTCTCATTGCTATTTGTTTCTCAATAAAATTAATAAAAATTACTTAAAAATGATTCTATCACCTAAAATTAAAAACAAAGAAAGTTAACAACATCCAACCTTCAAAAGCAACAGATTGAAATTTCCTTTGCAAATGTGAAAAAAGGGGGGGCAGTAAGAAAGGTGATGAAAACAACACCAAGATCTAGGAAGGAAAACAAAAATTCCACAGTCCTAATATCAGCATCTTTGACAACGTGTGGCAAGTTGTGAACTCCATAGCACTTTTGTGGCACTGCGCTTATGGCACTTCTGGCTGTTGTAGCACCCGTGGCTTCATTCTTTGGCCTTCTGTGTTCTCTCCTTGCAGCTTTCCTTGGGATGATGTCCATTCCTGGCTTGTCCAACCTTCTAGAGTCACCACTGCACCTCCACCTTCACACTGACAACTTCACACTGATTCTCTCAAGGACACACTGTCTGGCTGCCCAGGAATTCCTTCTTAATAGGGGTGAAATTTTTCCAGACGCCACAACTCTTACATTCTTCATGGGGCACGAAAGCGGCACTAAGGTCTACTGCCAGCTCACCCACTGCCAGTCTTCCTCTTCTCTGGTCTATAAGTACCCAGTACCCAACAACCAAACCATGAGGAACAAGTGTCCTAGGCCACTGGACTTCTGGAATGTGTTGATCAGGCTCTCTTTTCTCACTCACAAAGTCCTTCGTTTTTGTAATTTTAAGACTGCAGTGTGTACAGTCCATCTGCTTCTTGTGAGGCTACAGGCCATCTTTCTATTCTATTTTCTTTTCAACAATCAAGACTTCCTCAACTCTTCTCTGAAATCCATAGTTATACTGGAGCTTCCTTTCGGTCTAAACTCAAAACATTTTAAATCATTCTGCTGGAGACTTTTCTTTTGGACCGTGTATTACAAAATAAGTCTAGGGGAAAATGAGACTAGCAATTGTCCTGTCCTTGTGTGCGATTTACATGCAGAAACTGCCACCACATAATTTCTGATTAAATCAGAAAGCTCTAGAGGCAACCACTGCTTTGGACCTCACGGGGGAGGATAAGGTCTGATACAGATGATAAGACTCATGAGGAAGGCAGTCTCCTCTTGATTTTTTGAGACAAGGTTCCACTACACAGTACAGGCTGACCATGAATCATTGAAGTTGCAGTGCTCCTCCTGCCTTACCTGCTGAGTTCTGGAATTATAGGTATGCACCACCATACCCAGATGGAAACTAGATTTATTGTTGCCCTTCTGTTTTCTTCTCGTCCTTGTCTTTGTCCTTATTTTTGCAGAAGTGTCCTGATATTCCTACCTCACAGTGCATTCATTCCTGTCTTCCAAATCACATGCTACCGTTCACTCATTATCCTTGGGTCAGATATAATGAATATGCACCAAGAGTCTTGTTGCCTCCTGAACTTTTCTTTTACAGAGTAACTGGCCCTCCCAGATCTTTCATTTGACCCCCTCTATTTTTATCTCTTGTGCTTTTTTTTTAACCTTACCACCATGTACTGTAACAGATAGAAACTCACTGCAGGGGTCTCCAGGACCCTTTGTTAAAGGTTCTCAAATTGAATCTGACAAAAGTCCCCAGGAGTAGTGACAGCACACAACTGACTGCTTGAAATTTCTTTTACAAATCAATTGACTGCTGGCCTACATATCAGTCTCAGGCAGAGTCTCTGGACACAAGTGAAACAGAAATAGCATTTTTCTCAAAGCATAACACATTTCTTCTGAAATCCACCAGCCAATACAATCTTTCTTCGCAACAGAAACCTCCTGAGCCTGGTCTTCAACAACAAGATTTCTATGGCCTTCTGGTCCTCAGAGCTCTGACCACAATATCCCATGAAGTACTGGCTGAAGATTTTCAGCTCTACTTCTTCAGCCAGTATCAGTGAATCTTTCCTATCTCCTCAACTTCCCTTCAGTCAGTTCTCAAGACTCTTCATCCACATGGCCAAGTAATGCTGGAAGAAAGACTTTCCTTTACTGGTAACAAATTCTGTCCTAATTGCTTTTCTATTGTATTATAAAAATACCCAATACCCACAATTTAAGGTAGAAAAGGTTTGTTTAGCTCAAAGTTTGTTGTGGTTCCACTCCTTAACCAGCTGGCTTTAAGGCAGATTGGTTGTTGTGGTTTGTGTACATGTGTCCCCCAAAATCCTCATGCAGTCATAGGGTGGCTTCTGAAGCTTGTGATAAACTATTATGGGTGTGGACACTGCACTTGCCCTAGGGCAGGTAATTCGTGTTATAATGTAAGAAGGGTTGAGAGGCTAACTAGCTGTCTGAGCTTCAGGCCTTCCCTATGCTTTCTCTGCTCTTTGCCACCGCCATGAAAGGTTGCTCTTTGCCATGTGATGCTCTGCTCTGGAGCCAGCCA
>NW_004524782.1:646549-648588 GCF_000260255.1 Octodon degus
AATTCAGTAGCATAGCAGGTTATAAAGTCAATACCCAAAAGTCAATAGCATTCCTCTACACAGACAACAAACACACTGAGAGGGAAATTATAGAAGCAATATATTTTACAATAGCACCAACGAAAAGGAAATATCTGGGAATTAAACTAACTGAAGAAGTCAACGATCTTTTCAAGGAAAATTGCAGTACTCTGAAAAAAGAGATCGTAGAGGATTTCTGAAAACTGGAAGATATTCAATGCTCACAGATAAGAAGAAACAACATTGTGAAGATGGCAATACTCCCAAAAGTGCTGTACAGATTTTTTGCAAGCCCTATCAGACTATCAATGACATACCTCACAGACATAGAGAAATCATTCCAAAAATGTATCTGGAACCAGAAAAGACCTAGAATATCAAAGGCAATTCTGGGCAATAAAGATCAGGTAGGAGGCATTACAATTCCTGACATGAAATTAAGCTAGAAGGCTACAGTGAAAAAAATCAGCATGGTACTGGCATCAAAATAGACCTGAGGATCAATGGAATAGATTAGAAGACACTGAAACTCCTACGAACACACTCAGCTACCTTATCTTTGAAAAAGGGGCCAAACATAATAACTGGAAGAAAGATAGCCTCTTTAACAAATACTGCTGGAACAACTGGCTCTCTACATGCCAAAAACACAAACTTGACCCAGGTCTATCACCACGCACTAAACTAAAGTCAAAGTGGATTAAATCAAAACACTAAAGCAGAGACACTAAATCTCTTGGAAGAGAATGTAGGAGGAACACTTGAAGACATAGGGGTAGGCAAAGACTTCATGGACAGAAGTCAAATCGCACTGGAAACAGTTGAAAGAATTAACAAATGGGCCCTGCTCTTACTGAGAAGTTTTTTCACGTCAAAAGAAATTACCAACAAAGTTAAAAGGCAACTCACAAATTTGGAAAAATCATGACAAATAAGTACTCAGACAAAGGTCTGCTCTCTAGAATCTATAAAGAACTAAAAAACACTACGGCCTCAAAATTTTAAAACCCAATCCAGAAATGGGCATCCGAGATGAACACGCACTTCTCAGTGGAAAAAAATAAAGAAGCAAATAAAATAAGAAAAAATGCTCCACACCATTGGCCATTCGTGAAATGCAAATTAAAACCACATTGAGATATCATCTCACCCCAGAAAGAATGGCTCTCATAAACAAATCACCCAACAACAAATGTTGGAGAGGCTGAGGAGAAAAAGGATCACTTCTCCACTGCTGGTGGGAATGTAGACTATATGGTTGCTGGTGGTGCAACCATTATGGAAATCAGTATGGAGACTCCTTAGAAAAGTAGGACTGAAAATCCCTTTTAGACCAGCTATTCCTCTACTGGGAATTTTCCCGGAGGATCTGAAAACATCATATCAAAGTGACAGATGTTTGCCTATGTTTATAGCAGCACAATTTGTGATAGCCAAATCTTAGAAACAACCAAGATGCCAATCACCTGAGGAATGGTTGAAAAAGATGTGGTACTTTTACACAATGGAGTATTATTCAGATATTAAGAATGATAAACTGCAAGCCTTTATATTGAAGTGGATGCCACTTGAACATACACTCATAAGTGAAGTAATCCAAACACACATGTGTAAATATCATATAGTCTCCCTAGTGTAGGAACTCAAAGGAAGAAATAAAAATAGAAAGATATAATACAACTAAAAGGAAAGCAGGATCTCAAGGACTAACTAAACAAGAGAGAGAAAGGAGAAGAGTTAGGAAACATTACAATGGACATTGAGCTCCATAGAGACAGTGCCGGGGCAAGTGAGAGCCGGACAGGCACTGGGCTACTCTGTACCTCGCTGAGGAAAACAAGTAAACATGGGCAAAGGGGATCCTAAGAAGCCGAGAGGTAAGATGTCATCATATGCATTCTTTGTGCAAACTTGCCGAAAGGAGCACAAGAAGCAGCACCCAGATGCTTCCGTTAACTTCTCAGAGTTTTCTAAGAAGTGCTCAGAGAGGTGGAAGACCATGTCTGCTAAAGAAAAAG
>NW_004524782.1:648688-652558 GCF_000260255.1 Octodon degus
CTGAGCTTCAGGCCTTCCCTATGCTTTCTCTGCTCTTTGCCACCGCCATGAAAGGTTGCTCTTTGCCATGTGATGCTCTGCTCTGGAGCCAGCCAAGAATGGACAGAAACCTCCAGTAACTGTGAGCTAAATAAATCTTTCCTTGCTTCATTTTGGGTATTGGATATTTGTAGCAGCAACAAGAGAAGAGTAACTGAGACACTGGTAAAGGACATAGATACTCCCAAAGAGAAATAGTTCTGGGTGCGAAGAAGGTACCAATAAAACAAGGGATGCCCAATGATCTTATGCGACCTTATGTTTTATCCAGGCTACTTAAGGTGAATAGCATCTACATCATTGATCATACTACTCTTGAGACTTGAATCAATTCCAGCACCACACAGTCAGATATAACTACTCCTAGACTAGCCACACCTGTGATCACAGGAGGTATTGTAGGGACATCTAACAAGCTATAACAGGAAACATTCAATGAACATAGAAGACAGGGTGGTAATGCACAACAAAATCCATACGTCTGGTTTTATTCCACAGAATGATTAATCAGACACACATGAAAGAGAAAAAATATATCTTTCCAAAATTTGCAAATGGTAATAAAAAGTATGGAGCACAAAGGATAAATGATCCCATTTACCACAAATTTAAAGAGGACACATGAAAATGAAAATCCAAAGTAGTATGAATTTCAAGTGGATCCAAATATTTTCAATGAAGTCTGTATGCATCAACAGGACAAATGCTGATACACGAACATGGAGCTCTTGTTTGCACAGAGCCTTCAGGAATTGTCAGCACCAGAACATCAACAAGGCAAAAGGCTAGAATACCATATTCATGGAGGAACAAATACAGAGGTATCAAAATGTAATCAGTTCACTTTAGTGCACAATTGTTCCAAAGTCTACCCGACTAAGAATACATGGGGACCTCCTCAGCATGATTAACACCCAGAACAAACATGATAACTTCACAGAGAAAAATGGGAAGCTTTACCACTGACACTGCCAAGATGATAAACAAACCAGCTGTCATTACTTCAATGCATCATTATTCAGCACATCTCAAAGAGCAGAGTGAGCCTAAAAAGAAGTAAAAACAGAAGTATTAAGAAAGTGAATGACAATTATGGTTTCTTTCAGATTTTGGAGACAACAAAAAGCCCACATAATCAAGTAGTAATTGATTAACAAGAATTAATAATAGAATTATAAGGATTGTTAGAAGCAAATATCAGTTATGTTTCCATATGTGTCATGAGATTTAGTAAAACTCTTAAAATCAAATTTGCATGATATAGTTCACTAGTAGATCTCTTGCAGATCACGTACAAGAAATCAAGGAGAAAACACATCTTTAAGAAGCTGTGTATCAGCATGAGAGGAAAAAATGAAAAGAAACTAAGAGTAATCAAAATAGGAGACAGAATGAGTCCTGCATGCGATAAAATTTTTGTTCTTCTAAAGACGAGAAGTTCTTCTCACTGCATTTTGGGAGTGCATGGAACAACATACATCATCACAAATGTGCACCACCTATTTTATGCTTCTGTTTCATTTCATTGGTCCGTGCTTGCAGTGCATAATGATTGTGCTCCTCATCAGAGTTGATACATGGACGTCACACAGCTTGACTCTATCTCATCCCCTCTCTTTTATCTCCCACCTCTCTGGATCTCTTTGTTCCTGTCCATCTTATTCCATTTCATATGATGCTTTATATTGCTCTTTAAGTTCTTTATATTTTGGCTTTCTCTTAGAAGAGAGATCATGAAATATTTAACTTTGTGTGTTTGATTCTTCTCACTTAACATTATGATCTCAAGGTGCATCCATTCGACAGATAGGTGTCTACGTGAAAAAGTGAATGTCTTCATATTGTAGAGATTTATGCATACTCATATATGTTTCAGCCATGTATCATAGAAGATCTTGGAATTGGGATACACATGTACATGGATGAATAGATGAAGAAAATGTGGTATTGATACAAGTAGAGCACTACTCTGGCCCAAACAAGCATAAACTTCAGTAACTATTAGGAAAATGGATGCATTGTATTTCCAATGTCATTTACAGTCTCAATAGCACCCAAACCAAAATCCAGCACAACTTTTACAAATCCTGGGAAATGATTTTTAAAGTGTACATAGAAGAGCCAAGAATTTGTAACTAAGACATTTAAAGGAAACTAATGTGGGCAGGGTCGTTTTTCTACGACCTTACTTTGAGAAAACGTAGATATTAGCCAAGATATATCACATAATCCAGAATAACAGAACAGAACCAGAAAGAGACCTACGCATTTAAAGCCTTCTTAAATGTAGAAAGACAGCTCCAAGGTGCACTGGGGAAACAATTTCAGTATCCTGCATGTGGAGGCATGACGAACCTAGTCTATGGAAAAGAGACAGTCAAGTGGAAGGAACATGTCCATTCGTACACACTGGAAAGTCAAGGCGAAGGGAGAGAGAATATGCAGCCCTAGTATTCTTCTGTCTTCTGCTGTTGTCATAAAATATCCACTCTTACTTGACTTTTGAAAATAAGAGATATATTTATTCCACGGTTTTGGAAACCCCAGAGAGAGGTGTTTTGGAATGACAGCACTGTGGTCAGAGAGTGTGAGAGGGACAACATAGTGAGACAGGAAGCCCAAGGCAAGAAGATCTGTTTTGTTTTTTTAATCTATTTTTGAAGTATTAGGGATGGAGCCCAGGGTATTCAGAGCACTACATTATTCACTCATCTTTTTTTTTAAATTGACACAGTGTTTTGTAGATTTATTAAGTTTAAAGGCTGGGGAAAAAAACTACAGTATCCCTGACTAAGCCTCTTAGAGAGCTAGAATTACAGGCACGGGGCACCTTGCCCAGCAGAAGGCTGTGCCTAATAAGAAATCACTTGCAGGTCTTATAGGCTGAGTGCCCTGACAATTAATTGAATCCCCCAGGGAATCTTCCCTGTGGCCTTTCCTGGACTTTCCTTTTAATGTTCTCACTGGCAACAAGCATTTCCATGCAGGGATCACAGTCTGATTGCAGGAATTCTGGTGATGCACCACAGACAAGTGCTGCTGCAAATCACTGCGCATAAGTATCCAGAAATAGTCCCACATGGAGACTCTCATGGCGACGGTTGGTATGTCAAGTCCCTGGGTTCCACCAAGAAAAGATGTATGTCGATCCTGTATCCCCCAACTGTCCCCTGTTCACTGCAGACATGCAGCAGCAGATGACCTCAACTGGGGCCTTTGGCAGGAGCTGAAACTGTTGCAGTCTGCTCTGGATTCATCCTTCTGCTCCTGGACTCCATGGTGCTACTTGCAGTTTGATCCAGGAAGCTGATAACAATTGTACATGTAATTGATTGCTCTCTGTAAATCAAGGTGTGCTTATGTTTGTTGGTTTTATTTTGGTCATGGGTATTTAACTCACTGCCTTGCTCTTTCCAGGCAAGCGCTGCATAGCTTGGACATATCCCCATCCCTGTCAACCACATATACATTCAGAGTAGTCACACATTCTTGTTTAGCTGTCTTCATGCAGAGACAGCAGAAATGCGTAAATGGAGTATACTGTGTCTGGCACAGAGTTCAATTATAATTGTCTGTGGACCTTTGTGGTGAGTTTGGTGCACCATCATCAAAATTCACAGGCTGCCCTCCAATCCCCAAGTCCAAAGCCTGATTGGAGACTTCAGAGCCCAAGCCTGAGAAAGGAAGGAGTCCCTGAGTGTAAGATCCAAGCCCAAGACCCAGTCTTAGCCCAGGTCCGGTGAGTGTGTGGAGAGCTTCCTGCTACCTGCGCCGGCGGGACCAGTCCCAGCCCAGGCGCAGCGTGGGCTGGACCCTCTCCCACCCCCTTGG
>NW_004524782.1:681244-692581 GCF_000260255.1 Octodon degus
ATATATGCAGTGTATTATTTGTTGAAACTGTACTTCCGATTTGATTTGAAACTGTCTCAGTGCTGTTTATCAATAAAACTTTGAAAAAAATAAATTTAAAAATTAAAAAAAAATAAACTGATACACAGATTAAATACTAACTCTTTCTGAGTCCATCCTTATTGGGTAATTTATGTAAGTTTATTCTCTGGACTTCTATTCTCAGTGTGCACTTTCCTAAGTCTTGCAAATTTTTGTGTCTGTATCAACTATGTCAAAATTAGAAAAATAAAAGATAGCTTCCTCATTCCTTATACCCCACTGGAATTAAAAAATCAATTATTCAAACGGCTAATACTTCCACTTAAATGTGATTCTTTTCATAAGATTATCAAAGGGAATTTCTTCCTTTCCATTCTGCAGCGTTATCTTGCCTTTGCTTGTGTTGCATGAACTGTTGTATTTGATCCTAATAATAAATTATCCCTCAAAAAACTGAAAAAAAAAGATTTTGATAAAAGAGAAATAAGGTCATTGGTCCTTCATTCCCTGACCACGTGGAAGAAGAGTCTAGAGAGCAGGCTGGAGGGAAAGGTTAGAGATACAAAAAATTAAAGGTACTGACTCATGAACAACAGTTGCAACTCCTTAGCCTGTATTTGATTTCAGTCAAAGCTCTGAAGAACAGATGGCTGATAAAAACTCTGTGGTTGAAGACCAGCCTCGGGAGGTTGCTGCTGGGAAGAAGGATTGCATTGTCTAGTGGACTCCAAAAGATGTGTGGTATTCTTTGGGAAAAATATTTTCTCCACTTTACTTGTGCCCAGAGACTCTGCCTGAGAGTGATATGTAGGCCAACAGTAATATAATTTGAAAAACAAATCTCAATAAATGTAACTTTTGTATCTGATAAGGTCAGTCAAATCCCTTCAGGATTTGTCCTGAAACCCTGTGCCACAGTTTGTAGATCCTTTGTAAGTGTCAGCCATGTGAATGAGTAATGGCCATTGCTTGACCAATGTGCTCCCTGTGAAAGCCTGAGAGAATGTTTTCTCTCCATGTGTCTCTCCTTAGGTACACTCTACATTATTGATCACTTTTCTCTGTAGCCCTATAATCTCCTTGATCAGAAAATGAGTCCTCACTGATCTTGAAAGGCTAGGACAAAAATTTTGGCTTTCCCTGAGGCCTTCCTTTTTCTCTAATTTTTGGTCTTACTTTATCTGGGTCTTAACCATCAAGGAGAGAAGTATAAAAAAGAAATTTAAAAAGTAAATCCATATTAATAGGCTAAGCTTTAAAAGGCTCAAGTCAACAACTTCTGACATTACCAGTCCTATGGAGAACTCACTACTATTATGGACTACTGGATTATATTTGTATATTTTGTTAATTTCATGCATCTACAATATTTAAGTGACTATTGAATACCATTTTCTGACAAAACTAGACAAAAAAGGGGGTACAAATGAAGGACCATTTTGTATCTTTATATCGAAAATAGTTCAGATATATATTCAGCTAGTTTCTCTTAATTCAATGAACAGAAAGATTTGTTCTAATAATGTTTGTGGACCGGATATCATGTCTGCATCTTGTACTATGAATAACCACTATGAAGACAACAATATGCAATGTATTAATTATTGAAACTGTCCTACTAATGGGTTTTGAAACTGTCTCATTGCTATTTGTTTCTCAATAAAATTATTTTTTTAAATGAAGAAATTTCAGGTCAGTCTAATGTTAAGGTGATTGTCTGGTTACTTCTGGGGACTTTTATCCAGATTTATGTTGAGATCATAAAAAGAATCCTGGAAAGCCCTATAATGGGTTTCATTCTCTGGTCTTGTTTACAGTTCAGTGCGGGAAAGCAAAGAAAAAATAAGAGTTCTGAATAGAGGGGTGGATTGGAGTCCCCTGGGAGGCCAGTTACTCTGTAAGTCAAAAGGTCATGAGGCACCTGGACACTTGGTGTGTGTGTTCATTATATCTGACTCAAGGATAATGACTGAAAGGCAGTGTGATTCTGGAGACAAGATTGATGACACAGTGAATTAGGAATATTAAGACATTTGTGCAAGAAAAAAAGAACAAAGACAAGGAGAAGAATGAAACAGATGGACTGTAAGGAAACTAGTTTCCATCCAGGTGTGGTGGTGCATATCTATAATTCCAGAACTCAGCAGTTGAAGAAGGAGAAGCAATGCAAATTCCAGCCAGTGTGGGCTACAAAGTGAGTTCATGGCTAGCCTGAACTACATAGTAAAACCGTGTCTTCAAAAAATAAGAGGAGGGGCCGGGGAGATGGCTCAGTGGAATAAGTGCTTCCCTGGCAAGCGCAAGGGCCTGAGTTCAATTCCCGGTTCTGAAAAAAAAAAAAAGAGGAGACTAATTTCCTCATGGGCATTATCATCTATATCAGATCTTATCCTGCCCCGTGAGGTTCACAACAATCATCATCTCTAGGGCTTCCAACCTTGATCGGAAAGAGGGGTACTGCTGTTTCTCCATTCCAATCAGGCACACAAGGGATAGACAAGGGCAATCTTGGATGTCAGCTAGACTCATTTTGCAACACATGGTCCCAAAAATGTGTGTAGCTATTGCAAAAGCTTCAAAGGTCTTTGATTAGTTCAAATTTGAGCATGCTGATTCATTGAAATTTAAGGCTATGATAGTCCCACATTTAATCCGGCTAACTGGTATCAAGTCATGCCCTCAATTTGTCATATTAGGGCCTGGGATTGGTCCAAATTGGTCTACATCCAGGACCAAGATCTGACAACACCTATTGATCCCAATGCAGCTTTGCTACTAAGTTTCAATTCAAGCCTAGTGTTGTTAGAGTGAACACCTCCTGGACTGGTGCAAGCCATCCACACTCACTGCAAATTTTATAGGGGAAGTTCAAGTTTAGGTCACAGAGAGATGCCAGCGCTGGATTTCCATGTTCCATGTGTCCAAGAGAATGGCTCACAATGCTGTGCAACATTCAAGAGAGCCTGCTGTGACCTCAACTCTTTGAGTACAGGAGAAAATTGACCTGAGACCTCGCTGATCCCTTCCACACTATAGGTGGATTCCAGGCTACTACTTTAGAGGTGAGAGCAGCATTTGGCTTGGTGAGAGTGGGAGATTTATACTGTAGGTGATAACCTTGCAGCCCCTTCATTCAGGGTGCCCCAGAGTGCAGATGTGAAGTAAGCTTAGAATTGACAGTGGTACATGGAGGCGGGATGTCAATATCAACCTTGGGGAGCCAAGAGGGAACAAATGGAAACAACATGGGATGGGGAGATAGCTATTGGCCACCCTCTTCTCTGGCCATCACATGTAAAAAGGGTGAGTCAGGGGCCTCTTTCTCTGACTGGTCTCTGCTTCAGCACTGGAAACCTGAAGAAGCACCACTGGGAATGGTTCCTCCAGGGAGTCTGCATGGAAGCCTGCTGAAATATAGTACCTTGACACTGTGTGCTTTGTCCCTGGTGTGGGAAAGCTAGGGGGGACATGTTGCTGAGGATGCCCATGTCCCACAGGAGGTGAAGTCTATACTTGCCCGTGCTGGGTTTCACACACTCATTCCTAGTCTTTACTTTTTCAGTGTGGCTGGAATGATCCTCCTGGCTCCCTCTCCAATGTGCTCCTGAACTTTTGGTCACCCTATTTTTGTCCCCCCCCCCAGTCCCAGGTGTGAACATCCTCTCACATTGCTTATTGTACTCTACAGTCTCATGTTAAACAAAGAGAAGAGAAATGAAGGCATGGGAAATGTTTGCATCAGAATCTTCAAATGGATTATCTTTCCTTACTCAACTCAAGCCCAGCATGAAGCCCACAGCTCCACTTCCCACAGCCAAGCACTTGAACTCTGCTAATTATTATCGCAGAAGTGTATGCCCGTGTGTTCACATGCATGTGCGTGGTTGCACGTTTTCTAAACATTTTCCCCATCTTCTCTCTTTATCCCACTTTCCTTCCCTATCTTGCTATTCCGTATGACCTGGATTTATTAACAGATTTTTTTTTGCAGAACCAGGGATTGAACTCAGACCCTTGCGCTTGCTAGGGAAGTGCTTATTCCACTGAACCATCTCCCCAGGCCCATATTAACAGAATTCTAACTCATGTTTTATATATATCCTTTCTCTTTTTAGATTATTGTATTTTTTAGGTTTCACTTTTGGAAAATTATGATATTCTCAGTCCCAGAATAATTTCTTTTGTATGTTGCATGCTCCTGCTCTGCTTCCTCTTGCCTAATACAACAGTGAGAGGTAAGCTACTGTTCTTTAAATATTTTCCTTTTCCATCAATTCAGCTCCCACTAGCTCAGCTTGTCCCATGTGTTCTTTTCCTCTTTCCTGCTTTCCTCTGAGCTTACACAGCTGTGGCTGCAAGTCTTGTCTACCTCTGTGCTGTCCACTGTTGTCTCAAGCACTGTAGTGACCTAGTTTGATTAAACCCTAGATTCCTCCTTGTTCATGTGATTTTGGGAGGTGAGAATCCTATATTCTGACTTCCACCATCCCTGAAGGAACTCTACAGGCATTGTGGACTACACAACTTGAGCCATGAAACCTGGGCCACTGTTCTCCAAGGTAATTTGGGGCAAGTACACTGGTATCCCCACTGTGCATCAGATGTCCCAAGAACACAAAGATGTACAACATCTCAAAATCAACAATCAAATTTACACACTTGAAAAGTCCACTTTCAATCTTATTAAAAATAAGAAGGGCTGGCCAAATAGTTCAGTGGATTAGAGAGCCTACAAGTAGACACAGGGGCCGGGAGTTCGGTCCCTGAGTCTGCTGTGCTGGCCCCACCTCCAGGGCACCTGAGACAGCAATTGAGACTGGGCATGGTGGCACATGCCTGTAATCACAGCTCTTGGTGCATGCTTGTAATCACATCAACATTCTCAATGAAGTTTACAGCTCTTGGGAGGCTGTAAACAGGCAGATCACTAGTAGTCTGATCTAGTAGTGAGACCATGAACACCATGTAGACCCTCCTCTAAAATACAAAAAAATAAAATAAAATAAAATAAACAAAGGAATGTTTCATCTCAATATATTGGTAAATATTAAAAATGATCCAACAGCTGTTGATAATAGATGCAGCCTAAAGGCAGATTTGGAAGATTGGGTTGCACTCTTGGTCCCAAGATCATTCACATCTCGCTGCTATAGATAGTGGTATCTATCCAACATGTGAATTTGCAGACGTTGGTGTAGACTCTTGGGAGTCCAGGTTGACCACAATTGAATTCTGAAGAAACAATGCCCTGTAGAAACCCATGACAGACAAAGGGCTCTCCATAGTCTCCCTGTTAAGAGAAGAGAAGAGAAAGTTAGGGAAGGTGGAGAGAAGCAGGGAGGAAGACACACATACAGAGCCAGCACAAAGAGGCAAAGTAGGGTGAGAGAGCAGGGCAGAAACATCCATTGAGAGAGTGAGAGGGCAGCACTGAGAGCTGAAGCCAGAAGCTGGGGAGTGATACCTAGAAGTCTTAAGAGACACATGGGGTGCAGAAGGCAGAGGTGAGGGGGAGACATATTGAGAGCCTGGTGATTACCCAGGTCCGTGCAGGCACAGACAACAAAGTGCTCACTGGAGGAAATGCCTTTAAAACTCAAACCTCCACACCATAGCATTGTACACAGACAAGGCCAGTCCTGCCTCTTGAACACCAGATCTCCCTCCCAGGCATTGGAAAGCTTCCCTCGGGAGCTCCACTTCTGCCCGCATCTACTTTTCTGGACCTGGCTGGGGTAGAGTGGGAGGGGCAGACTGGTTGAGCATGAAATTTGGGCTGGAAGCCACTGGAGTTGAACGTGGAGCTGTGCTTGGCAGTAGGGCTGGGATCCTAAGTGAAGTCACCATTCTGTTCCTACAGCTTGAGCCTCCTTCTGTCACTCCTGTAAATTCCTTTCTATCTTCTGACACTCAATGCCTCTTCTCTGCGTGGCTCTGCCAGCTCCTTCCTTCTCTCTGGCACTCCTTGTCTTTCTCTGTGGCCTTTGTATCCTGTATCTCCAGTATTCTGCTCACCTTCCCAGTTTCTTCTCTATTTTTGTACCTACATCTTTCTCATTGTACTTGGAGGCTTGAGAGTTTCCCTTGTATCTTCATGGCCTTTTGTCCAATGTGGGCTTTGCACTCCCTGTTGTGCACCAAACACCTGCCTTTCTCTCCCAGTCTCTTACCTGGCAACTATTCCTGTTGCCTTCACCACCAGCGCAGAATATACTGTCCTCATACATGTCCCCAAACACTGCTTTGCAGGTCTTGGGTGAATGCACTCGAAGAAGCGTACAGTGCAGGGCGTCAGTATATTGGACTGTAAGAAAGGAGACAAATTCAGGAACACTTCCAGTCAGAGACAGCCATGGGTATCAGCGAATCCAGAGACAGGAGCCCCAAAACTCACAATCTAGTAGTCGACCCCAGGCAGAGGCCAAGCACGTGCTTCCAGTTATCGGACAAGTGGAGACGATGGGGATCTTACGGACAGTATCTGATTGCACAGCTGGTTTGCTCAACTTGATGAGCATAAGGTCAGGAGATCCGGAGGAACTTGTGTTAAAATATGGGTGTTGCACAGAGAAATTGGCCTCAATCATCTGGACGCCTCGTCCATATGGAGGGGAAAGTCTTTGCAGACCTAGCCCAATGGTGTAGGATCTGAGGATGATGGGACCATCAGTACCACAGTAATTAAGCCATTCCAGAATCCCAAACTACATGCAGGGACAATTTCAATCCTGGTGCCACTTCTCACTCTATCCTCAACATCAGACTAATCCCTGTCTTCATTTCCAGCCTCCACCATGCCCAGATCCATCCGTGGTGCCAGCCTCATCACCTCTTGGACAACATCCAAATCTCACCCCAACTTGTACTCCCAACTTCACCTTACATCCCATCTATTACACTTGTGACAACAGAAGGATGGGCTAAGATGTAAGTGTAGGGAACCTCTAACGCTAAAAAGCAAGATGAATAGTATTTCAATATAATATCTTTAAAATTCTAAATTAAGGCAGAAAATCCACCATCAGCAAATATGATAAACTATAGAGAAGATGGCATCTGACACTGCAACTCGCCCTACCACACACCCCTGGATCCTATCTTATTTGCAGAGTGGGTATTTTACTCGTTATGAATGTTTGCATTATTATTACTTTGTTTAAAATAGTGCCCTGAGATATTTATCCCAGTGAGGGAGCTATTGCATTGTCTTACCCAATACACTTCCCTGAAGCCACATGAATACCTTGCTCCGCATCCACCAAGCTCTTTCCTCACCTGTCTCTATCCCTTGACCCATGACTCATGCACCCAGGTGACAAGATATCACTTATCCACGCCACTGGCTCTTTTAAGCAGGACTGTGATCCAGGCCTGCTTGCCTCAAGCTATCTCCTCCTCTGCAGTTTTGTACCTTTGTCAACCCCATGGATGTGTGTGAGTTCCCTTCCCCATGCTGGAGTCTCTGCTTGTCCCTCAGACCCAACCAGAGAGGGGATTGTGGCTGCAATCTGTGGAAGGGGCTCTCCCAGCCAAGCCTCCCCTTTGACTATAGTTCCACCCTTGAACCACACCAGTGTGGGTTTTACACAAAATTTAATCCCTGGCCAAGTCCAGCCTTTGGGCTAGAACTTACTCCCTGGCCCAGCCCCTCTGCAATGCTGGATCCTCAGCCTAGGATACGACTCTGCTCTCTCATCTCAAATGCCAGTCCACATGCTTCCACCCAAGAAAAGTCCCCCTCTCATCTAGCCCTCTGCCTATCCCCCAAGACAGTCACTCTCCCCTGAGCTTGCTCACGGTTGCCAGCATTGTGCAGCTGTCAGCACCCACTCGGGATGCACCAGAGCTCCAGAGCAGTTCACAGTGTTGTTGACGAACAGTACTGCCCTCCAGGGCTGTGAGTGTGGAGAGCAAGGAACGCCACCAGAGACTTTTTTGCTGACCGGTGGTAGCTCAACTGGGACCTCACTGCTCTTTTCTTCATGGGGAAACACAGCTCCTGGAGGCAGGATCAGAAGACAGTTGATCTGTGAGTGGGTGGGTTCCGGTGAGAGCCTAAATTGGATCACAATGTGGTCCTGTGGCTCAAGGTTAGTAAGTAATAACTTATATCAGGAGGACCATGCATGGGCTGGGTATGAGCCTCTACTTCTGGGGATCAAGAAGGACAGTTCCACAGCTAGACCAATCTTCTCGGCCTTAGGCTTTAAAGCTGTGCCCAAACATACAAGGAACCTTCCCCACAAGGAGTGGCTGTGGCTAGCATAGGATGGAGGCCATCATGCCTCAGATTCTGTCTGCTGGACGTGCAAAGTGGACAAGAGGGCACAGGACACAGTCATTCATGGAAATCACCCTCCCCTGCTAGACTTCAACCCTCTGCAAGCCACCTTCTCCAAGGACTCAGCTGCAATTACCTCTACAGGTAGGGAAGCAGCTGCCATACTCAACTGCCAAGTGGGGCAGAATGTTCTAATACGGTGCTGTCTTGGTGCAAATTACAGCTAACTTCAGGGCTCTGGCCCATGCTGGCAGGGGGAGGATTTGTGTTTAGACTGTATATTCTAAGCTACTTTCAGATTATCCTTTGAAATGGGGAAACTGTGGCACAGAGCCATTAGAGACTTTGCCCAGCTGTGAAGAAAGGATGCTGTGCTCTGCACACATTCCCAGCATCCCTACAGCCTGCTTTTTTTTGTCTGGTATCACACAGACCCCCAGGTAGCCTACAGTCTAGGCAGGATTTTACACTATAGGTGCACATAGCAGACCTCATACCCCCACACTCAGGTACCTGCAGCCATGTGGATGATGTATCCCAGGAGACAGATACAGAGGGTTTGTGCTGTGGTCTCCATGTCAGCACCTGGTGGGGAGAGGAGGAGGTGACTCTGGGGCTTTCTTCACACTTCCTGGATCAGCCAAAAAGTACCTGTCCAATAGGGATTCAAAGACACTTGCCACAGAGCCATAACATAGGGCAGAGTTTCTCATCCTCTGCATTTCTAGATTCCTTGGATGCAAGGCTGAGCATGGGCCAAGGACACCCCTGCAAGCCCCCAATGCCCTGAGACAACCCTTTGCCCACTCCTGACTGTTAAGTGGTAAGCTGTCATGCTGGGCACTGCCCTGTGTACTCATGTCTCTGTTATACCTCTTTTCAGATGCTCCCTTCCCACTCATGACTCAGGAGGGACAACCAAATGGGTGACTCACTGCCCATTTCCAGGGAGCAGACAGTGTGAGCTCTACCTGAGAGGAGAGAGAAAAGCAGGAAGACTGAGGAAGGATGGTAGTGGCCTGCAGAGACACAGAGACTATGCATGAATCATGGAGCAGGGAAGGTGGGAACTAGACACAGAAGTCTCATGGACACTAAACTGAAAGGTACTGAAATGGAAATACATGTACTCAGAGCAGAGTTTCAGGGCTCTGCCTTGTGCCCACACACTGCACTCAGCACGGGACACCAGGTGACTCACTGTTACAGCTGGTTCAGGGGCAGATCCTGTGAGTATACCCATTTCACAGAGGGAAAGAGCCACAGAAAGACTTAGTATCAATTGGAGAAGGACACTAGAGACTGTGCACTTGAAACCTCACTGAAAATGTTCATGATGACACCATCTGTACTAGAGAGCACTTGAACAGGATCTTAAACCCCTGGTGTACTTCAGTCAAAGCAATGGTGAAAAGTCAATAGACACACATAGTGGGACAGAGACAAGAAAGAGGCTCGAACTCAAAGAGCAGGAAGAATAGAGCAAGGCTCAGGCTGAGAGAATACAGGTCCTTCACCTACTTCAGCTCCTGAAGTCGTCTTGCACAGATGTCTTCTTCTGGCTGGCCTCTTTGAGCTGCTTGCTGTCCAGACTTCCTGAGTTTTATGAGGATTGGAATGTGGGCAGGCCTGCCTTGGCCTGCATGAAACATTAGAGCCCAAGGGTAGCACTTGTCTGGACTGACCTCATGTGAGTGTCCTGTTCCTAATGAGATCAGGGCTCAGGGAGTAGGATTTTGAGCCTTGGGGAAGGAGAGCTTGTGACTGGGACCCTCAATGAACTGACTATGTGGGTGCACTCTTGTGCTCACTTGAGGCACTGGCTCTCTCCCGAATCTACTTTTTCTACTCTTATGCTTCTAGTCTCACAGAGTTTCTGCTTTGAATTCCTTTCCTTTGTAGCTCTTTTGTGTATACTGTCTATATTAAATTAAGCAAATGTATACAAAATCAAGATATTCAACACATATATGTATGCACATGTGCATGTGTGTGTGTGTGTGTGTGTATGTGTGTGTATTCAAAACAGCATTTTCTCAGTGAGCTCATGGGTGAGCACCTTTTTAGTTTATGAGGGGTCAGAGTCCACGTTGCCCAGGCTGGGTTTAAAGTTGAGATACTTCTGCCTCAGTTTCTCAGATAACTGTGATTAAAGGTATGAGGCACTGCAGGAAGTGTATTTTTCCTATAGACCCACCAGGCCTGCTATACTCCACCTGCCCCCATATTATGGCCACACCAGATGCCTCATTGTTGAAATCTCCAGGCAGGTTCTTAAGCAGATAGATAGATAGCTGATCCTTTTGCCTGATGTCTCCCTGGGCCTCCTGATTTTTCCTCTAAAACTATTTGCGGTATGATTGACCTCATGCATCAAACTGTTCCTTTAGGTCAAGACTCTGCAAATTCTGTCCTATCTATTATGTGTAACTCACATGGGGTGATCACAACATGGAACTGTCCTTCACCTGCCAAGGCTGTCCTGTGTCCCCTCCAACCACTTGGTCCTGGAAAATGCTGATCTTTTATCAGCCCCCATCACTAGTACTTTTGAGAATTTTGGATATGATGTCCTGCTGTTCACAGTGTAAGCATTCTCCCCTTGTTTGTCCTTGTGTGTGTACCGTGCTTCCTCCCATTTTCACATGAAGAGGACTTGAGGCTGTGCCTGGACCTGTTTATTTATCCACTGCCCAGTTTTTGGATGTCTGGATCCATCCTTCAGCATCATGTGGTTCCCTCATCCGTGGCCCCTTATTAACTTACAAGTTGGGATTTGTATTAATGTGCCATATTCTGATGTCACATGGTTGTACTTAGTTTATCACAGAATTGATCTATTCCATGTAATATCTATATCTCTCAGCTCCAAAGAGTTGACAGGAGTCTTTGTAAGTAGTGTTCTCTGGTTCATTCTAAGTCTCTGACAGCACACATGTCTCATAGTGGGTGCTTCATTAGTGCTTGATGAAAGATGAAATTGACATGAAATGACTCTGAAATGAAAAGATTCTGACAGTGTCTTTCAATATGCA
>NW_004524782.1:692681-697517 GCF_000260255.1 Octodon degus
TTCTCTCTCTCTCTCTCTCTCTCTCTCTCTCTCTCTCTCTCTCTCTCTCCTGCTCTTTAGGCTTTCCTCTCTTCCCCCAACTTTCTGGTCTCTTCTGTAGTTCTCTCATGCATCTCTGTGTGTCTCTAGAGGGTCATGGGAATTAAGATTTGGAATAACAGGTCTGGAATGTGCAATGTAGAATGGGGACATGGAGCCTTGGGCTTGGATCTTACACTCAGGGACTCCTTCCATTCTCAGGCTTGGGCTCTGGAGTCTCCAATCTTGCTTTGGACTTGGGGATTGGAGGGCAGCCTGTGAATTTCGATGACAGTTCACCAAACTCACCACAAAGGTCTACAGACAATTATGGTTGAACTCTGTGCCAGACACGGTATACTCCATTTATTCATTTCTACTGCCTCTGCATGAAGACAGCTAAACAAGAATGTGTGACTACTCTGAATGTATATGTGGCTGACAAGGTTGGGCATATGTCCAATCTATGCAGTGCTTGCCTGATAAGAGCAAAGCAGTGAGTTAAATACCCATGACCAAAATAAAACAAACAAACATAAGCACACCTTGATTTACAGAGGGCAACTCACTTACATCTACAGTTGTTATCTGCTTCCTGGATCAAACTGTTAGTAGGACCATGGAGTCCAGGAACAGAAGGATGAGTCCAGAGCAGACTGCAACAGTTTCAGCTCCTGCCAATGGGCCCCAGTTGACGTCATCTACTGCTGCAAGTCTGCAGTGAAGAGGGGACAGCTATGGGATACAGGATCGACATACATCTTTTCTTGGTGGAACCCAGGGCCTTGACATACCAACTGTGGGCATGAGAGTCTCCTTGTGAGACTTCTTCTGGATACTTATGAGGTCATTGGCAGCAGCACTTGTCTGTGGTGCATCACCAGAATTCCTGCAATCAGACTGTGATCCCTGCATGGTGATGCTTGTTGCCAGTGAGAACTTTAAAAGGAAAGTCCAGGAAAGGACACAGGGAAGATTCCCTAGGGGATTCAAGTAATTGTCAGGGCATCAGCTTATAAGACCTGCAAGTGATTTCTTATTAGGCACAGCCTTCTGCTGGGCATGATGGCCCGTGCCTGTAATTCTAGCTCTTTAAGAGGTTTAGTCAAGGATACTGCAGATGTTTCCCAGCCTTTTAAACTTAATAAATCTACAAAACACTGTCTCAATTTTTAAAAAAAGATGAATGAGTAATGTAGCTTTCTGAATACCCTGGGCTCCACCCCTAATACTTCAAAAATAGATTAAAAAAAAACAGAACTTCTTGCCTTGGGCTTCCTTTCTCACTCTGTGGTCCCTTTCACACTCTCTGACCACAGTGTCATCATTCAAAAACACCTCTCTCTGGAGTTTCCAAAACTGTGTAACAAATATATCTCTTGTTTTCAAAAGTCACACAAGAGTGGATATTTTATGACAGCAATAGAAGACACAAGAATACTAAGGCTGTGTATTCTCCCTCCCCTTCACCTTGATTTTCCCGCGTGTACGAATGGACATGTTCCTTCCACTTGACTGTCTCTTTTCCATAGACTAGGTGTGTCATGCCTCCACATGCAGGATACTGAAATTGTTTCCCCAGTGCACCTTGGAGCTGTATTTCTACATTTAAGAAGACTTTAAATGCATAGGTCTGTTTCTGGTTCTGTTGTTATTCTGGATTATATGATATATCTTAGCTAATATCTGTGTTTTCTCAAAGTAAGGTGGTAGAAAAACGACTCTGACCACATTAGTTTCCTTTAAATGTCTTAGTTACCATTTCTTGGCTCTTCTATGTACACTTTAAAAATCATATCCCAGGATTTGTAAAAGTTGTGCTGGATTTTGGTTTGGGTGCTATTGAGATTGGAAATGACATTGGATATAAAATGCATCCATTTTCCTAAAAGTTACTGGAGTTTATGCTTCTTTGGGGCAGAGTAGTGCTCTACCTGTATCAATACCACATTTTCTTCATCTATTCATCCATTGTACATGTGTACCCAATTCCAAGACCTGTTTTGATGCGTGGGCTGCAACATATATGAGTATGCATAAATCACTACAATATGAAGACATTCACTTTTTGAGGTAGACAGCTATCTGTTGAATGGATGCGCCTTGAGATCATAATGTTAAGTGAGAAGAATCAGACACACAAGGTTAAATATTTCACGATCTCTCCTCTAAGAGAAAGCCAAAATATAAAGAACTTAAAGAGCAATATAAAGCATCATATGAAATGGAATAAAATGGACAGGAACAAGAGATCCAGAGAGGAGGGAGACAAAAGCGCGGGGATGAGAAAGAGTCAAGCTGTGTGACATCCATGTATCAACTCTGATGAGGAGCACAATCATTATGTACTGCAAGCACGGACCAATGAAATGAAACAGAAGCATAAAATAGGTGGTGCACATTTGTGATGATGTATGTTGTTCCATGCACCCCCAAAATGCAGTGAAAAGAACTTTGCGTCTTTAGAAGAACAAAAATTTTACTGCATGCAGGACTCATTCTGTCTCCTATTTTGATTGCTCTTAGTTTCTTTTCATTTTTTCCTCTCCTGCTGTTACACAACTTCTTAAAGATGTGTTTTCACCCAGATTTCTTGTACGTGATCTGCAAGAGATATACTAGTGAACTATATCATGCAAATTTGATTTTAAGAGATTTACTAAATCTCATGACACATATGGAAACATAACTGATATTTGCTTCTAACAGACCTGAAAATTCTAATATTAATTCTTGTTAATCAATTACTACTTGATTATGTGGGCTTTGTGTTGTCTCCAAAATCTGAAAGAAACCATAGCTGTCATTCACTTTCTTAGTACTTCTGTGTTTTACTTCTTTTTAGGCTCACTCTGCTCTGTGAGATGTGCTGAATAATGATGCACTGAAGTAATGACAACTGGTTTGTTTATCATCTTGGCAGTGTCAGTGGTAAAGCTTCCCATTTTTCTCTGTGAAGTTATCATGTTTGTTCTGGGTGTTAATCATGCTGAGGAGGTCCCCATGTATTCTTAGTCGGGTAGACTTTGGAACAATTGTGCACTAATGTGAACTGATTACATTTTGATACCTCTGTATTTGTTCCTCCATGAATATGGTATTCTAGCCACTTGCCTTGCTGATGTTCTGGTGCTGAAAATTCCTGAAGGCTCTGTGCAAACATGAGCTCCATGTTCGTGTATCAGCATTTGTCCTGTTGATGCATACAGACTTCATTGAAAATATTTGGATCCACTTGAAATTAATACTACTTTGGATTTTCATTTTCATGTGTCCTCTTTAAATTTGGGGTAAATGGGATCATTTATCCTTTGTGCTCCATACTTTTTATTAACATTTGCAAATTTTGGAAAGATATATTTTTTCTCTTTCATGTGTGTCTGGTTAATCATCCTGTGGAATAAAACCAGACCTATGGATTTTGTTGTGCATTACCACCTTGTCTTCTATGTTCATTGAATGTTTCCTGTTATAGCTTGTTAGATGTCCCTACAATACCTACAATACATCCTGTGATCACAGGATTGGTTATATCTGACTGTGTGGTGCTGGAATTGATTCAAGTCTCAAGAGTAGTATGATGAATGATGTAGATGCTATTCAGCTTAAGTAGCCTGGATAAGACATAAGGCCTCATAGACCATTGGGCATCCCTTGTTTTATTGTTACCTTCTTCCCACCCAGAACTATTTCTCTTCTGTAGTATCTATGTCCTTTACCAGTGTCTCAGTTACTCTTCTCTTGTTGCTGCGACAAATATCCAATATCCAAAATGAAGGAAGGAAAGGTTTATTTAGGTCACAGTTACTGGAGGTTTCTGTCCATACCTGGCTGGCTCCAGAGCAGAGCATCACATGGCAAAGAGCAACCTTTCATGGCGGTGGCAAAGAGCAGAGAAAGCATAGGGAAGGCCTGAAGCTCAGACAGCTAGTTAGCCTCTCAACCCTCCTGACATTATACCACTAATTACCTGCCCTAGGGCAAGTGCAGTGTCCACACCCATAATAGTTTATCACAAGCTTCAGAAGCCACCCTACAACTGCATGAGGATTTTGGACATGTACACAAACCACAACAACCAACCTGCCTTAAAGCCAGCTGGTTAATGAGTGGAACCACAACAAACATTGAGATAAACAAACCTTTTCTACCTTAAATTGTGGGTATTGGGTATTTTTATTAGACAATAGAAAAGCAATTAGGATAGAATTTGGTACCAGTGAAGGAAAGTCTTTCTTCCAGCATTACTTGGCCATGTGGATGAAGAGTCTTGAGAACTGACTGAAAGGAAATGGAGGAGATAGGAAAGTTTCACTGATACTGGCTGAAGAAGTAGAGCTGAAACTCTTCAGCCAGTACTTCATGGGACATTGTGGTCAGAGCTCTGAGGACCAGAAGGCCATAGAAATCTTGTTGTTGAAGACCAGGCTCAGGAGGTTTCTGTTGCGAAGAAAGATTGTATTGGCTGGTGGATTTCAGAAGAAATGTGGTATGCTTTGAGAAAAATACTATTTCTGCTTCACTTGTGTCCAGAGACTCTGCCTGAGACTGATTTGTAGGCCAGCAGTCCATTGATTTTTAAAAGAAATTTCAAGCAGTCAGTTGTGCATTGTCACTACTTTTAGGGACTTTTTTCAGATTCAATTTGAGAACCTTTAACAAACGGTCTTGCAGACCCCTGCAGTGAGTTCCAATCTGTTACAGTACATGGTGGTAAGGTTAAAAAAAAAAGCACAAGAGATAAAAATAGAGGGGGTCAAATGAAAGATCTGGGAGGACCAGTTACTCTGTAAAAGAAAAGTTCAGGAGGCAACCAGA